>NC_090265.1:96270198-96579920 GCF_040414725.1 Anabrus simplex | reverse complement strand
TCTTATCAATCTTGAACAGTGATTTTCTTAGTGCTGCGTGTGAACAATATTTCGTAGTTTTTCATCATTTCTCAAAAGTTCATCTTTAATGATAAATTTATTTTTCAAAATTTAATATTCATATTACATAGAAGAACTCTAGGATTTTCAAGTGTTCTATATTTCAAGGCTAACAAACTAAGAAACTTTCAACAGAAATTTAAATTCTTATTTCAATTTTCAATTATAAGTGTGTGTTCATTTCATGAATTAATACTTAGAAAGACTTTAGGTGAAGAACTGACACTTCGTGTTTTCACAAAAGTTAGAAAGACTATAGGATCAGTGATATTTATTTTTCTCGAACTGAATTCAAGAAGATTTATGTTTAAACTTTTGATTTCAATGAAAGATCTGAGTCCTATATAATATTGCAGGGTGATGAATCATTCAACATTATTAATAAATTATTTGGAAAAAGTATAACCATCTTATTTGCCCTGCGATTCTATCCTGCTCTGTATCGGCTCCAAAATCAACTTCCACTACCTGAGATCCTTCTCATGCCCTAAACCCACGAACTTTTCCTGGTACAATACTTTGTAGTATGTGTGTGTTCTTTTGGGAGGTTTATGCTAAATTTGAGGGAATTTCTTGAATTGACGATGTGTTGCTCTCTGATACAGAAGAAAATTACAAACCTGTTAGAGGCATCGCATACATAGGTACAAAAAGGAAGAACAAAAGAGAAATTCCATCTGAATTTTTGAAAACTGAGGGAAAGGAAGTTTGTTCCTCCATGTTCGGATTCACCGAGCACGTAACTGTAATATATTCTGTTACAATTTTCAGATTTATTTCTAGAACTTACGATTGTAAACCGTGTGATTATAATAAGTTGAATCAGATTGTCACTACGTCAGGAGTGGACGATGTGTATGTTATTGGGTCATGTGGCCGTTCAAATAAAGCTCTCTCTTTGGCCACTCCTTATCACGCCTATCCACAGCCTTAACTTTCCCCTGACCTCGAGTCAGTTGTCTTGTAGCCTGCACCTGATTCATTCCGACTCCTTAGCTGATGTGGTACTTTAAAAACAACGTGTATTATTACTGGTTATCTACCTCAAGATGTTTCATACGTAAAAATTGTTGGCGACAAGGTAGAAGTCAAGTGCCAGTACTTCATCATGGCAATAAAACGTTTCTCGTGTGTTTTCACAGTGAATAACGCAATATAGTTAAGTCTGTTGTAGCGGGCCTCCTCCTGAAGCAACGTAGTATCGTATGTGCCTTTCGCTCCATTCCCTTAAACAACAGTTTTTTCACCGCCTTTGCAACTTTAGCTCACTTATATCATGTGATGTCTTTAATTGGTAATATTGGACCATTTGACAGTTCGGAAGAAACTTGGTCAACCTACGTGGAACGCTTTTAACTTTACACACAGTGCAATGATATTCCGAATGCTAAAAAAGGTTAGTATATTCCTCACAGTGATCGGTGTTAAAACCTACAATTTACTGAAAGATTTAATCACCCCTGATAAACCTTCTGACAAACCCTTTGATACCATTGTTAAAATTGTCCAAGACCATCTCCATCCTAAACCTTCATATATAGTTGAACAATATAAATTCCGCAGGTGAGATCAATTGGAACATGAGACTGTGTCAGATTACTGTATATTGTTCAACTAAAGCAGTTATCCAAATATTGCAAGTTCGAAGACAAACTTATGATTATTTATGGGACAGATTAGCCAGTGGCATCCGTGATGAATCCATCAAGAAACGACTACTGTCGGAGGAGAACCTCACATTCCAGAAGGCGGAACAGAAGGCGATATCGTTGGAAGCAACTGACAAGGATGCAGTGTCCTTGGTCTACCACACGACACCACACCAAGACTCCACAAGTTTACAGCACGGCATTCTCCATGCAGCAATGTACCTAATGTGTTATCACGTGTTGTGAAAGTGCCTCAGTGTTTTTGTTGTGGTCATAAAGGTGGGCATTCTACCGCTAAGTGCTGATACCGTGAATATATTTGCAATTTTTGTCGGAAGAAGGGTCATTCAGAGAGGATTTGCAAGTCAAAAAATAAGAGCAAGTCTCAGTTTCATATAAAACCAAACATGCTTACAAACAATCCTTCATTTTCTAAGAGAATTAAGAATCAGCAGGGAAACAAGCTTAGACCCAACCAGCACTATATAGACTTATATGAACCCAATGTTAATCAAGAAAAATTGTGTGATGAAGTTTATGATATTTCTAACATTTTTCCGTGTGATAAAAACGATCAAATCATTCAGCCTAAGTTAGGTAAAATAACAAAAATTGAGCCCATTAGAGTAAATTTAATTGTTGAAGGAAAGCCAATTAATTTTGAAGTAGACTCAGGTGCTTGTGTGTCTGTTGTTTCTGAAAATTTTTATAAGGCTAACTTAAGTCATGTAACAGTGATTCCCACAGACTTAGTTTTAAATTCTTACACCAACGAGAAAATCAAGCCTGTGGGGAAGTTAGAAGTAAATGTTAAATATCAGTCCCTGGGAAAGAGTTTAGATTTGTATGTTATTAACAATGGATCTAATCCTCTCATGGGGCGTGATTGGATAAAAGAGCTCCAAGTTGTTATAAGCATTCCCAGCAGTGTAAACAACATAAACCTAACGAATGTAAAAATCAATGTGGAGTCTAAATTAGTGCAAGACTTATTTAATGAATTTCCAGAGGTATTCACTAGGTAAATTACGTTGCTTTGAAGGAGACGCAGTAAAACTAAACCTTAAGCAAAATGCAGTACCTAAGTACGGTAGAAGTCCGTTATAGCGAGAATTCATAACAACGAAAAATTTACTCGCTATAACGGATTGTCGTTATATCCGATTTTTGTATAAAAGTCGGAAAACCCTTCATGCACTTTAAAATCGGTATGAAACGGCAATAAGTTTGTTCAAAACTTGCGTTTCCGCAGATGATATCTACACTACGGCTTACTTGTTATTTTTCGTAATCCGATACTACATGAAAGTGTATGTTTAATTTCATTCTGAAAAAATATAGTTCCGTATTTCTCCGAATCCAAGATGAACCCCACTTTTTCCTTCAAAAAATTTAAATCAGGCTCAAAAAGAAGTTCGTAAAATCGTGTAGGCCTACGCATTTTTAGACGCCGAACATTGACTTTCGTCACGTCGTATTTCATTTTTTTCTTCGGCTGCACAATTATTCTTCATTTCCGCGGGATTAAGGACCATTAACTTAACATTGGCATCATAATACCGAAGAGAACTCGTTGAAAATTTTCCGGCAATACCTATTCCATGCGTCTCTACAATACAACGATCCATCAGGAAATTATTCTTGCTGTCTATAAAACTGTTACTTTTACGCAACGTCAGATATAACCGGCTACCGCTACACGCACGTCTCGCTTGTCGGGTGCGACAAAATTCAACGGCTAGCGATGTATAGGCCTAATCGCGAACGTTGAAAGTCAACGAACGAGTTTATTGCGCCACGGTATGGCCAACCGCCTTTGCGTTTTTCGTACACATACCTCACAATTTCATCATCGACTTCTTTAAAGCGTCCTTGTTGTGTACCACTGAATACATTTTTTTAGCTCTTTGTCTTCACGCTAACGCCAAATATTGGCTTTAGTTAGGCCTATGCCGTATTTTCTTGCTGCTGCACAATTATTCTACATTTCCGAGTGTTTAATAAACATTAACTTAAAACTGGCATCATAATATCGACTAGAACCCGTTGAAAATTTGCCGGCAATACCTTTTCCACGTATCTTTACAATACAACTATTCATCACGAAAATATTTCTGCTGTCTATAAACCTTAATTTTACTAAGCGTCAAGTACAATAGACGCGTTATGACTCTGCCACTGAGTAGCCATGGATTTTCTAAGAATTCGAAGGGTCGCATGTTTTGATGCCATTCTGTAGATTTGAGAAACACACACACTGTACAACCGGTAGCGATGTGTAGTAAAGAAGCGGTCGTCAATGAGTTCTGTGCGCGTGTGAAAAGAAGCAGCGTGGTTACCGCAGTAGTTGCCAGAGGTATCCATTAACTTACTGTTAGACCGCGAGTGCAACAACCCTTGAGTTTTCGCATGAGATTCTGATTAAAAAAAGGTCTTGGATTCGGAGAAATACGGTATCACTCCAGAGATCTCTGTGGCAAACACCTCAGCTTTCTTCAAACAGCGTCACCTAACCTAACCGTATATGTAGCCTATCATGAAAACATATTTGAAACGCATGTAGAGAAATAACCTCCTCGTGAAAAATTTACATGTAAATAGCCGTAACTAGACGCGAGAAGATATGAAATATCCTCTGAAATCAGTGATGCACTCTGCCATGTCTTGGGGTGTATGACATTCTTACGTAAATCCGTATATAACATTAAAATTAAGATATCATTTATTCATTGTTTATTTTTACGAGTTAACAACTGCTATCGGCCACGTTAATTACGTATTTATTACGAAAACGTGTTATCCTCTTCCATTTCGAATTTTCTTTAGAGAACAGCAGTCGATGGGTATTACTAATCAATTTCAACATCGCCTTTGAATGTCAACAAGAAAGCTCGCAAATGATCAAATTGAGAAAACTATACCGTACCGAAGATGATCGATCGCATTTTGTTGCAAACGTTTCAGTTTTCTTATTCACACAGCGTCACGTATCCTAACTTAACCGTACTATACGTATGATGAAAACACACTTCAAGCGCCGGTAGAGAAATTATACCTTTCTCGCTATAAATTTTCATAATAGCCTTTCCGTAATTTAACCAGACGCGACAAAATGCAAACTAACATATGAAATCAATTAAGCACTCTGCTATATCTCGAGGTGTATCCCATTCTTACTTAATTGCAGTATTTAGCCTCAAAATTAAACGGTCGTTTAGTCAGCCTTAATTTTTAACGAGTTAACAACCGTTATCGGACACGTTATTCATGCATTTATTACGAAAATATGTTTCTTTCATTTTGAATTTTCTTTATGGAACAGCTGTCGACGCATATTATTAATCGACACCGACATCGCCTTCGAATGTGGACGAGAGAAATCGCTATGCACATAGCGGGGAAACGATGCCGAAGGTAATCGATCGCATGCAATATCATCGCTGGGGAGCATAAATATCGGTAACGGAAAACATCGCACGCGCTTAATCGCTCGTAATAACGGATGCGCCAGTGATAGGGTTCTCGCTGTAACCGAAGGAAATATACAGGTTAATATAGGAATTTCGAAGGGACAGAAAAAAGCCGTCGCTATAACGGAGTTCTCGTTATATGTCGTACTCGCTATAGCTGACTTCTACTGTACCATAAACCTAGGTCAATACTATATTCTTTAAGAGAAAAGGTGAACTAGAGTTGAAACGTTAGTGGATGAGGAAATTATTTCCCCAGTATCTTCAAGTGAATGGGGCACTCCGATTGATCCAGTATTAAAAAAGAATGGTAAAATCCGTATTTGCGGAGATTTTAAGGTCACGGAGACGAGTTATTTTTAAGATTCAACCTATTCAATACTAATTACGTGTTGTACAGATGTTATGGGACTGGCATATGCCGTTGCTCTTTTGTTTTGACGGTTTGTTTGACACATGGTGTGAATGGAAGTATCAAGACTTTTAATGTACATATTTCAATGTGTAACTACACCAGTTTTAATATGTCCTTGCTCATTTGTTTGTGATTTGTTTTATGGCTGATGTCATTTAAATGTCAAAACCGGTCCCATGTTAAATAAATGTTGTGAATAACATCTATACAACACGTAATTAGTATTGAATAGGTTGAACCTTAAAAATAACTCATCACTTTCTAGAAGTCAATAGACACCCAATACCTAGAATTGAAGAAATTTTTGTGGTCTTACAAAAGGGAATTCAGTTTTCTAAAATAGATTTGTCATCAGCTTACATGCAGTTTGAAGTTAGAGGAAGAAAGAAAAAAAAAAACTATGTACTATTAAGTACATATAAAGAGTTATTTGTTACAACCGTCTTTGTTATGGAATCTCGTCAGCACCGAGTATTTTTCGAAAAGTTATTGAACAAATACTACAGGGTATACCAGTTGTGGCCTCATTCCTTGATGATATTATTGTGACTGGAGCAAACACAGCAGAACATTTGTCAAGATAGAGAAGTTTGTAAACGCCTAAGTAGTAATGGGTTGGCTGTTGGTAAAGATAAGTGCAAGTTTTTCTGTGACAGTCTAGAATATTTAGGCTATGTCTTAAGTAAAGATGGTTTAGGTACAGCCAATGATAAGGTTAAAGCAATTGTTAAGGCTCCAGTTCCTAAAGATATTACACAGCTTAAAGGATTTCTTGGTCTTGTGAACTACTATGCTAAATTTATCCCCAATGTAGCCACTGTTCTTACACCCTTGTACCAGCTGCTTAGAAAAGATGCAGATTTTCACCTAGTATTTAGCATGTCAAAAATCTTTTGAATTAGTCAAAGAAAAATTAGTTTCAGCTAAGGTACTAGCACATTCCAACCCTGACTTACCAATCAAGTTGTCGTGACGCGTCACCTTACGGCATTGCAAGTGTTTTAAGTATAATAGAAAAAGATGGTACTGAGAGACCAATTTCTTTCGCAAGTAGAGTCTTAAACTCAGCTGAAAAAAAAACTACTCTCAAATTGATAAAGAAGCCTTGAGCATTGTGTATGCTGTAAAGAAGCTCAATCAGTATCTATGGGGAAGACATTTTACTCTGTGTACAGATCACAAGCCGCTTCTAACCATTTTTGGTCCAAAAAAGGGTTTACCAGCCTTTGCAGCAGGTAGATTGCAGTGCTACACGTTGTTTCTGTCAGGTTATGATTATGACATTTGACACAGGTGTAGAATATATGGGGAAGTGGAAAGTGTTTGTAGAGGATTTTATTTGTAAACCTTTTTAAGTAGTACTTACTGGATGATCTGAAGTGTGGTGATAGAATATTTTATTTGTATTCCATGTAACTACCTAACCTGTACAGTGTAAATATTTTTGTAACATATGTTATTTGTAACTAGTAGATTACATTTATATATAACTGGAACAGTCCAGAAAGTTGTGACATGAATTTTTGAACAGGGTGCGTTGGCCATTGTTAGTTATGTATTCTAGAAAGTATGTTCTGACTATTCTGAAAATGGAAGATTTGCGATCATATGTATTCGAGAAAGTATTTAAACATTGCGACCGAAGAAAGTGTTGTGATTGGTCAATCTGGGCAAGCTCCTGTGTTCCGATTGGCTACTCCAAGGCCAGGCAGCATTTCGTGAAAGGTCTGAGGTCTTAAATCTCTGAGCCGTCTTGGTCTTGGCCTGCCAAGCCTGCCGAAGTTTTTGACGTAGTAAACGTCTCCTCGGTACCAGCATGGGCTGCCTAAGGGTAAGCGCTGTTGTTTTCTGTCCGGTCTTAAGTTCCACTTAGTTTCGTTGGTGTATCACAGGATTTTGCCCTAATCGCCACTCTTTTGATCAGATGTGAAAAGCAAGTTTTGATTTCACTCTAAAATGTAATAGTATTTTCTGCTTCCTCTTACCTTCAATATTGTATCTGTGGAATTTGATTCGTACTGAGATGTACTTGCTTAACTCTTTGAACTTAAGGCAAAGGAACATCTAAACTGTATTTTCTCAAAGAGCGTGCATACCGTGTGTAGTGTGTATCTAGATTTGATGTACAGCTGAATTTGTTCGGAAGTTCATTTGTATCGCCGATTTTGCAAATAATATTTTGAAAACGAGAGATCACTGTTGGCTTTTCGGAAACCGCAACTTTCGCATCTCCATGGTCCTTGGTAAGGTTTCCCAGTCTCCTGTCCACGTTTCTGGTTTATTAACATCAAGTTGCCCCTACTGATATTTATCAGTGTTGTTTTCGGCAGAGTTCCGCGTAGTTCATTAGATGTTTTATTGTGTATGTAGTGTCTTAGGTACCGTGTAATTGAACTTACTTTCCTCTCTTTAACTGTGTTTGATGTAGCCCCTGAAGCACCGGTTACAACATTCAGTATGTTAAATCTCAATGCCATGGCAATGCAGATGGCTTATCTAGGCTGCCTTTACCAGCCAATCATTTTGAGGACGTTGATGTTAGTTTCGAGTACATAGGTAGTTAATGCGTAATGGAAACTGATGTTCCCATAAACTTTAATGATATACGTATTGAGACCCAAAAAGACGAGGAGTTAAACAAAATCCTAGGTTATGTGTTGTACGGATGGCCTACTGCGCCAGATCCAATTTTAAGTAACTTTATTAAAGGGCAAGCTGAACTAACTGTAGAACAAGGAATTTTGGTGTGAGGCTACAGAGTCGTAATTCCAAGGTCCTTGAGAAAGTCCTTGTTAAATGAATTACACCTTGGGGTAGTTAAAATGAAATCATTAGCTAGATTGTACTTATGGTGGCCTTCAAATCATAAGGACATCGAGGCAGTAGCCAGCAGTTGCTCAGCGTGTCTTGCCCAGCGAGAAAGTCCTAATAGAACTACACTTCTTGTATGGGAATTTCCACCCAATGTATGGCAAAGAATTCATGTAATTTTTTAGGACGTTTTAAAGGAAAACTGTATTTAATTGTAATGAACGCTCATAGCAAATGGTTGGAAGTTGAAACAGTCAACTCAACTTCAGCTAAGCAAGTCATTGAGAAATTGTGTCCTAGGTTTTGTAGATTTCGTCTTCCCGAACTCATTGTTAGTGATAATGGCCCTCCCTTTTCCTCTGAAGAATTTTCTCAGTTTTTGAAACAAAATGGGATAAGGCAAACGTTCATACCACCATACCATCCTGTTTCTAACGGGCAGGCTGAAAATGCAGTTAAAACTGTTAAAAAAACGTTTAAAATATGCAATTTTTCAAAATGAAGATGCAAATTCAGCTTTGAGTAGATTTTTAATAGCTTATCGTAACATTGTACATAGCATTACTAATGAAACTCCTGCTAAGCTAATGTTCAATCGTCCTTTGAGAACTAAATTGGATTTGATCAGATCTAATTTGCAGAAAGCTGTAGCAAATAAACAGGACAAACAAATAACTAATGCAGGAGGTAGTTACACTAGACAATTAACTATAGGACAACTGGTATTAGCTAAGAGGAAGAGATAAGTGGGTAGAAGGTAGGGTTATACATAAACTAGGCCCAGTTACGTATTTAATTCAACTCGAGTCTGGGCTGACTTGGAAAAGACATATAGACCAGCTAATAGGGTTACAGTCAGGGCCCATTGTTTTTAGCACTGACCGCTGTAGGGCTAATCCTTTATAGCAAGGGACATCACAGTTAGTTGACTCTCCCTCACTGACAACTCCTCTGCTGACACCAGCCTCTGAGTGTCAACAGAATTCTCCTACTTCTCGCTCCCCGCCTCCTCCCTCACAACCTGCATCACCACCACATCATAGTCCAGTTGCAGCTAGCAGACGATCTCCGCAACCCTCACAGCTGTCACGCCACCTGTCGCAAGTGGACACTATCAAATTCTAGACAGGAAACCCATTGTAAGGTTCGATTCAGAGTACGTCACTCTTTTGTATTGTATAGTATTGTATAGCAAGATAGTATGTTGATTTGATTTTTCAAATTGTATGGTTGTTTATGAATAAAACACATGAATAAAGTATATATTGGTATGTTTTCTGTGCTTTCTTATGAATGCATATGATACTACATTGGCCTGATCTGTTGTAGTCAAGATCTTAAGGAGGAAGGAATGTAATATATTCTGTTACAATTTTCAGATTTATTTCCAGAATTTAGGATTGTAAACCATGAGATTATAATCAGTTGAATCAGATTGTCACTACGTCAGGAGTGGACATTGTGTACGTCATCGGGTCATGTGGCCGTTCAAATAAAGCTCTCTCAATGGCTACTCCTATCTCGCCTATCCACAGCCTAAGCTTTCCCCTGCACATGATTCATTCCGACTCCTTAGCTGATGTGGTACTTTAAAAATAACGTGTATTATTACTGGTTATCTACCTCAAGATGTTTCATATGTAAAAGTAACTATCTTATGAGCCGAAAAAAAGGCAGAGTTGTCCTAGCGTCCACTATGCATCACAATGCAGCCATTGATGAAGAGTCAGGCGCCGAAAGGAAGCCAGAAATGATGACACCGTACAATGGTACTAAAGCGGGTGCAGACACTTCTCGATGCCCACTAACAATATTTTTTGGCATTCTGTACATCGCTGCTATCATTGCTCAAGTCATCTATAAAACAAACTATCTCAACTTTGAACTAAATTCCATCAAAATTTCTTGAAAATTCTGTCCTTGGATCTCACAAGGGAACATCTGGCATTGAGAAGTAAGATAATGAATCTACCAACAAATCTCCGGTCATATTCAGAGGCTTTCTGGAAAAGCTGAGGAAAGAAAGGGTGCAGCCTTGGAAAGAGTCAAGCAGGAAGAAGCAAAGACTGTGGAAATAAATACCACAACTAGCTGTGTTAAGTGCAAAAAATAATTTGCTGGGTACATGTGAAGCCAGTGTGTGGAGAATGTATGGAACAAGTGAATTGAGTACTAGGAAGTAATGGGCCAGGAGTAAAATGGGATCAAGTCTGGTCTTTGAATATCCTCTACAGTTCTTACCCTCTGCTCTTCCCTCTATACCCAATGGGTGTTTATCGTATGTGACATTATATACAGAACATGTGTGTCTGATATAAACAACTATGTGATGCCAGTGTACGTGTAAGCAAACTGAGAATATGAATATTACAATATTCATTATTATCACAGGTTGCACATTGCTATTTAGTTCTTTTTCCGGGTTGAACCGTGCTGTTATTTTCTGCACATTCCGTACAGTTTGCTGATGTTTTGAATACAGTGAGTAGGGGTATTTCAGTTGCCTTGACAAAGAATACTGCAATGTATTTGAAACATCGTCGAACTGAACGGAATGTACAAATTCTACACACTGTGGAAGCTTCACTTATAAGATGCACATTGCTATAATTACAGTATTCCAAAATTTTAACAATTAACTTAGTACGTAATTGTACCATCATCACTTACATACTTTCCGATAATTACAATATTTAAAACTAAGGAGGATTTTTGCTTGTGGATAATATTCACCCATCGCGCATCCTTGCGTCTCCTTAGAGAGTGTGCGTCCTGACGGGTGAACATTTCAACCCTTGCTGCCATATTTTTACTTATTTTACACAATTCAACAAGTGTTCTCTTGCTGTAACATTCTCTTATTGTTTTCTTTCACTTTTTACACCACCTTCTTGCACAATCCCATCATCTCCTGATTATATAAGTTCTGAATGGTACCCCCATTCCTACGTCATACAGTAACCCTCATTTTGATGGTTCATTTGGTGCTGGTATGCTATCCTTAGAATTTCACCTCCTTCCCCTAACTTTAGCTTGAACCAATATACAAAGAATACTGCAATGTATTTGAAACATCATCAAACTGAACGGAATGTACAAATTCTACACACTGTGCTGGTATGCTATCCTTAGAATTTCACCTCCTTCCCCTAACTTTAGCTTGAAACAATATTTAATTATTCGTTTAACAATATCTGCCCATGTACAGTACTCATCCCTTTACACATCATTCTCACTCCACTGTTTGCTGCACAGTTTGGCAATCCATTTTGGCAAATTTACTTATAACTGTACGTAATGCTATAATTCCATTATCTACTTCCCAAATTTCTGTTCCTTACAATAATTTTGTTTTAACCACTGAATTAAATACATTTTTCTGAACTTAATATTCACTGCTTGGCATCTTTCTATCCAATATTTTTGTGCTAGCTAGAACACTTACTACCTTCGTTTTTGCTCTTTTTATCTGTTCTGTCCAGCTGCCATTGCTGTTTATGATTGCTCCTAGGTATTCAACTTTTTTCTTAATTTTTTAGTTTTTTCTTACCCATGCACCATGGTTCATTTTTAAGAGCTCGTCACCCCTTTTTCACACCACAACTCTGGTTTTCTGTGGATTAATTTTCATATTTCCTTCTTTAAAATAATTTACTACCCCATCAATACCATTCTGCATTCTGACAAGTGTTAATGTGAACAGATATATATATCGTCTGCGAAGATCAGACCCAGGAGACAAGGAGAGACTTGTTTCTCAAAGCCTTCCGATTGGAAAATGACATTCAGAAATAATAAAAATAATATTGGTAATAATTTGCAACTCTGATGATGATGTTTGTTGATTAAATGGGCCTAACAGCTAGGTCATCAGCCCACAATGGTAAGAGGTGAACGAAACCAAAATTAAAACTTCAAAATTTATCCAATGATTAGAATCTAAAAGGAATGATGAAGAAAATTGATAGTGAAATAAAAACATGATGATGATGATGATGCTTGTTCTTTAAAGGGGCCTAACTAAATGAAATGACAAATTAAAAGCCCAAAAACATCCACTGACCACAATTCAAAACATGAGGACGAAGAATGAATGGATAGATGGATATGAATTTAAAACAATCAGTGGAACGGACCCACAGTGCCTCACATGCACAGAAGCTGGCGTAGAACAATAGTATTACTGGCCATGGGACTGCTTCTATAGCACAATACTGAATCGATGATACTTGCAGTCAAAAGGGGTCCAAAATCAAACTCAATGGCCCCTCACAATGGTACTTATCGCTAGGAAAGTAGAACCATGGCATTCGTCATGTTGCGGTACTAATCAAGAGTAGTGTAGACTCGCAGTATTCCACACATTATGGTACTACTCACTGGTAATGTAATTCGCACATGTATTACAGACCTACGCTCTTTCGCACATTGCGGTGCCATTTACAGGCAACGTAAACCTATAGTGTTCATCACATAAGGGTACTAACCACAGGGACTCGTACTATCCCGTGGCGTTCCTCATACAGTGGGTACTAATCATAGGCAAGCCAGAACCATGGGTTTCCTCATCCCATGGTGTCGCTCATATGGTGCTACTACTCGCAGGTACTGTAAAAGCCGTTGCGCTCTTGGTTGCTACTAATCACAAACCTATTTGGTACCCAACATAGTGGTACTACACGCAAGTAAAAGTGACCCATGGTGTTTCCCGCGTGGTGGTACTAATCACAAGTAGTTTCATGGTTCTAATTTGATCATCCCTTGGTCGCCCCTTTCAGTCGCCTCTTACGACAGTCAGTGGATACCGTGGACGAATTCTTCGTATGCGTCCCCCACCCACAGAGGGTGAAACAAAAACAATCAGTGGATCCAATTCACAAAGCCTAAATTACTGGGATGATGCATTATTATCTAAAGGGGTCCAAAATCCAGGTCGCCGGCCCCTCATAATGGTATTAATCACTGGGAGGTAGAATCATGGTGGTACTAATCACAGAAAATGTAGACCTACAGTATGTCGCACACAATGCATAGCTGCCAACTTTTAGAAATCAAAAATAGGAAGATTTTTTTATTCTTGGATTTCATCACCCATATTGCATCACGGTCTAAGTGAAAAAAGGACAGAATAGAAAGCATACATATCTACAGTTACAATGTGAATTGACCATTAAATTTAAAATCTTAAACTAAAAACACATTTAAATGGTTACAAGAAAATATACCTAATCACTCTCACGAATAATAATACAGTCGAACCTCGATATCTCTAACCTCCATAACTAGAATTTTCATTATCTCAAACTAAGATTTTCCGGCCGTTTGTCCTATTCTTGACGTGTATTTCTCTCTTCTCGAAATTCGGTTATACGAATTTCTCGATTTCTCGAAGCAAACATTTCCTCCCTTGAAGCAAAAATTACTCTGTAACTCGAACTGTGTACAACATTAACTGTACAATACGGCATTCGCGGTTTGTGAGGAACAGTTAACAAGTAAAGAAAGGGTTCCAGTGAAGCCGGAAGCTAATATGACGGCAATCAAAAACGCGAACTTCTAGTGATCGGCAAATCCTCGCCATGTCTCGGGTGTCAATTAATTACCGGTCACGTACGAAATCAAGCCCAGAAGTCGCGGATGACAAGCTCCATTTACGAAACTCGGCTGCGTGTATTAACAAGAAGTTTCAACATGAAGGGAGGAAAGGTTAACCGCAACAAACAGATGAGACTAACGGATTTTTTTTCCAAATGTGTTAACGGAACTATGTTTCTTGTTTCACTACGGCACCTACTTTATGTACTGTGTCCTGTCTTCTAAAAAGTTACTATAATAAGTGTTATAATTAAAGTGATGCCGTAAAATAGAGTTGCTTTGTATATTTTTAAGTACCGTTAAACATAATACATTCAGTAAAAGCCCGTACATACATGATTCAATTATGTGCTATACATGCTCAAAAACGGTAAGTTATTCTCTATATCTCGAAATTTCGAAAACTTGAAATAAAATTTATCTCCCGAGGCGATTCGCATAATAGTTTCCTTTATTAGACTGTAGCCGGGCTGAGTGGCTCAGACGGTTAAGGCGCTGGCCTTCTAACCCCAACTTGGCAGGTTCGATCCTGGCTCAGCCCGGCGGTATTTGAAGGTGCTCAAATACGACAGCCCCGTGTCGGTAGATTTACTGGCACGTAAAAGAACTCCTGCGGGACTAAATTCCGGCACCTCGGCGTCTCCGAAGACCTTAAAAAGTAGTTAGTGGGACGTAAAGCAAATAACATTAATTATTATTAGACTGTAAAATAACGGAAATTTAATTTTATAGGTATCCCTGAAGTCTTGGAGGTAACGTTTGTTACGGTATGTTTTTTGGCAATAACGTGAAGAGAAAATACCATAAACTGTCACCGACACAACTCCCTGAAATACATTCAACTCATTAAAATAATGAAGTAAGAATAAAAAAATGCACTGAAATGCGCTAAATTACCACATACAAAACAGATCGCTATGTCTCATACATTATTAACATACGACTTTGACACGGCAAAAAAGCACGGAACCGCTAGAAAAAACACGCGGCATACAATTCCAACGAAATTACGCACAGAAACGATGTTAATAGTGCGTGAACCACACAATATGAAACTCATTCTTTCGTCCCGATAAACTGAGTCGATAGCGCTCGCTAGCATCTCTTGCTTGTAGGACGATTGCCGTCCCGAATCCCCAGCCGTAAAGCACACATGCTGCTGTAGCGAGCAGGGAACACGAACACGAAGGCGACGGACGATACACTCGCGAAATAAAGCATCAAATAAAAACGCTTGAAAATGAAGTTGGGTAAATTACACAAGCACATAAGAATTTATCCTTTATCCTAGGGTACGAGTATTGACGGTACTGGAGGTTATATTGGTAAAAAATAGGAAGAATTTAAAATAAATTGGAAAATCGGAAGACGAGTTAAAAAACGGAAAGTTTCCGGGTAAATCGGAAGGGTTGGCAGGTATGACAATGGCATCACTCGCAGGTAACACAAACCCAGGGTGTTTCGCACATAAGGGTACTATTCACAAGCAACGCAGACCCATGGTGCTCCACAAATAGTGGGACTAATCATGGGCGCCGGTATTCCTGGGGTGTCCCACACTAAGTGGAACTAATCTCAGGCAATGTACTGTATACTCAAGGTGTTGCTCACATAGTGCTACTAATCATAGGCAATCATAGACCCACGTTGTATGACACATTATGGTAACAACCACAGGTAATACAAACCCATGGTATTCGTCACATCATGGAACTACTCTCAGGTATCGCACACCCATGGTTTTCGCACATAGTGGTACTTACCACGGGCGCCAGCCATACTCGTGGTTTTTCTCACATAGTGGTACTAATTACAGGCAACATACACCCATGGTGTTTCCCATAAAGTGGTACTACTCATAGGTAGCACAGATTTATTCTGAACCCAGCACAGTGTTACAGCACATGGACATTAGTTCACGCAGCCAAATGCCCGCTACCCCGTTTCGGTGGAATACATACGATCGTAGACCCTACGAACAACAGAACCATGGTGTTCCTCACATAAAGGCACTACTCACTGGTAACATAGATCCATGGTGTTCCTCACATGGTGGTACTAACTGCAAGTAACATCGACCCATGGTGTTCCTCACATAATGGTACTAAGCACAAGTAGTTTCATGGTTCTAATGTCATCATCCCTGGATTGCCCCTTTTAGTCACCTCTTACCACAGGCAGGGGATACCGCGGGTGTATTCTTCATCTGCGCCCCCCCCCCAACAGGGGTTGGTGTGTTTGGTCCCCGAGAGCTATTTTATTTTGCACATGTCCACCAGCAAGCCGGTTATGACCCCCCTATCCGCCACCTGGTACACGCCACATGGGAGTATCACCTCTCCCCCAGCTACGCAATTTGCAACTCTATTTCAGACCCAGTTTTGAAAATCTCTCTCCCAGTACTACCCTACCTTTCATCTTGATAGAACATTTAAATTCTTTATTATGTACTTTCAATTGCTCTTATCTTCCTTGGTATTCTGATCTGACTCAATACCGTATACGACAGCCCGCCTACTCACCAAATCAACGCTTTATTTAAATCGATTGCCGTGATGTACAGTGTGCTTCTTTTCTTCTTTATAATTCTGTCAATTATTGTTTTAACAACCATTATGTTATCACCTGTCCTCATTCCCTTTCTAAATCCTGACTGGAGTCTTGCCAATATCCCTGTATATATCTTGCTTAGTGAATTTAGTAACTTTATCCCTGTATAGTTAATTGGATTAGATCTCTACAATAACGATGAGGTAGGGAGACGGTGAAACCTTGTGCCTGCACACATCCTACTCTTGTCAAGTAACACCCAAGAGGTCTGCTCATGGGTTAACATTTCCATCCGACTGACAAAACTCCATTAACAGCATGATATGCTCTCACTCTCTATGAACACTGCACTGCACCTTGAATCGTGACTAACTGTATATGTACTGAATTAAACATGTTTTAAATTAGCAATTTTGTGACACACTTGCAGAAATTTTAAAAATTGGTAAGCAAGCATGGGATTTATTTTTTTCCAAATTTTGTTGTTGGAAATTCAGGTGTGTGGGTCTTATAGAGTGGCAGGTGGTATTCGGGATTATACGGTGAATGCTATAGAGCGTTTGATCAGGAATATGGCGACAATGCTGGACACAAAAATGCTAAGATGAATGAAGAATAAAAGGTATGGTTTTTCCCCCTATATTTTGCTTCAATTAAGTGTTCTGTGCATTCAAATTCCAATAACTAATACAATTTTCATTGGTTTGCAGAAGCAGTGATGTGGTATCTGTCACTATTGTGTAAGACAGCAATATTAATTTTTTTAAATCTTCAGTACTGATCACAGATTAATAATGCTAATGAATTTATGATAGAGACCAGTGTAATTAAGTTAAAAGAACTAATAAGGAAATTAACTGAAGTAGTGTCATAAGATTGTATAATGAACTGTATCTTTAATGTCTTTAAAATTTTTGTTTGAGTCATATTTAGCTATTTTTAAGAGCATATTTGGGCAATTTTTAGGTCATAAATATCCACACCGTACTGATTACTTATTAAGAAGGTAATAGTAATTGAGTGAATTTGGCTCGATTATTTTTATTTTGTATTTTTTCCATCACTGTTCATAAGTTGGAAGTAACAGACATGAAAATAGCAAGAATGATTGCTGGAACAAACAGGAGGGAACAATGGCAGGATAGTACTCAAAACAAAGAGATGAGTGGAGGTGCATAGGTTACCTAGAAGAATCACGTATTGGGCCTTGGAGGGTACAAGAAGTAGAGAGAGACTACGGCAACGATGTTTAAATTCTGTTTTTAATTAAAACCAGCACTCATTGGATGAAGAAGAGAGCTGGGTGTGGAGAAAGTGTGTAATAAGCATTATTACACAATATCCTGTAAAAACACCTTTCCAGGCTCTGGGAGAGATAAGATGAATGTCACAGGGGTAGTCGTAAACCACATTTAACGTACCATTCTCATTTTAAAAAAACAAAAAAAAACAGACAACCTTCACCATCAAGAAATGTAAGACGAGTAACTGAAGTTGTGTTTAATAGACAATTACACATAATTCCTCCAATATTTACAATGTGTTGCATTGTTCCTGCTGGCCAGAGTAGTTTAGGAGAGCAATTTAAAATGTTTGTATTTTCTTTCTTCCCTTCTTTCCATCCTTCTTTTCATAAGTTTAATTATATAATAAATATATGTTATTTATAAAAAAAATTAGAAGATTAAAAAGAGAAACAGAAATTAAATTATTACACTCACATAAATAACAAACATATTTAACAAAAATATGATAAAATACCTGAAAATCATAATCAATTCCTTTTGCGTGTAATTTTTCCAGCAAGTTATCCAACTTTTTTTTCTTATTCTTGGCGAACTGCAATTCCTTTGCTGGGCTGATTAAGCTGTTTTTAATCATGATATCCCTTCTCCTATTCCTAGCTGTTGGACAGTTACTGGGTGTAACTGGTTTCCAAAAGTTATTAGAATACTTCTTATCTGTGAAGGAAGCTGTAGCAAAAAATGGACAATTAAAAATTATCCAGCAGCACAAAGGATATTATGAAATACAGCATAAATTTAAAATTACACAAGTAGCCCTGGACCTTCATGTAAAAAGCAGAATAAAATAAATTACTTTAATAATATCTAGATGTATGGTTAATGCTATTAAAAAAAAAAAAGTGAACAGTAGTGGATTTCCCCAAGGTCAATAGCAGATCCTTTCCTAAATCAACCCTATGGTGCATAAGCACAGAAGTGCACCCACTTCCTGGCAAAGTGTACATAAACTTCCATGCATTAACTAGCCATTAAATCTATATATATAAAATAAGAGTTTTGTCTGTACATTGCTCAGAATTTGAAAAGAATGGTATTTCTGTATCGGTCATGTCCACAGTAACAAGAAAATGCATTTTTTACTTTTCCGTAATTTCTGTCTGTCTGTATGTATGTATGTACACGCATCACGAGAAAACGGCTGAAGAGAATTTAATGAAAATCGGAATGTAAAGTCGGGTGATGAACCGCTACAATCTAGGCTATAAATTATTTTAATCACACTGAGTGAAATGGTAGTTTAGGGGAAGGCCTGAAATTTAACTCTCAAATATTTATGTTATTAGTGGTCGTGTCTTAATGAAAATCGCTAGACAAAGATGGGAAATAATTCGCTACAATATAGGCTATACACGCTGAGAAAAATGGTAGTTTAGGGGAAGGCCTAAAATTTAATTGTCAAATATTTATTTTATTAGTGGTCGTATCTTCACGAAAATTGGTATGCAAAGTCGGAGAATAGGTCGCTATAATCTAGACTATAATAATGTTATTCGCACTGAGTGAAATGGTAGTTTAGGTGAAGGCCTAAAATGTTATCTATATATAAAATAAGTGTTTTGCCTGTGCATTGCTCAGAATTTGAAATGAATGATATTTCCGTATCTGTCATGTCCACAGTAACAAGGAAATGCATTTTTTACTTTTCCGTAATTTGTCTGTATGTATGTATGCGCATCAGTAGAAAACGGCTGAAGAGAATTTAATGAAAATAGGAATGTAAAGTCGGGTGATGAACCGCTACAATCTAGGCCATAAATTATTTTAATCACGCTGAGTGAAATGGTAGTTCAGGGGAAGGCCTAAAATTGAATTCTCAAATATTTATATTATTAGCAGTCCTATCGATAAATATTACATAACAAGTTATATATATATAATTTATATATAATTTAATAGCACACAATTTGTGTATATAAAGCGATTACATGTCATTTAAACATAAGTCAATTATAGGCCTATTTCTCTTAGAGCATTCCACAGACCAATGGAAGAAACTCCTGGACGAAAGAGTGGCCAAAAGGAATGATATTTGTCCCGAATTCTATACGACTGAAGCAATGACGAACAGAACATGGACCAATACAAACCAGGACCTCAGACATTTTATCAATTCTATGGCAATTCATGGATACCACTACAAACTCTGCAAAACCAGGATCTTTCATGAACCGGACGAGAGTTGTGTGTGTAAACTGTGTAATTTGACTTGTTCTCGTTACCATAACAAGTTATACAGAATTAAATTTCCAATCACTTACTTCATACACTGTTACTGTACCAGCTTTGATAACACAGATATTCATGAATTTGTATTTTTGTTGCCAAGTCCATATCAACGCCGAGCCACAAGAAAATGGGTTAACAGAATTTAATGAAAGTCAGTATATAGAGTCGGGGAATAAGAAACTACAGTCTAAGTTATAAACAATTTTATTCGCCCTGTATGAAATTGTAGTTTAGGGGAAGGCGCCTAATTTTAAATACCTATGTTATTGGTCCTATCGAAAAGTACTACATAACAAAAGTTATAGAGAATACAATCTCCAAACATTTATGTTTTATTCAATTTTACCGTACCAACTATGATAAGAGTGGTATTTTAGAGTCGGAAGAAAACTAAATATGAAGGCCTACAATATTGAAAGGGCTTAACATCGATCAACAATAACATCACATTGACCATTGTTTGTGGTGATGTTCTTTGTCTCTTATGCTGCCGCTCAACTCCGATAGATGGGATTACTGCTGCGTATCGAGTATAACAGCCTGACTGAATATTGGCGGGAAATAGCTGGGGAGTTAGAAGACTTTCTTCTTTAGCATGTAATTCCTCTGGTTCACACATTTTCTGATACCATACTGCTGGTACGCAACTCACTGGTTTATCATAGTATTCCAGCAATTCGATCCTTACTCTGACGCGCTGTTTTGAATGAGCAGTGTGCACTCTTAAGGCAGAGACTCAGTAGTAGTAGTAGTAGTAGTAGTAGTAGTAGTAGTATGACCTGGTCTAGAATTACAATTTAAGCATATTCCAAATTATAGCACCACAATTCACTAAATAACTTAAAATTCAACCCTGAAAGGAGCCGTTTCTTAAAAAGCTTCTTCCTCTTCATTTTTATTAAATTCTACATTCATTTTATTCAAAATTAGCAGTGAAGAAGGGGTTTCTCCTCTGGCTTGGAGGAAAAAATTGCCTCCAAGTCAGATAGATTCTTCCGCCGCCAGTGTAGTGAATTGAGATTTTCCTACACATCGGGTACTCCTAGGAAACTGATTAGCAAAAGGGCACAGTTTTGAACTGGGACTCTCCACTATTCGACCCCACCCTTTCCGGAAAAAGACATAGTGTTCACGGATCACGGCTGTCTGCAGCCTGGTCATTCCAGCTCTGGAACTTTGGACTGTTAGATCACAGCATAGTACTGTTCATTAAAAGTGAGAAACTGTGTGGTTTTTCATTTGATTATTTTATGTGAAATCATTGCTTTTACTCGCGCCATTCCTACTGACGTCATTGTAATGACCTATGTTCATTTCAGTTGGGAAAACCACTAAGACAGTCTTTCTGAGGATGTAAAAAGGCAGGTTGAGAGTGACTGTCTGCCATTATAATGCAATTTCCCAACCTGATTGTGACAGACGGTAGGCAAGCGGGCCTACCATTACAATGAAAATTCCCTAGCGCAGTCTTCATTTATGAGAAAAAAGACGTTTAGTGATTACTCCGTCGTGTTTCCAGGGTAATGTTAAGAGCTATGCAATTTAATACAGTCTTGCTCACAATGTGTACACTACCTAACCTAGATGTATACAATGTAGAATTCCGTAGCGAAGCACGGGTACATCAGCTAGTCTCTGTTAATGTGCTCCTTCCTATCAGTTGTACTTGTACTTTGGGACTTAGCATTTTCAACTGATCACTTTTTGTGTTGGGAAATTTACACACCAGAAATAGATGACTTTCTCTCCAGGATCATAGCACTGCATCATTTTGTTCCTCGTGGTCCAAAATAACCTCAATGAATTAGTTAAACTGCTATCCTTTTCACAGTTTAAATGAGAAATGTATAGTCCGCACACCTTTTAGCGATATTAGTTTATACGGGGGTGAGGAGTAAGGAGGGAGCTCTCCCGGTTCCGGTTACTGCCAACTGAATAGAAATGAAATCTGAATTGAATCTATAATATGATGGATCAATATGAATTTTTTAACATTTATTATCTTATGCCAACAACTGTATCACACATACATTATTTAACAGTATATAACATTTCTCAATGCGAATCTTGTTCCTAGCATGAATTCTATAGTTTGGCGTTGCTGTGTAAACAACAACAGTACTAGTACATAATGTGTATACCAGATGTCGCACAGCGATGCATAAGCAATTCATAGTTTGTGTTTTAAAGGTTGCCAATACGAATCTCGAAGATAACCGAGGTCGACTGATTCAGCACTAGGGTGTGCATGAATCACTAAAAGGTGCGCGTACTATAATTAATGCTGTCATAATAAATTCCTTCATAAAAAGCAAACTTCTACAAATGAATTCTCTTACCTTTCAGGAGCCTACTGCACATAAGGTAATTGTTCATCGTCTCTGCAACAACTTTTGCAACTTCAGCATATCTAAACTCAATAAAAGCATAACCTTTGCTTTTTCCAGTCTGTAAAAATTAAAAGCCATTTTCAGGTTTACAATCATAATAATTCTATAAAAATATAATACTAGCAGTGAATCCTAAAAACACACAGACGATAAGGATGACAATGACAATGTACCTACTTATGATTTAAGCAAGATAATTTTACATATGGGAAATAAACGAGGACTATATGCCCACTTTTGCATATTTCTTGACCCAGTTCTTTGTGAAGCTGAATTCTCAAACGTCCCCTATGGCAGTACAGACTTGCCACACCTTGGTCTACCAAGTGACCACTGCTCAGCCCGAAGACCTGTATATTCAGAGGTGACGCACGGTTAGCGTGACAAATCCTCTCGGTCCTTATTCTTGGCTTTCTCAACCAGGGCTACTAGCTCGTCAGATAGCTACTCAATTGTCCTCATGTAGGCTGAGCAGACCTTGAACCAGTCCTCAGATCCACATAAAAATGCCTCACCTGGCAGGGAGTCGAAACTGAGGCCTCTGGTTAAGAAGCCGACTCGCTTCTCCTAGACTGTAGGGCCAAATTCCCAAAAGCAAGAAATAATTTTCAATGTTCTGTAACACAGTTAATTTTTGGTATTTACCGAGCAAGTGGCAGCATGATTTGGGTCAAGTAGCTATCAGCTTGCATTCGAGAGATAGTGAGTTCGAACCCCACTGTTGGCAGCCCTGAAGATGGTTTTCTGTTGTCTCCCATTTTCACACCAAGCAAATGCTGGCTGGGGCTGTACCTTAATTAAGGCCATTATCCCATCATCGCCATAAGAACTATCTGTAATGGTGCGAAGTAAAACAAATTGTAAAAAAGAAAAAACTTGTATTTACTCAAATGTATTACAGAAGTAGATTCAATAAGGTAACTCTTACCACTGAATTGTACAAATGGGAAAAAAATCACTGTTCCCATAAAAGATAGCTGTATTTATAATATATAAGTATATCACACAGTAATTTAACCAATAAGCATATATCTGAGTAGCCAAAAGTCATGGGAAGGCACTGAATGTGATGTTAATAACGAGTTGCTCTTCCGCAAGCCCTCAAAACAGCAGCAATACAGCGAAGCAATGACTCTACAAGGTGTTGGAAACATTCTGGAGGGATCTGGGCCCACAATTGGTCTTGTGTAGTTGGTGCGAGGTTCATGGAGCATACACCAGCATCCCATTAATGCTTGATCGGATTAAGATCGCGGAAGCTGGAGGGCCAATCCATTGTCCTGCTGAAACAGGGCATCATCTCCATCAGGGAACTCTCGAGCCAGAAAGGAATGCAGATGGTCTGAAAGAATGTCCACATAATATGCACCTGTCAGTGCTCCCTGCAGCCGGACAGTGGGGCCTAATTGTGACCAAGAGAACGCCACCCAGACCAGAACTGAACCACCGCCCGCCTGGACACAACCCTGTTGATACGCAGTATCCATAGCTTCATGGGGCATACACCACACTCTCACGCACCCATCAGTTCAAAACAACTGAACCGAGATTCATGAGACCATACCACACGCCACCACTGTTCCACGGTCCATTGCCAAAGTTTGCAGGCCCGTGCATGCCGTTGAGCTGTGTCGGGGTGTCAGCAAAGGGACACGAGTTGGTCATGGGCCAGTAAAGCCTATGCGGTGCAGTTGCCTCCTTACAGTCCACGTAGAAATGGGTTCTTGACTCCCAACATTCAACTGGGCGGAGATTTGACTCACAGCAGCCCGTCGAGCGCCCAGTATAGTTCTGCGGAGGTGATGTCCGTCAGTTACACGCCTGTGATCTTCCCGTGCGGCAGTTTATGTGGGTGGTAACATTCTTCCTTTAATATTAAAGATCCACGCTCGACACTGTTGACCTCGGAAATCCAAATTTGCATGTAATCTCCGCAATGCTATGACCCATGCACCAATGATCATCCCAGATTCAAAGTTGGTTAACTCGCAACCTGTTGCCATCTTCATGACACTGGCGTCTGTGACAGACTGCTCAGCTATGCCGCAGCTAGCCGCAACACTCAGGGGTCATACACGGCACATTTTCTAATGAGACACCCCTCCCGTGACTTTTTTAAAATGCTAGTGTCTTTACGTCGCACTGACACAGATAGGTCTTATGGCGACGATGGGATAGGAAAGGCCTAGGAGTTGGAAGGACGCGGCCGTGGCCTTAATTAAGGTACAGCCCCAGCATTTGCCTGGTGTGAAAATGGGAAACCATGGAAAACCATCTTCAGGGTTGCTGAGAGTGGGATTCAAACCCATTATCTCCCGGATACAAGCTCACAGCTCCGCGCTCCTAACCGCACAGCCAACTCGCCCGGTCCGTGGCTTTTGGCCACTCAGTGTATGTCAGAGGAGTCTAAATCAAATTTTCAGCCTTGGCTTAGTTCAAATACAATCGAAGACTTATTTATGCTAGAAGCAGCTTGGTCCAACCCATGGCCTCATAGAGATTTTGCTGGCCCTCGTTTACTTAATATAATGTTGTAATTAGAGCTGGGATTTGTATGTAGTTTCAAGAGGCAAAATATATAACAGAAAGAACCAAAACACAATTTATATTAAATTTTGCAACACAGTGAACAATCGTGTATTTATAATGTCCTCTGGATTATATCAATAAATCAGACATATATTCAATACAAACATATTTTCTTAGTTACAACACTGAAAGCAAGTTTATTCATTACAATGAAAAAGTTGGTCACTCAGGATGTTCCTATATGCAGAGAAAGATCTTTCAATGTCACATGATGTAACTGGGGTGAATTTTAGGAGAGGAATTTTTGCTGGAGAAATATCCTTGTGTGGATCAACATCATCTCCATTTAGAATTCAGCACATGCTGTGAAATGTTGAAATAAGCAGGATTTCTCTTTTTGCAATTTACTCTATACACTTGCGCAGCAGTTGGAGTCATAGAGGGTGCTATTGAAAAACTAACAGAATCTTGCAGCAGCAGTCCTGATGTTTCTAGACATTTGATGCTTTCTGGAAACCAGCTGAAGTTGCTGCTGATGTAGGCAATTGAGGAGATGAGTCACTGAAAGCAGCTGGTGATTCATAAACAGATACAGCACTTTCAGGATCAAAAGTATCTACAACAGTCTTTATAGCATCTAGGTGCTCATTATAGAAGTTAATGGCTTCTATCCATCTCATCAACACTGGTTCCAAGGGCAGTGGTATCATTAGCAATTGCTGTTTGATTTGTATAGTCTGGCTCTTTACAGAGGATCTTTTTCCTCTTTTCTTTCTTTAATTTGCTTTACACTGCACCGACACAGATAGGTCTTATGGAGACAATGGGATAGGAAAGTGGGAGTGGGAAGGAAGCGGTCGTGGCCTTAATTAAGGTACAGCCCCAGCATTGGCCTGGTATGAAAATGGGAAATCATGGAAAACCATCTTCAGGGCTGCCGTCAGTGGGGTTCAAACCCACTCTCCCAGATGAAAACTTACAGCTGTGTGCCCCTGACCGCACGACCAACTCACCCAGTTACAGTAGATCAAACAAGGATTTGAGGCACTGTCACTTTCCAGCTTCCCCAACACAAGATTTGCAATAAATCTACCCTTAGCATCCACTGTTTCATCAACAGCAGCCCATATGAAAGCATCACCTATATACTGTCTAGTACTATTTGAAACTACTGGCATATCTGATAGCGTGGCAAGCTTCAACATTTACAAAAGAAACAAAGTCTCTCATGGAGCATTGGCACTGCCGGTAGCTTCAAATAGCCTACACAGTAGCCTCCACAGTATGCAGTAGCCATGCGTCTTATCAGGTGTGCTATTTACCAACTGATGAGCCCAATTTAGCACACTGGAGTGAAATGCTGGCAACAGGAATGAGTTAGCCTGAAAATTTATACTGTCCAATAACAGACCCATTATATTGGTAACATACCACTAAGTTGAGCAGCTCGTCTCCTTTCTCCCAAGTCTCCCCAGCCCAAACTTTGCAACATTTTCATAACGCTACTCTTTTATAATAGGGTTTGAGGGAAGTTCCACCATTCAACACATTGTAAAATATATTAAATTTATTGGACAAAGACCGATTTCGACTCCTCTGGAGTCATCATCTGTTCTTGCTGAATACCAAATCAAGGGGAATCTGATAACATCATTAGGGTTGTCTACATACAACTTGATTGGTTGACATAAGACAACATAATAAAAAATTATACATAAAATGGCGATTGCCTGAAAACACATCAATGGGTTGCAAAACATACACCTTGAATTGTAACGTACACATGGTATTCAATACTTGGAACTTAAAAAGTTCTTAGTTCTGGTTTAAACTGTCGTGTGTTCATCAAACACGGAACACTGAAAACATATGCACTGGTTGAAAATATATACAAATCAACATGAAACACTTATGATGATATGAAACACATGGAGCTTTAAGAATGTTCTTGGAGTTGTTAGTCTTGTTTCAATCTAATTGGATCAAAGTGGATGAAATATACACACATTGAAATGAAATGCACACAAAGACATAAATTACTTGGCACTTAAAAAGTTCTTGGTTCTGGTTTAAAAAACTGTTGTGTGTTCATAAAACACAGAATAGACTCGTTGGTCTTGTTTCAATCTATTGGAAACATTTGCTAGTTGCTTTACGTCTCACTGACACAGACAGGTCTTTTGGCGATGATAGGACAGGGAAGGGGATGATGGGACAGGGAAGGGCTAGGAGTGGGAAGGAAGCGACCGTGGCTTTAATTAAGGTACAGCCCCAGCATTTGCCTGGTGAGAAAATGGGAAACCACGGAAAACCATTTTCAGGGCTGCGACAGTGGGGATTCGAACCTACTATCTCCCGAATACTGGCCGCACTTAAGCGACTGAAGCTATCAAGCTCGGTCTATTGGAAACAAATGCACTAGTTGAAAATATACACATTAACATGAAAATTTATATATACATTGACATGAAACACATTGCTTGAAATTTTCTTCACCAAACAGAAACGAAAAATAATTCATGCAGTAAAGGGTTAAGAAAGTTGATCTGATTTAAAACTATTTCCATAAACACATGGAATGTAGTTGAATGGTGGAAATTCCCTCAAACTCTTATTATATTATACGTCAATATGGAAATGAAAATCATAAGCTACGAACGCAACTCTTTTGCCGGAAATCACCCAGAACAAATAGAGCTGCTTTTCTTTGGATTTTTTCCAGTTCTCAAATTAAATAATCCTGGTGAGGGTCCCATACACTAGAACCATACTCAAGTTCGGGTCTCACCAGAGACATATGCCTTCTCCTTTACTACAACCCCTAAATATCCTCATAAACATGTGCAAAGATCTGTATCCTTTATGTATTTACAATACCGTTTATGTGATTATTAACACCTAGGTACTTACAGTGATCCCCATAAGGAACTTTCATCCCATCAACACAGTAATTAAATCTGAGAGGACTTTTCCTATTAGTGAAACTCACAACCTGGCTTTTAACCCCGTTTATCATCATACCATTGCCTGCTGTCCATCTTACAACACTGTTGTGGTCTTTTTGCAGTTGCTCACAAATTTGTAACTTATTAATTACTCTATACAATATAACATTATCCGCCCGACTCATTGGCTGAATGGTAAGCGCTGAGGCCTTCGGTTCAGTGGGTCCCGGATTCGATTCCCAGCGGGGTCGGGATTTTAATCGCCTCTGGTTAATTCTTCTAGCCCGGGGACCGGGTGTTTGTGTTTGTGCTAACACTTTCCTTTTTATATTCACACCACACACTACACTAACAACCACCACAGAAACACGCAATAGTGATTACGTCCCTCCATATAGGGTTGGTGTCAGGAAGGGCATTCGAATTCGGCCATAAAACAGGACCAAATCCACATGTGCGGCACAGTTCGCACCCGCAACCCCACAGGTGTGGGAAAAGCGGTAGAATAAGAAGAAGACAGTATAACATTATCCGCAAAAACTTTTACCTCTGATATCAGTTCTTTACTCCATATCAACATAAAGGTCCAATAATACTGCCTTAATGCGTAGGCAGAAGAGAAACGTGATTTTGTTTCTGGACAATGCAGCATCCAGATGTTAAAGTGACAAACATTAAGGTGATATCCTCCCACCAAACATGACCTGAGCCTGTCAAATCCTGGATGAGGGCAAAATTAAGAAGAATGTGTGTAGTTTCAGAACTATCATTTAAAATGTACAACATTATTATCATTATTAACATTAGCATTAATACTATTATTATAATTATTGTATCCTAATCTTCTTTGTACATATTAGGACAGAACGTCTGCATATATGAGTGCCACAAAACTAAAACTTCCTGTTTCACATTTTTTTCACATATTGAACATAATTACTTCCTGGAGAAAAAAAAAACCCTCCTAAATATTAATGAAATACTAATATGCAAAGCTGATATTCCTTTATCCAGTGAAACAGTCAGATTTTCTTAAATCTTTAATATATTTTCGGTGCACAATGCCTCATTTTCAAATTGATTTTCTTGAAATTCAATAAATTCTGTCTTACAAGTTTCATAACACGATCAGTTTTTAAGCTAGAGACTTCTGATTGTCACGAAAATGTTAGCAAACTTACCTACTCTTGTCAAAATATAAAATAAACCAAAAATGAGATTTTCCAACTTAAGGTACTGTTTTCTGAAGAGTGTCACATATGGAGATTTTGGTGGGCTAAATGCAATGTTATAGCAAAAGATGGAGGTAAAGTTATGGTTGGCCATAACACTGGGCTAGTAGGAGACATTAAAGAAAAAAAGGAACTAAATGTTTGCATTTTCACTGTATTATCCATCAAGAGGTTTCCTGTCCTTATGGTAATTTGTAGAGCTCAATTCATATGGAACAAACTGGCTCCTTGGCTGAATACTGAGCGCCCTCGCCTCTGATCCGTGGATTTTAACTGCATATGGTTAATTCCTCTCATTCAGGGACAGAGTACTTGTGTTTGTATTAATACACACCTCTCCTCATCTACACATACGATGGCATGTGTAGAGGACGTTTTACAATATACGCAGAAAAATATTTAGATCGCTCAGCATAAACACAGAGCCAAGTGCGAAATACAAGAATTTTGTCTTTTGTTGCTGTGTATGCGTGGGTTTGCTGTAATGATGGTAGGGATTGTGAACTTTTGTAGTGTTCTTCTTGGATTATAGGTGAAGTTTTTGCAAGTTCTGTGGCATTCATCATGAATATAACAGTTATTCGTTGTGAGGAATACTTCCCTACATCTGTTGTCACTGTACCTACATACAGTAAGCAATTAAAACAAACTTTGGCTATGGTAAAATACCTGGAACTTTTTCTGTGCAAGTTTCGGTTAGGATTTTTACCTAAAAAAACAAAAAGCAAGTTCTAATATATTTCTGACAATGACTAAGCATTACCGGGTGAAACTACAGGGTGCGCACAAAGTCTGTATACTCCTATTTATTATTTTAAATTAAATTAAGTTAAACTCAAACTGACACAATATAAAAGTACATATACTCATTATGTGTTTATTTCTACTTACATCTTACATCTTAGGGTCTAAAACATCCGAATATCCTCCATGGTCTCTGCACAGCTGAATACACTGCCGTGTTCTAATGCTCATATTAAGCAACATCCTTGGGGTCACAGTCTGGAAAGCTTCGCGCTCTGCATTTTTCAGATCATCGATTACAACATACCCTTGCTTCCTCACCTGTTCCTTGATGTAACCCCAAAGTGCGTCAATGGGTATTGTTAGATCAGGGCTCCTTGGTGGCCATGGAAAAGGAGCTGGATCATAGTCTGATCCTTGAGCGATCCAGCGATTCCTAAAGACTGCGTTCAGACGTTGTCGAACAGCCACTGCAAAGTGAACCGGCGCCCCATCATGTTGAAACCAAACAACATCTATGTTTTCCAGCATTCTGCAACTGCGGGATGAGGCAATCATTAATAATCTGGAGGTAACTATTCTGATTAACAGAACAATCCAAAAAATGTGGGCCAAACAGATGTGCTTGTTTCATTCCGGCCCAGATCATGACGCGAGGTGGGTTTTGCTCGATTTCGTGAAAAAATGTTGATTTTCTTTCCCCAAGAGTAAACACTGCGACTACAAGAGCTGCGATACAGCACACAATAGTCAGTAAACATGGCTTCTGCCTTCTGAGCCATTATTTGGAATTGTTGCAGCATCCGAACCACAAGCATCAACATGTCTCCAAATCATCTGATAATTCACTCACACTCAATGGATACCAACACCTCATTTTCAGATCCACTTTGATGTGTTTCCTAATGGTTGATTCCAGTATCTCCAACTCTGGCGCACGTTTCCACATGGATTTGACTGGAGATTGTTTGATAGATTTTTCCATGTTAACACAAAGTTCAAGTCTGGTGGATGGTCTTCCACTTCTTGGCGTGTCGCAAACACTGCCCGTTGAAAAAAGGCTTTCTTTTCCCATGCTAACAATGTCTTCTTTGTCAGTGACGCTTTCACAAACCACTCAAATAACTGTACCTCGCATTTCAAATTTACTTGCCAGAACAAGCTAGAAAGAAGACTATAGAGTGGCTAAGTTGGCTGCTACAGCGTTCAGGGTGGTGCCAAGGCGAAATAGCGACTTCATAGTCTAAGCACCATCCATATAGTTTCCTCCACTAACAGTGTGTTACTTTTAATATCGGTAGATTAGGTCGAACAAATTAACAGCATAAATAATGCTCTCTATGTGTGCAGCTCGCAATTGCATAAATTGTAGGGAAAACACAAAGGAAAGGTCTATATCATATTTCAAATAAGTTTTTCTTTAGTAAAGTGAGTCTATACAGTTGGTGATTATCAGAATTAAGTTATGTGTGTGCTTGTAACACAACCCAGCATGTTTACAGTAGGCCTACTTTTATTTTCCTGTGGGAACTGACAAAACAGCGAAACAAAAACAGTTTCTTGCCTGGCTGAGTGGCTTAGATGGTAGAGCGCTGGCTTTCTGAACCCAAGTTGGCATATTTGGTATCTGAAGGTGCTCAAATAAGTCACACTTGTGTCAGTAGATTTACCTGTCTGTAAAGGAACACCAGCGGGACAATACTCTGGCACTTCAGCTTCTCCGAAAACCGTACGAAAAACTATTGACACTATTTATTATTAAATGGCATCCTACAGAGCACAGTACCCGACATTTTGAAAATAAATATACGGAGAACAACGATGATAAAAGACGCTTGCTGTCCAACGTCACACCTACAAGTTTTTTAAATTTCCTACTCACCTCATACACTCTGCCTACGATACGGAGTAATATGAGGCCTTTCAGTCCTATATCACCACTACTACTGAGCAAGTTGGCTATGTTCTACATGGTACGTAGCTCTTAACTTGCATTTGGGATATAGTGCGTTTGAATCCCACTGCCAAAAGCCCTGATATCTGGTTTTCCGTGTTCCCATTTTCACATCAGAAACATGCGGGGGCTGCAGTAACTTAAGGCCACTGCCACTTCCTTCACAGTCCTAGCCTTGTCCTATCCCACACTAGCCATAAGACGTTTCTGAGAGGGTGCAACATGAGGCAAATAAAAAGTATTGTCATTACCAGAATCTTTGTCCATAAATGTGGAAGTGAACTACTGAGGTTAGTATATGATTTAAAATCATTAACACACTTATTGTTCTGATTTTTTTATTATTATTATTATTATTATTATTATTATTATTATTATTATTATTATGGGACACTTTATTACACCATTGTTCACTTCAAACCTTGTACTCCACAGCTCTAGGATACTTATTCTTCGTAAATTTTAATATTATTGCCTTTACATCCCACTGACTACTTTTCCGGAGATGGCAACGTACCGGAATGTTGTCCCGCAAGAGTTCTCTTACGTGCTAGTAAATCTACCGACACAAGGCTGACTGCTTTGAGCACCTTCAAATACCACCGGATTGAATCAGGATCGAACCTGCCAAGTTGGAGCCAGAAGGCCAGGGCCTCAACCATCTGAGCCATTCAGCCCAGCGATATTACTATATTATTATTATTATTATTATTATTATTATTATTATTATTATTATTATTGCTTAGTGTCCGGCCCCTTGGCTGAATGATCAGCGTGCTGGCCGTCAGTTCAGAGGGCCCCGGATTTGACCACGTCAAGGATTTTAACTGAGTAGTTGATTCCAGGCAACTGAGAAGAGACCAGGAAATGTTATTATTCAAGTGATAGGCTATGAATTATTTCTTTATGTTGTTATATTATTTTGGACAAGGTTTTCTGTTCTATACTTTAATTATTGTAAGGCTAAATTTGTTTAATGGCATTGTATTGTGATTTCTTTTGTAATTACTGGAAATGTGTCAATTTTCCTTCTTTACACAATAAATGTAAAGCATGTGCCTGTATCTTGTAGTTTACAGCCTTTATAAAAAGACATTATGTATCGTAAGAGTGCTTTCCTAATTAAGAAAACTGAAATGGTATTTTATTTCTTCAGCCTGTGTACTTGCTTGATCACCACGCCCCCTTGTTTTGATCGCTTAAAATATGACGGATGTGCCGTTCAAGTAAATTCAAATATCGTGGTCCAATAGCCACTCTATAGTCCTCTTTCTAGCTCGCTGATTTGTCCAAACAGGGGCCAGCAAAAGTTTCTCAATCGCATAATCACCTGTATCAGCCATTCTTTCAAGATCTTGGCACCAACTGCTATCAATGCCGGCCCCACGGTGTAGGGGTAGCATGCCTGCCTCTCGCCCGGTGGCCCCGGGTTTGATTCCCGGCCAGGTCAGGGATTTTTCTCTCAACCTGAGGTCGAGTTCCACTCAGCATACGTGATTAGAATTGAGGAGCTATCTGACAGTGAGATGGCAGCCCCGGTCTCGAAAGCCCAGAATAACGGCCGAGCGGATGTGTCTTGCTGACCACACGGCCCCTCATAATCTGTAGGCCTTTGGGCTGAGTAGCGATCGCTGGGCAGGCCAGAGCCCTTTCAAGGGCGTCAAGTGCCGTGGGGTTTGCTAAATGCTATCAATAATCCAAGTCTATAACAATGGATATCTGACAATAGTATAATAATAATGTTATTTGCTTTACGTCCCACTGACTACTTTTACGGTTTTCGGAGACTCCGAGGTGCCAGAATTTGGTCCTGCAGTAGTTCTTCTTAATGCGAGTAAATCTAGACATAAGGCTGATGTATTTGAGCACCTTCAATTACCATGGAACTGAGCCAGAATTAAACCTGCCGCGTTGGGGTCAGAAAGTCAGCGCCTCAACCATCTGAGCCACTCAGCCCGGCATCTGACAATAGAAATAAATATTAAATGAGTAGGGGTATATGGGCTTCATGTGCACTCTGTATAAGTACATTGTTTAAAATCTGCTCTAGATTCTGTTATGATGGTGCTATGAATACCTACTTGGAAACTGTTTGTGGTGGGGCTGTAATTACTTAATCTTTTTGCAGCTGGGGTAACAAACATGTTCACCGCACACCACTGCACAGAACTGTATAGGTACCAGCAGTTAAGCAAAACCTTACACACAAAGGGTTCGTGCTAATTACTATAAATCCGTGAAATCCCACATGATCTTGCACTCCTGAGTAATGAATGCTTTATCACTCGGGAGTTTGGATAATAAAATTCCAGGATGTGTAAAAGACCAATTTCATTGTTGTATCCGTTTCTTTTCTAACTCAACAGGGCTTCAAGAGCATGGTGTGTAGTTCCTGAGACAAGCAACCCTAAGAATGTAACTGAATTACTGTTTTGCTACAACCTCAATTGGATGGTGTTATGCATCATTTGATCAAGTGCCAAAGTTTTTTTTTTTTTCCGATTATTGCTCCATCTGGTAGCTAAAGGTTTAAACTTTTTATATAGTTTATTGTCTGGAATTTTCTTCTCAACGTGGTTTTGCAGAAAATGAATCGTTAAATTAAAGGTTTCACCATTTCTGAGTCACAATTACGCATCAAAATTGCAGGAATTAGCAAAAGAAATCTGTAGATTAATATGATCAATATAACACATAATGTGGTATTTGGCAGAAGATTATCCTGTACTCAAAGGAGCAATATAATTTGTTAAGTAGTGCATTATTCTACAATGCACGGAATTTTTTAAAATCAGATATCACTAAATGACAATTTTGCTGGTTAGTAAATGATGCACTGCAATAAAGCATCAAGTGACCAACAAGTTCAAATTATCTCAGATTACGACAAATTTAAAATCAAGAAAATCCACGTTTTTATCTTCATTTTCGCACATAAAACTTCTTATTTCGCAGGAAAGATGAATTAATACAAAGGATTTTGCGATTGTGTAAATATCTGGGAATCTACTTTTAGCGCCAGGTCAGGTGATGCAGAACACCATCCAACTACAGTACCATAAATCCATGTCAAATGTATGACAAAATAACATAGATGTTACCAATCGTACAGAGAATTTAAAACAATGATATTACTATGATTATAGAGTATGTATTTCAAACTTAATTGCCGCTTTTCGTTATATTCCTTTTCATTTCCTTATGCCAGAATAATACAACGTCTGAATCTATCTATATAAATTCGGAGACGACGTGCAATACACGTGTACACTATGAAACTGTATTAAAATATAATAATGAAAAGAAGAATTAATATTAAAATGAAAGAAATAGGTAACAAACCTTTTTACTCCTAGCTAGTTTTATCCTAGTAACATGACCAAATTGATTGAAATATTTTCTCATTTCATTTTCATAAAAACCAGGAGGGATATGACTGAGATAAACAATACCACGAGATTCGTCTTCAGATGCCACGGGCGCTGGTTTTATCACTTTAACATCATCTTTCGAGTCCTAGAAAGTAAAATACATACAGTTAATACATTGCCACACAGTTGATTTTCCACATCCTTTATCTATCTATACGGAGAACACTGTTCCTAACTTTGGAAGCATGTTAAAATTACTTAACCTCAAACTATAGGCTATCACAAACACACGATGTCACGTATCTCAGGTATCCAGCAATACTCACTTCAACTTTAATAAAATTCTGTCTCTTTTTAACATATTTCACTGCTCTAGTAAATACTGACTGAGACGATTTCTTGACTGAAACTTTCTTGGAAGACATTCTGCTTGATCCCAAAGCGATATTTAAACGTAGCACCCTATACCACCCCACGACCCACTTCGGTAACTTGGGTTCAAAGACATCAAGGCCATAGTAAGTCAAGGACGTGCTACATAATCAAAAACCTGCATCCAGCGCCTCGCGCAGAAATTCGATTGGAGTGTCGACTATGACTAGATATCACAAGAATACATCGTGAATTACTACATATTGACGACTCCTGCGTATTATCAGTAATTAGAAAATTACCATATTTGCCTGCTATACAATTACAAACGTAATACCAAATACAATTAGATAATAATAGTAGTAGTGGTAGTAGTAGTAGTAGTAGTAGTAGTAGTAGTAGTAGTAGTAGTAGTAGTAGTAGTAGTAGTAGTAGTAGTAGTAATCCCCCACCGAAATGACTTGACAAATTTAAACACGCTTCTAGAAAGATTGACCCTGAACAGAATATCACCAATAATTGAAGCTTTAATCCTAATTGAACAAGCAGTATTCCACCCTGGCCGAGATTGCAGCGACCAAGTCCTTTTCCTGGCCACCTTTGTGGAAGATGGATTTGAAAAGAATTTGAAGAGCGTCTTTGTCTTTCTGGATCTCACAATAGGATACGACACCGTTTGGAAGGAAGGTCTGTTACTAACATTGGTCAAGGATGTTCCCTGTACGAAGATTACAACCTTGATAGACAACACGCTAAGTGACAGATTATTCCAAGTTTTCTCCGAGAACAGCAGAAGCCTATTCCTAAAGCTGAATAATGTCTTACCACAATGTTCGGTTCTCTCGCCTGCTCTTGTTAATTTGTATACCCACGATTTTCCTAAAACAGTGTCCCGAAAATTCATATATATGGATGATATCAACCTCACTGTTCAGTGTACCTGTTTTGCTGAAGCGCTGGATGTTGACGTCCATATCCTTGTAGTTCTTGTTGATTACTTCAAAACATGGTGTTTGCAACATAACCCACAGAAAAGCGAAGTAACTGCTTGTCACCTGAATAATAGGCTTGCAAACTACTTCCCCAGAGTGATTTTTAGAGGAAAGGCACTACAGCACATTGGCACCCTTAACTATCTGGGGATGAATCTGGAGAGATTCCTAACATACAGAACATACCTACGTAAATCTACTGCAAAACTGAAGAGGCATAAAAACCTTCTTCAGCGCCTAGCTGGAACACGTTAAGAACAAGTGATATAGTGCGTATCTATTCTTCAGCTGAGTACTGCTCCGCGGTATGGCTCAACAGCTGCCACCAGTAACGGCGATTAAGGGGGGCGATTTTAGCAGTCGCCTACTCACTTTGTGGAGGAAAAATTACCTTTTTATTCCATTTTAGCCAGTTGAAACTAGGAATTATAGGAATAATTAAAAAAAGCAATTGGTGCAATCTCTGTTGTCTTATCAGCTGATTCTTTCCTTTATTTAATTTAATTATTAACAAAATTATCAAAAATACGCACAAAATGACATTCGACGTGGCTAACTGATTTGTATAGCGCCACAGCAAGTAGTGGATAGTTTGCAAATGCTGTGAGGAAGGGTAACAGAGGTATATCTTTTGCCAAGGTCGTGGACACTGAGGTATGATTCAAGTGCTTGCCGCGTGACATCGTCAGTCTGGCAGTCTATTTAATTCTGTCTGTTAGTTTCTTAGAGTGTAGTCAAATACTAAATGTTTTTTAATTTTATAATCACGCCATACTTCTATTTAATTATAATACGTTTGTAATATTGCTTTTGGTGACATTTGTATTGTATAGTATTGAATCAAAAGCTCAAAAAACTATTATTGCCGCATTATTAGTAAATTGTCAACCTTTACCGCTCTGTCAAAATTGGCTGAAAGACCATCAACAACTTACCATTTTGTAGCTTTATTCAGTTTTGATGTGAATATCCCTCAACCCGGGTACTTTTTGTTGTCTGTATATCTCCCTCCACTTCTAATTCCCAATTGCCGCTCCTGGCTGCCACACTCACCTTGTGGATATTCAGCTCCGCCACAACATGCGAATCATAACTGGTACATTCCTGCCTACTCCAATGAAGTGGCTTCCAGTGCTGAGTATCATCCTGCCTCCTCCGATCAGAAGACAAAAATCTTGTTCATCTCTGGTCTATAAAGCTCAAGAACATAGCACTCCCAATAGATGAAGACGTGAGTCAACTAGGAACATCTAGACAAAATTCTCGCAAACCGGCATATAAAACTGACTTGGAATTGATAAACAATCACTTCAACTCCGGAGACAAATGGCCGAATGAGTGCACATCTTCCATACCATCAGGCATCCTGAAAGTTGAGAACCCAAATGTAAAACTTAGTGTCATTAATCTGCCTACGTGTGTCTTGAGTAGAGATATCTTTGCTGTAAATATTTGAAAGTATCTATGCTTTGTGCAGAAGATCACTGACACTTAATTTTAGTGGAGATTTTGGTTTCATAATTTCACATAATTTCACTTAATGCACTGAAACGACACTGTGTTTGATTCATTATGATCAGAGTTTGGAAGTAATTGATTAAATGCAATCGAATTACATTCTTAGCAACTTATACTTGTAATCGTTACTTTTTACAAAATGTATTTTTACTTGTAATTTGCTTCTTCAAATAAAAATAGAAATCGTTACATCCTAGTATTTGATATGCATTGCACGGAAACAGAAACGGGCAAAGAATAAATTACAAAGAAGAAAACTTTCTCAATTTGAATACAGCAGAACTAGTGACTACACCAATCCTGGATGAGGTACTTTCTTACCTCTTCTGCATTAAAAAAAACACTTACACCAACATACGAACGGTGTGCTTAAAATTAACCACAGGTATTTCTTCAAGTGTCCCTGAAGAGTGTCTTTTTCAATAAATATAAAGATGAACGTCCCGCCATAGACGTCAATGCTTAGCGATGGGGATATTAATATAGAAGAAACTATCACCCAAATGAGTATTAGTATAGTTTAGTTCTTGTTATAAACTTGTCAGTGTCATTACGTTTTGTGGCACTGCGAGGTGGTACCGGTCACATAATTGGTTGCACAACACACTCACACACAACTACCGCTCTGACTGTGGTAGGATTATTTCATACATACCTCGTGTCTCGTAGTGGAAGCCATGAATGGCGAATCGTGTCGCTGCGTGTCTTAGATCTTGATTATCCTTCGTCCAGTTTCTCTCAGTCGTGGGACTCGTAGCGTAGAAATCTAGTTTTATATCTCTCCTCCCAGCTTCTCTTCTGCTCTGCTCTGCAGATACAGGAACAGTCGTATTCTGAGATCTTCAGTGTACAAGGACTCCTTAGCGAGTTCGTAGATCATCCTCGACGGTGCTGTTTTCCCCATCTCTCAGAGCATATTTTAGAAGGCTAGTTTTGACACTTTCAATTTTCTCAAAATCCCTGAATTGTAGCTTTTCCCAAATCAGCTCCAGTCCGAAAGATATAACGGGAGGATAGCGGAGTCAAAAAACATCATTGCTGTTGTTAGAAATACGAATCACTCATTCTTTATGGAGAAAATTGCGGCTATTACTGTTTTCTCTTGAATAAGACATAAAAAGTCTTTGTTCTAGTTTGCAGACTGATCCCTAGATATTACTGAAATTGGTGACAGTTATTAAGGGCTCGCGATTCAGATCGAGAATATCCCTCGCGAGATTTTTGCCCCTGCTTTCTAAAGATCAGTTATACGGTCTTCTCTAAACTGATAGCAAGAAGGCCTTTTTCCACCCACTTGTCCAATTGTAGTAAAGCTGCTTGTAGATCTTCTCTATTTGTTGAGCCCAGTACCATGTCATATGCGTGAAGGGGGTGTTTGTTTTCGTCATACATTTCAGTGTGTCTGCAATGTCTGCTCTGAGTACCTATATTTAACAACAATGGGCTCAAGGGATCACTCTGTAGGACGGATAATATTAAGAACCAATGAATCTATTTTCTAAGTAAATGGCAAATTACTGAAACGCTGAAACGCTAAGACTGGATGTGTTTTGGCAAAACCTCCAGCAAAGTCTGCAATGCAAAACTGAGTGACGAAATGGCTTGAACGGGTTCTGTAGCGAATACAAACAATGGCACTACAGCCCCCTTGAAGGGCCTTGGCCTACCAGACGACCGCTGCTCAGCCCGAATGCCTGCAGATTACCTGGTGTCGTGTGCTCAGCACGACGAATCCCCTCGGCCGTTATTCTTGGCTTTCTAGACCGGGGCCGCTAACTCGCCGTCAGACAGCTCCTCAATTCTAATCACGTACGATGAGTGGACCTTGAACCAGCCCTCAGGTCCAGGAAAAATCACTGACCTGGCCGGGAATCGAACCCGGGGCCTCCGGGTAAGAGGCAGACACGCTACCCCTACACCACGGGACCAGCGAATACAAACTATAACTATCCGAAAAGAGTTCGATCACCAGAAAGCAATGCTCGACTGAAGGAAAACCTGGAACGAAGTTCGACGAAATATCAATGCCGTTTACCTGTGCAGGTGGATATTAAGAGATAAACGTGTCGGAACATTATCCAAAAGGACCTGCATCTGTATTCTTACAAATTTTCTGTTGTGCATGCGTTAAAGCTTCCAGACGAACCTTCGCGTGTTGAGTTCTGCCGGTGGTGTTTGAGTGAAGTAGAGTTAGGACTTTTGGATCCTCAGTTTTTCATTTATTCAGAAGAGACCATTTCCAGCATCATCTGTGATGTTTATTAACAAGGCTCAATCTCGCGTCAGTCCTATTGCAAATATTGTCCGGGCTAGTTTTGTTTTGCCACCATGTACTTAATACCTTAGGATATTTTTGAGTTTTCTTTAACCTACAAGACCACGTCACATCGAGATGATAAAAAGTCCGGGTACTATAGTTATGCTTGGTGTTCCTACGTCCTAGCAAATCATTACTGGGTTTATTACTCTGATACAGTATATCAGAAGATTATATTCGTATAAACTGATTATTGTTAAGATAAATGATACTGGTTTACAGTGCAAGTAATGGGGACGCCGGCAATGGTGCGTTATGTAAATATTGTGCTAAGTTGCACATTGCTACTAGTTTTAAGTATTTACTCTACATTATGGTAAAGTCTCAGGTTTTTTATGGGAATAATCTCATCAACTGGTGCAACAGCTTCATTTTGAAGACAAACTGGAGTTTCATTGTGTTTCAACGTTGGATGATTACGATTGAGTACGGATTTCGCGAGATACTTTGAAAATAGCACCATGACAGACTAAGAAGGAGAACAAACTCTGACAAGACCTAAGATGTGAAGATACTCAACATTGAAGTCATCAGTCCCAGGATGACCACCCATCAGCTCAAGACGGGATTAAATGGGTTAAATTGACTTATTAAATGATTAACTTATTAACTTGTAGTTTTATAAAATCTTGAAGTCTTTTTGACTTGATAATTTAAGTTCGGTTTAAGTTAGCTAGGCATTTTGAATGCCATATTTTGCTCTCTACGTTATGTAGAGCGTTTCTTCGAAATAGCATATAGCCTAATAAGGCAAGTGGTGTCTATTTCAGTATTTATTTCACTAGATCTTTAAAGATATTTTTGATATATAAAGTTGATGATTGAATCTTCTATTTTAAACCAATTTCATATAGAGACCAGAAGTTAATAAAATGTAATCATAACAATATCACGACCGTCCGTATTAAATTTAGTAGATAATTCACTGCAATGTGACAGTTTTATTAATTTCGAGCTTATATATATATGATTAATATTTTCCATAAGCCACGATACGTCGTGGTAAAAGATATTACATGTTCATTTTTTAATTAATCTCACTTTTAGTGGACATGGGAACCCATGATTTAATAATAATAATAATAATAATAATAATAATAATAATAATAATAATAATAATAATAATAATAAATAGAATGAGTTCCATTTTTGTGTTTTTCTTGCTTGGCTTTACTTAGATGATAGGAGACAATTTTTATCAGCTCCAGTTGTGTCGATAGTGATGTTTTGTGCTGTCTTGTGGTACAGTTACTTTTGGTGACCATCGAGTAAGGATGTAAATGTTACACAAATTTTGCAAAGTTTGGATAGGGAAGACTTGGGAGAAAGGAGACGAGCTGCTCAACTAAGTGGTTCCGAGCTTTCAGTGGAGAGATGGCGTGGAATGACATTAGAAATTGTATAAGTTTGATTAGCGTCTTTAAAAGTAGGAAAGATCACAATATGAAGATAACGTTGGAATTTAAGAGGAAAAATTGGAGCAAATATTCGTTTATGTGAAGGGGAGTTAGGGATTGGAATAACTTACCAAGGGAGATGATCAATAAATTTCCTATTTCTTTGCAATCATTTAAGAAAATACTCGGAAAACAACAGAAAGGGAATCTGCCCCCTGGGCGACTGCCCTAAATGCAGATCAATAGTGATTGTTTTATTTATTTATTTATTTATTTATTTATTTATTTATTTTATTCATTTGTGTATTTATTTATTTATTTATTTATTTATTTATTTATTTATTTATTTATTTATTTATTTATTTATTTATGTATTTATTTATTTATTTATTTATTTATTTATTTATTTATTTATTTATTTATTTATTTATTTATTTATTTATTTATTTATTTATTTATAATGTTTGACACCGTAAGGTGTTTTTTAATGGAGAACTTCGGAATTTTTTTATCACAATGTGAAGATTTGACGTTATAAGGTATTCTTACATAAATTTAAAGCCACAGTGTAACGTGTATGATAATATTTCCTCGTCGTAAATTAAACTTGTGTGGATGGACACCCTTTCTGGGTTCTTATACATCAATGTTATTGTACATTGAAGATTGATTCCTATGATAATGGTGAAGACCATGTTCATCTTGATATAGTTTCCGATATGTAACCAGGGATTTTTGTTGTAAGCAGGTCACGATCCACTAATAGGGCCTATTTGATTCAGATAACAGGACAGCGTGAATAAAGCATAACATTCTTCTGAGTAAAAATGTTCATAACGTTTTACCCGATCTGCGACGTGTAAATAATAATAATAATAATAATAATAATAATAATAATAATAATAATAATAATAATAATAATAATAATAAATATATTTCCTCGAATTGGGTTGACATTACCGAAAGTATATCAGAAAATGGCATAAGGGAAAATTACAGCTAAACTAGCCAGCCCATTAAATGATCAATATACCGGGCGAGTTGGCCGTGCGCGTAGAGGCGCGCGGCTGTAAGCTTGCATCCGGGAGATAGTAGGTTCGAATCCCACTATCGGCAGCCCTGAAGATGGTTTTCCGTGGTTTCCCATTTTCACACCAGGCTGTACCTTAATTAAGGCCACGGCCGCTTCCTTCCAACTCCTAGGCCTTTCCTATCCCATCGTCGCCATAAAACATATCTGTGTCGGTGCGACGTAAAGCCCCTAGCAAAAAAAATTATCAATAAACAGCGCCTATATGTTTTCCAAAACAATTAAAATACGGCAACACTAATAACAATAATAGTAATAATAATAGAATAATATCAATAATAAAGCTAAAAATAGAATTCAAAGTAGTCGTTGATTTCACCGAAATATTACGTACCGGTACCTAGGCCTCGCACCGATGACAGATCATTTGCACCACACTCCTTGTTTGGACGGGCAAGGAGGGAGGACGCGCCACCGAGCACTTCAATGAGATAAGTTGTATTTCTCTAGTATTAAAGTGTATAATCTTAATTTATAAACAAATATGATGTTCTTCCAAGAATGTGTTTTTACAGTTATGTTGTAGTCATGTAGGTGTTATAATTAGACTGAAAAGCATTCAAGTTGCATTAACTGAGTGGATACTGGAAAGTATGTCTTCTTCTTCTTCGTTTAGGCCTACGATGAACCACGTGATTCTTAACTCTGGTGAGCTCTTTTCTTCCTCTTAGCCCAGTATTCCTTCATTCTAGCGCTATGGATGTCTTTCTTTCTTAAGTCCATTTCACTCCTACTCCTGGGCGCAGTGATTTAGTTGTTAGTGACTGGAGAGAGTCAGATGTCTTGATTGACTTTCTGAACTTATCTCAGTTGTAAATGTCATTGTGGTCAATGTTTAGGTATTGTAGGTCTTACCGAACTGAATTCGTCCATTTGGCATTTGTTGCTTTCCCTCTAGATACAATGTTGAAGATACTGTAGTGAGTCTCTGGCTGTCCATCCTGACTACGTTACCATAGACCAATATTTTTTCTTCCTCATAGCTGTTCTAATGGTCTCTATTTCACTGTACAGTTCCTTGTTGTGCCTGATTCTGTACCATCTCCTTCTTTAATGGGACCCATAATCCTTCTGAGGATCTTTCGCTCTTTCAGTTCTAGTTTTCTGAGTTGTCCTTTTCGGGTCATGTTTAGGCATTCTGAGGCGAACAGTACAGATGGTCTTACTACGGTGTTGTAGTGTCTAAGTTTAAGATTCAAGGAGAGGGATTTAGTCTTGTGCATGTTCTCACAAAGATGATAAGCTCTTTCTAATTTAGTGCATCTACTCTTCATTGCAAGGTCCTCATAAGCATTTGTGGTTATCCATTCTCCAGGATTTTTGAATGAGTTAGCCTTGTGTAATTATTTTATCCCCCAAAGGAATGAAGTTGGGTGCTTCTCTGATGTTGGTCAGAAATTATGTTTTATTGACAGCGATATTCAGCCTTACTTTAGCTGCTATGCGTTCTAGGGAGGATAGCTGGTATGTAGCTTCCTGCATAATTGAAGCTAAGAGTGTGAGGGCATCTGCGAAGGCTAAGCAAGTGACTGTTAACTTGTCTTTTTTGTAGCCGATTTTTAATCCAGAGTTGTCACCTAGTGTGTTCGTCCATTCCCGAATGACCTTCTCCAGCAGACATTTAAACAGGATGGGGGACAAACCATCTCCTTTTCTAACACCTGCTTTGATCTAGAAGCTTTTTGATAATACCCCTCTGAATTTGACTTTGGACATGGTGTTCGTTAGCGTAAAAGTATGTCTTCATTTTTAACACAAATAAAATAAAGTAATTTTTGGTATACTGGTACCTACCAGAAGTAGTCTTTACCCTTTCCGTATACTACTACTTTCTTTTATTTCTCTTAGCTGAAACCGCTTAGGATCATGATACTTAACCCCCAAAAAAGTTCAAGCAATCCATCCTTTATCATTTCAAAATAGTAATACAGTATTTAGATGTCAGTTAAAGCAGCGATACAGCTCTTCAATATTAAAGTTGTGCCTATAATCACCTATAGTCTACAACTCGTCTGGGAATACCTGAATATTAATAGTCTACGACGAATAGAGAAAGTCAAAGCCGCATACTTGAAGAGAGCTCTGGGGCTTTCGAAGTATACACTATCTCGACTTGTGTATGTTCTGACAAGGGAATCTTTCCTGATCGAAGAGCTACGCTTCAAGATGTCACTACCATCCACGACAAATTACGATCGACTACTTACGGAACTGAAGCAGAAAAGAGAAGACATTTGGTTAGATTTCTATGCAACAGATGCTATGACAACGCGGGGATGGATGGAAGCGAACTACGAATTAAGACATATTGTAATTAGATTGGCTGTTCATGGCTTTCACTTTAAGCTTTGCAAAACCAAAACATTTCATGAACCTGAATTCGGATGCATGTGTAAATTGTGCGATCGTGAATGTGATAGATACCACGTCTTAACATGTCTTAATAGAGGGAAATCATTGACTAAATTCTGTTCAGAAGAATGAGACCTATGTGGAAATGTTAGAATTAATGTACTTACTTACATGGCCATTTGGCTGCAATAAAACTATTCCCCACAACATTCCTAAACACGCACCAACATTCTTAGTTGTCATGCTTGATCTGGCGTAACTAGTCGCACCGTGAGGCTTCAACGACCGAAGGTGTTCTGTTTAGTTGATACTACGATTTGTATCACCCAGGAAAAAATACGAACGAGACTTTTCGTAAGATGGCGGTGGAAATATAAATATAACCGAACACGATCAATACTCCATGCAATTCTTGCGAAATATTTCGTTTTATTAATGTTGACGATTTAAACCCTTGTGCTTTCGAGAAAGTGCTAATTGAATGTGTGTATTATCTGCGCACTTTTTATCGATAGATTTGTGTACGGGTTTGAGGAGTAAGGAGGGAGCAATTCCGGTTCCAGTAGTACTGCCAACTGAATGGAAATGAAATCAGAATTGAATCGATAATATGATCGATCGATATGAATTTTGCTGAACCTTTGTTATCTTAAGCCAACAACTGTGTCACACACACGTTATATAACATTATGTATCATTTCTCGATGCGAATCTTATTCATAGAGTGAATTCTATAGTTTGGCTTTGCTGCGTAAATAACAACAGTACTAGTACGTAAAGGGTACGCCAGATGTCGCCCAGCAATGCATAAGCGATTCATAGTTTGTGTTTCAAGGGTTGCCAGTACGAATCTCGAAGATTGCCGAGGTCGACCAATTCAGCACTAGGGCAGGACGAATAGAAGTACATAGTGTGACGACTTCTGCTGTTTGATATGTTCCTACACTACGCGGCGCTGGTGTAGGTAAACAGGGATCAGCTGTCCCTGAACATGTGATTTTAAATGAGATCTGATGTGACTTAATTCGGAATTTATCGTTTAAATAAATTATTTTAAACCGTGTGTTTATTATTGTTATGTTTGAGGAATGTGCATTCTCTTTACTGACCGATGATTGTGTTTATGTGCGATCTGTGTTTCGTGCAAATTAAGATTATAGTGTTCCTTGTTTTGAAAGTAATATGTGAAAAATACGTAGGACTTATTTTACATTTAGTAAAGATTTAATGACATTACTTCTGAAATTGGTTCGTCATTGTCTTAACGAATATGTCAAACGGGTATGTGTGTATAGAGCTATTTCATTAATTCACCACAAAATCAAACTCAGTTGCTATTATCAGCTATAACCTTTAAAAAAATCACATGTTCGACTGTTAGTGTATATGCTGCGTAATATAAACACGTTAAAACTCTGCAGGCACCCACATGATGTTACGTACCGGTATGTCATACATATGCAATAACTACTTAAGTTAAATTATATATTAACATGCTCAAATTAATGAATCTTATCAGCACTTCACCTCGTCAGTCAGTTAACTGGACACCTTGGACATTTTCCGGGTATGTTTTGCGGTCGTACAAGCTTGCATTTCTTTCCGTACTTCTTTTGTTCGGAAATAAAATCGGCATCGTATGTAATGAAAAATTAATTTTGGTACCAAGTCCTGAGCATGTTCAGTACAGCACCCAAGTCTATGAGAAACAGTAATTGAAGATAAACCATCCAGGCATTCTCGAAATATTTCACCCCATATACTTCTTGTACACTAATATTTCTCACAACAACTTCCTCTACATGAGAAAACATCTATAATAATTCACTCGATGGATACATAACAGAGTTGGATGCGTTAAAATATTCTTCTAGACTTGTTAGGTCCTCCTCTGTATTGTTTTGCATAGAACCAATACATGCTGTACAGCCTATCACTTCACTTGCATGTTTAACAATATACCCACAGAACTGATGAATGACATTAATTTTTGAACTGGTGAAAGGAGCTATTTGTTCATCTTTCCAACTTGATAATGGTGGACCGAGCTAGTTGGCCGTGCGGTTAGGGGCACGCGGCTGTGAGCTTGCATCCGGGAGATAGTGGGTTCGAATCCCACTGTCGGCAGCCCTGAAGAAGGTTTTCCGTGGTTTCCCATTTTCACACCAGGCAAATTCTGGGACTGTACCTTAATTAAGGCCACGGCCGCTTCCTTCCAATTCCTAGGCCTTTCCTATCCTATCGTTGCTATAAGACCTATCTGTGTCGGTGCAACGTAAAGCAACTAGCAAAAAAAGAAAAAAAGATAATTGTGGCTGATCAAAGGTAAGCGTGCTGTAATTTTTTTTTCCTGAGCTGTACTTATGGTTTTGGCATTCTTTCTGACAACAGCTTTTGCCATGGCTCTAATCTGATTGAAAAATTATGTTAAGGGCACTATCACTTTAAGGCAGATGACGTGGGATAGCCTTCGACCACTTTGAGAACAGAGTAGGATCTTTTGGGCGTGAAACAAAAATGACGCTTATCATTCGAATGTTTATTGTAACCCGAATTACAACCCGGGACATTGCAAGTTGTAGGCATATTCACATGCGGTAGTAAATTGAAGCATATGTCAAAGTATACGTCCTACTTCTCAAATGCATAATCTTTTTCATTTTTCAGTTCATGAAAAGTTAATGCCAGCTATTTTGCACTTATACAACTGGAGAATGTATAAAACTACTGAAAAAGACCACAAACTGTTTGCACATTTTCACAGTAAGCCGACGAAAAGCGCGCGTGCTTGGCCCTTTTATCGACAGCAGCGCTGCAGGTGGCGGAGAACATGTACACCGTGTCTGTTAACATGTGATTCAGAGGGAGTCGTCACACTATTCATTTCTATTCGTCTTGACTAGGGTGTAAATCTATCCAGAAAAGATGCTCAGATAATACTTTGTTCGCAGAACGAATCTGTGATGTTTCCATTGGTCGTCAACATAAGCACGCGAGGTTGGCAAATAGTTTGAAACGTGACGAGCTAATTTTCACTACGAACGTACGAACGTATGTGGTTCGAGACTCCAGCTGTTTTGAACCGACACAACACAGGCACCAAATTGTCACACATAGATGCAACAGGATTTTTATGCACAAATGGTTCTGCTTTCAATACAAAATCATGAATACATTTCAAAATACATAGTGGCAAATCAGATGGGTTTTGCAGCCTACTATTTTAATCTCCTTTATAAATCAAGTCCATTTGCAATGTTGAACAACTTGGTCTTGTCAAAAGAATCAAGCATCTTGTCCGGCTGCAATGTTGCGACATTTGTGCTACTGACACGTATGTCGAATCAATTTGTTATCGATAACTTGTATTTGACAGTGATACCTGCAGAAAAAAATCGTGCATATCTGTATAACAATGGTCTTTTAAATATTATAGGGCTGTTATTACTTCAGTTGCGAAAATATCTTTCGCGCGCAGCACATTCATTTTCTTAGACGGCTCGATGTTTTTGCATGTAAGAAAAATGAACCGGTTCACAGTTTTATTTCATTGCATCTGATTCAGTTTCTTGACAAAATCACCATTCATATCCTGGGAACCATCAAACATAGAGTTTTTGAATAAAAGCAAGAAGAGGCATTTCACTATTAACAGGATGACAGATCTTCGGTTTAATGTGTTTTGAAGAAGACATTCTTCTTATCCTGCTAACATTAGTCTTATGATTTGTCACTCATAATGCGCAACACGAAAAAACCGCAAGCTTCGACTTCCTTTATTGTTTTGAGTGTTAAAGTATGTAGCTCTGTACCTAAAAGCCTCTTAAAGAAGAAAAATGCTGCTGTAACCTTTATTTTGTAACCACAGCAGAAATTATAAAACAAAAAAGGTTATTGACTATGGTAATTCGATTTCTACTTTCGCCTGCATGACAGTCATATTGATTAGATTTTATTCGCCCAACATGGAATGAAGCGTCTTTCTGTTGAAAGAAGGCATCGAGTTTCTTGTCATGTAACACATGCTGTTCGATGGACTACCAACAATCACAATCTCTCTGCTTCATTTAGGCACTGACTTTCTGTTAAGAGGCGCTCCTTTACTAAGTGTATTATTCCAGTCTTGCAGTTTATATCTCCTACGTAGCGTGAAAATGTGAATTTATTCGGTGTAGCAAAAATATCGTCTTGATGATCTTGAATTGAAATTCGGCGAGGAATTCTTTTTCGAAGTAACATCCAGCCATTTATGATGTTGTTATTCGTTGGAATTAAATTCATGAAACGAAATCCCACTTGGCGATCTGCTTTTCATCTTACATTAAGGCACACAGTGGTAAACAATATTATGTACATACACATTAAAACGGTTCACGACCAACAGAACAAGCCAAATAAGGTAAACACAGGCTAAAATTATACCAGCACTCTTAGCAATGATCACTGAGAGTGTCTCGTCAAGCAGACTAATGCCAGCTTTTCAGCGCTCCAAGTGCCTGAGCAGGTAACTACACCGTTACTTTCGTGTGGCCATTTCTAGCCGAGTTCAGCGCTTGTAGGGCAGACCCTCCGACGAGGGTGAGCGGCATCTGGCATGTGTAGGTAACTGCGTGTTATTGTGGTGGAGGACAGTGTTATCTGTGGTGTGTCAGTTGCAGGGATGTTGGGGACAGCACAAACACCCACCCCTGGGCCACTGGAATTAACCAATGAAGGTTAAAATCCCCGACCCGGCCGGGAATCGAACCCGAGACCCTCTGACCATTCAGCCAACGAGTCGGACAACTACGTCGTGTTCGCCCGTTTACATGTGTGACTGGGCGAATGAGAAGGCGTATTAGCGCAGTTATAGTAGAGGGCGATGCACGAACAAAGCGACTATAATCATTGATGTGACTGGGTGAAAATAAATTGCCCATTATTCTTTCAAGAAGGATAAGAAGAAGAAGAAGTAGAAGAATAATAAGAAGAAAACCCTTGTGTTCCCACGTAGACTGATTCATTCTTATATATCTGAATAAGTTGCATAAGAGTAATATCAGGTCCGGTATAACTTTTATCACACCGGGAGCATAATTTATATGAAATAATAGTACGGTACCGGTACCTACTGTAATGGCTTTTATTGTCATAGCTGGAATGCCGCAGTGCCCAAAATACGCTCATGCAAAATATATTGCAGATTTCTTGTCTTCAAATTTACCAAACTTCAACGTACAGAATATACCAAAGAAAAAAGGAGAATGGGAAGTAAGTATTGTCGATAATCCCAATCTTCATCCTCATTTCGCTACTTTGGGAGTTGCAGCAAGTGAGACATTAAAATGACTAAGCTTGAAGATATCTAGACACTAGACACTAAAAATAGACAACATTACAATACCGGTACCGTAATATGGGGTAACTTCAAATGGTGGTGTAACGAGCCATTTCTGCATTTGTTACTTTTATGAAGTGGCGTCGTCAGTCCGCCTCTGTGGTGTAGTGGTTAGCGTGATTAGCTGCCACCCTCGGAGGCACGGGTTCGATTCCCGGCTCTGCCATGAAATTTGAAAAGTGGTATGAGGGCTGGAACGGGGTCCACTCAGCCTCGGAGGGTCAACTGAGTAGAGGTGGGTTCGATTCCCACCTCAGCCATCTTGGAAGTGGTTTTCCGTGGTTTCCCACTTCTCCTCCAGGCGAATGCCGGGATGGTACCTAACATAAGGCCACAGCCGCTTCCTTGCCTATCCCTTCCAATCTTCCCATCCTTCCACAAGGCCCCTGTTCAGCATAGCAGGTGAGGCCGCCTGGGCGAGGTACTGGTCATTCCCCCAGTTTCATTCCCGACCAAGAGTCTGAAGCTCCAGGACACTGCCCTTGAGGCGGTAGAGATGGGATCCCTCGCTTTGTTCGAGGAAAATGCCGACCCTGGAGGGTAAACAGATGATGATGATGATGATGATGAAGTGGCGTCTTTGTTTCAAGTACCGGTAGTGATGGGTTGCGAAGAATCGAGTCTGGGATCGTAAAACTCGAGTGGTATGAGGGCTGGAACGGGGTCCACTCAGCCTCGGGAGGTCAACTGAGTAGAGGTGGGTTCGATTCCCACCTCAGCCATCCTGGAAGTGGTTTTCCGTGGTTTCCCACTTCTCCTCCAGGCCGAGGACGCTGGCAACGTTATCTGCGAGCTGTGTATGGAAACAAGACAATGCATAATATTATAGGTAGGCCAAGGACAAGTACTGGTTTCCGTTTCCCATTAATGTACAGTGATATAATGTACAAGTCCGCCTCTGTGGTGTAGTGGTTAGTGTGATTAGCTGCCACCCCCGGAGGCCCGGGTTCGATTCCCGGCTCTGCCACGAAATTTGAAAAGTGGTACGAGGGCTGGAACGGGGTCCACTCAGCCTCGGGAGGTCAACTGAGTAGAGGTGGGTTCGATTACCACCTCAGCCATCCTGGAAGTGGTTTTCCGTGGTTTCCCAATTCTCCTCCATGCAAATGCCGGGATGGTACCTAAGTACCTAAGCACTGGCGTAGCCAAGGGGAGCCCAGGGGGGCTGAGCCCCCCCAAAATGCTTCCTGAAACTAGAGCGAGGATCAGCTGTTCTTTTACGTACGGTATGAACAATTTAAATACTTACTCCTAAATGTTAAATTAACGTAGCGACAAAGAATCTACTAGCTAGGCTCAATAGGGCCATACATAATTCTCCATATTTGTACTGCTTGAATGAAAGGAAAACACTTAGGATTGAGATGCGCGGGGATGTTTCCCTGTAGAGGCCTCAGTATTGGGAATGTAACCGTGTGTTGACAAATGTCAAGACACGAAGAAAATGGCAATTAGCAGTAGGGGGCCAGAACGTGATCACCCAGATAACGGGTGCTACGGCCAGAAACAGTTGCAAGTTTACAACATCGTGTCAGCTTTTGCACATCGGTTCGCGGAAACAAAAATTTTCTAGGCATCCTCGGGTTGTACCGTGGTTGAGAGATGTGCTGTGTTTAAGTTGCAGCATTGGGAATACTGTGACAGAATTATGAGCTGCACTTAGTTCCTCATTTTTTGCCATATAAGTAACTTTTTTTTGAATAGGGACCGTTTTGTCACTGAGAAGCCAAACCTATTTGCATCCTCGGTAAGTTTTGAAAACGTTTTTAAAAATCTAACAGTAGCAAGACAATCGTGAATGTGTGCCTAAGTTCGATAGGTAGGCCTATATATTTTGGCCAATGTCCGGGAACTGATTGGAACCCCAAATGGCACCATCAAAACTATTTTGTAATTGGCGCGCGTGATAACTCAGTTCCAATGGTTCTATCTTCTCATCAGGACGGCCCAGGCTTGAATCGCAGTCAATGGATGAAACATTTTTAAAATGGGAAGTCACGTTCTATTGATACGGATTCTACTTAAAACACTAGATCCCATCCCTTACCTTTCTTTATACTTTTGAGCCATAACCGCATCATTTATCGTGGTGTATTTTGAGTATCCAACCATTCTTCGGGCTTACCTTGTACCTTAAATGGTGAGTGGATGCAGTGGCGTACCCACAAAATAATTTGTAAGTCCAGGCCAATAGCGTGGATACAACTTTACCTTGGAAGGGTTGTGAAAAGATTTTTAATTTTTATTTAGAATTTGCTTTACGTCGCACCGTAGGTCTTATGGCGACAATGGAAAAGGAAAGGGCTAAGAGTGGGAAGGAAGCGGCCGTGGCCTTTATTAAGGTACAGCCCCAGCATTTGCCTGGTGTGAAAATGGGAAACCTAGGAAAACTATCTTCTGGGTTGCCGACAGTGGGGTTTGAACCCACTATCTCCCTGATGCAAGCACACAGTTGTGCGCCCCTAACCGCACGGCCAACTCGCTCGGTGGATATGAAAAGAAAGCCGTTCCTACCGAGTTCGGTGACGGATCTTCAGTAGGTATTGATGGTTTTGATTCTTACCTTGTACAATCATAGCTTCTGTACTCTTAACATAAACCGGCTGCATTATTGAGACTGTTCGTAAAATTGGTAGTATTCTTCATTTGTGAGGAAGTAGAATCTTCATTTAATTTGTCTTCTTATAAAAATGAACCACTTTGGTACTACACCCCGTGAAGGTGACTATTTCGATTACGGGAGATCAAGGTCAACTTTACTGCACCCCAAACCAAGCCTGTATCTTCCCCATCCCATGCCATTCTTAACTCTGTCAGTGTCGGGAATCGAATGCACGATGCCTTAAGTCAAATTCTAAAATAAGGAGACCTCAGCCGGCCCCACGGTGTAGGGGTAGCGTGCCTGCCCCTTACCGGAGGTCCAGTATTCGATTCCCGACCAGGTCAGGGATTTTTACCTGGATCTGAGGGCTGGTTCGAGGTACACTCAGCCCACGTGTTTATAATTGAGGAGCTATCTGACGGTGATATGGCGTCCTCCCCGGTCTAGAAAGCCAAGAATAACGGCGGAGAGGATTCGTCGTACTGACCACACGACATCTCGTAATCTGCAGGCCTCCGGGCTGAACAGCGGTCGCTTGGTAGGCAATGGCCCTTCGGTGCTGTTACGGCATGGAGTTTGGTTTGGAAAAGTGAACAGAGAAGGAAGCGACACCCCTGCAAGGCTCTTTAGCTTCCAGCTAGTTCTTCTGTCCGGCCTCGTGCATTTAGGACAGTTGGAAAACGTACGCCTTAAAATTGCTCCTCATAAAACCTTTGTAAAAATACCAACTGCATCTATTTATAACAATAATCAAAAACGTATTCTTTTTATGTGGCTCAGTTGGTTGAGTCGCTGTCCTTCAGAGTCCGAGTTCGCAGGTTCAAATCTCGGCTTGGGTCGGTGGCCCTTAGAACGGTGTTGAAAAGGCAACAGCTCCGTGTTGTTGGTTTCTGGCACGTTAATAAAAAGTATACGTACGAATATTAGCGTCACAAAACTGTAACTTTATACTACGGTACTATATTCAGTACCCCAGGCTTGGGAGAGAAAGCAGTTAACAATTTGATTTACGTCGCACCGACACAGATATGTCTTATGGCGACGGTGGGAAAGGAAAGGCCTAGGAGTGGGAAGGAAGCGGCCGTGACCTTAATAATTAAGGTAAAGCTCCAGCATTTGCTTGGTGTGGAAAGGGGAAACCACGGGAAACCATTTCCAGGGCAGCCGGCAGTGGGGTTCGAATCCACTATCTCCCGGATGCAAGCTCACAGCTGCGTGGTCCTGACTTCGAGGGAAACTAATAAGACAAGATAAGCCGTACCTAGCATATGCTGTGAAGTGTATTTTTCTTTACCAACTAACAAAATATCTATACCCATACGCTTTATATTCTATATTTATTTATTTATTTATTTATTTATTTATTTATTTATTTATTTATTTATTTATTTGTTTATTTATTTATTAGTGCCTTCTGTACAGTGGCGAAGTTAGGGCTCCAGGCCCCCTCGTACACTTAACCACATACTAATCAGAATCTTAAATAAAATACTGAGGTACCGTACTTAAAATAGTTAAAACTACATAAATTAATAGAATTGAAAATACATTTAAATAAATTACTAACTGAATTAACATCAAAACTAATTTATATTAAAAACTGTTAAAATGACTCATCCTCAGGCACGCACACATTCATACTTCAACCATTCAATCAGCTGTCCTCGGCAGGTAGTCTCAGCAGATGATCTTATATCGTGATTTTTTTTAAAGGAAAGCTAGCTGGCAGGGTATTCCATAATCTGGCGACAGTCGCCACAAATGATCTATTAATTCTATTTGTGCGGTGCAGTGGAATAGAAAGATTGAATCTAGAACGTGTATTTAAGTTGTGAAATGATGATAAAAAGATGAATTTAGAAGAAATACTGTATACAGTGGCTGACTTTCAGCTACCACTCTAAACACCATCGTTAAAGTGTGTAGCTGCCGACGTTTATCAGATATCAGCCATGAGACAGCCTGATAGTATGGAGTGATATGGACATCGTACCCGATATTGTAAATAAATCCAGGCAGGAATTCAGTGCTCGTAGAAGTTTAAATGTTTCTTCTCTCGTCATATCAATTAAAACAACGTCACAATAATCAAGAATAGGGAGAATGAGTGTCTGTATTAGTTTGGCCTGTAGCCCAAATGGAAATACATCCCTCTGCCGTTTAAGAGGGTGAAGAACTCCAACAATATTTTTACGTATTTCCTTTGTGTGATCAGACCAATCAAATGTTTCATTCATCATTACGCCGAGATTTTTAACCGTTTTACTGTAGGGCATAATGTTACCATTTAGTAGGATAGGCGGGATTGCGGCATTGTTTGAGCAGCTCGGTAATTTTTGTGATCCAATTATGATTGCCTGAGATTTTGTGCAGTTTAATATACACTGACTGACAGTGACAATGCAACACCAAGGAGGAGTGGTTCGAAAGGGATGAAAGTTGTGGAAAAAACAGAGACGGCACGGACGAATAATTGATGTTTATTTCAAACCGATATGCAGGTTACAGAATGCGCACGGCATCGACTCAGTAGGATGTGGGACCACCGCGAGCGGCGATGCACGCAGAAACACGTCGAGGTACAGAGTCAATAAGAGTGCGGATGGTGTCCTGAGGGATGGTTCTCCATTCTCTGTCAACCATTTGCCACAGTTGGTCGTCCGTACGAGGCTGGGGCAGAGTTTGCAAACGGCGTCCAATGAGATCCCACACGTGTTCGATTGGTGAGAGATCCGGAGAGTACGCTGGCCACGGAAGCATCTGTACACCTCGTAGAGCCTGTTGGGAGATGCGAGCAGTGTGTGGGCGGGCATTATCCTGCTGAAACAGAGCATTGGGCAGCCCCTGAAGGTACGGGAGTGCCACCGGCCGCAGCACATGCTGCACGTAGCGGTGGGCATTTAACGTGCCTTGAATACGCACTAGAGGTGACGTGGAATCATACGCAATAGCGCCCCAAACCATGATGCCGCGTTGTCTAGCGGTAGGGCGCTCCACAGTTACTGCCGGATTTGACCTTTCTCCACGCCGACGCCACACTCGTCTGCGGTGACTATCACTGACAGAACAGAAGCGTGACTCATCGGAGAACATGACGTTCCGCCATTCCCTCATCCAAGTCGCTCTAGCCCGGCACCATGCCAGGCGTGCACGTCTATGCTGTGGAGTCAATGGTAGTTTTCTGAGCGGACGCCGGGAGTGCAGGCCTCCTTCAACCAATCGACGGGAAATTGTTCTGGTCGATATTGGAACAGCCAGGGTGTCTTGCACATGCTGAAGAATGGCGGTTGACGTGGCGTGCGGGGCTGCCACCGCTTGGCGGCGGATGCGCCGATCCTCGCGTGCTGACGTCACTCGGGCTGCGCCTGGACCCCTCGCACGTGCCACATGTCCCTGCGCCAACCATCTTCGCCACAGGCGTTGCACCGTGGACACATCCCTATGGGTATCGGCTGCGATTTGACGAAGCGACCAACCTGCCCTTCTCAGCCCGATCACCATACCCCTCGTAAAGTCGTCTGTCTGCTGGAAATGCCTCCGTTGACGGCGGCCTGGCATTCTTAGCTATACACGTGTCCTGTGGCACACGACAACACGTTCTACAATGACTGTCGGCTGAGAAATCACGGTACGAAGTGGGCCATTCGCCAACGCCGTGTCCCATTTATCGTTCGCTACGTGCGCAGCACAGCGGCGCATTTCACATCATGAGCATACCTCAGTGACGTCAGTCTACCCTGCAATTGGCATAAAGTTCTAACCACTCCTTCTTGGTGTTGCATTTGCTCTGTCAGTCAGTGTAAGAGAGTTTCGTTGTGCATATACACTGAGTCGTCGCAGATCATTGTTAATATCTTGTCTTGCAGTGTCGATTTATTTGAAGATCGTCAGCATAGGGGCGGTGTGTGTTATTTCCTGTCATAGATTTTATGTCATTGATATAAATACAGAAAATTAGGGGCCCTGGAATACTGCCCTGTGGGGCAACACTAAGTTTCATTTTCCATTTAGAGGCCTTCTCGTTTACTGTTACACGCTGTTGACGGTTACTTAAATAAGAACTAAAAACCTTAAGCGCAGCCAGGTCGAAATTTAGCAGTTCCATTTTCTTTATCACAGTCGGTATTACTATAGTGTCAAAGGCGCTACTGAAGTCAAAAAGGATAACTATAGTGAGCAGTCGTTTGTCCATAGCATTTCTAATGTCTTCAGTAACCTTCAAAAAAGCTGTTGTGGTACTGTGACCCTTCTTAAATCCTGATTGCAAAGGGTCCAAAAGAGCATTTTATTTAGGTATTCCAGAATTTGCTCGTATACTAAACGTTCAAAGTCTTTAGAAAGCGCAGGGAGTATGGACATAGGACGATAGTGAGAGGGTGATTGTGGGTCTAAACTCTTAGGTACCGGTATAATATTGGCTGTTTTCCAGACAGGAGGGAAAGTTCCGTTTGGTAAACAGTACTTCAGTATGTGCGTCAGTATAGTCAAGACAGTATAAAAGTAATAGGAATATCATCTACACCTGTAGTCTTTGATTTAATCGAGTACAGAGCCTTTTTAACCTGATTTTCTGTGACACTGAGAAAGGTGAATGGTGGATTGGCTGGAAGGGAGGGCGGTGAGTCGATGCAGTTAATTTGGGTAGGTTGAATCTTTATTCTATTAATCGTTCAGTTCATCAAGTGGAATGTCAGGAGTTGTCTGTCTCTGTTGATGTTTTCCTATTCCCAGAGCTCTAAGTTGGTCTCATGCGCGATTAGAATTTAAGTTGTTAGCTAAATTCTGGAAATATATACATTTTTCATTCCTGATTAACTGCTGTGTGCGATTTCTTAAGATGCGGTAAGATTCGAAGTCTGTGTCATCTAGGGTTTGTTTATAATGTCGAAATAACGAGTCATGGTGAGCCATCATTCTCTTGGCTTCATCATCTAGCCATGGCAACAAGGGCGAGAAACCTGTATTCGACGTGTGTGTGTGTTTCTTTGCTGCATTATTTGTATAAAAGGTCACTTCTTTATTGCTTGTCACATGACCATTATTATAATAACATTACCGTATTTATTCTAAACCAGAATATTTCATCTTAACCGAAACCGTGTATTCTTGCATTCATTTAACTTGTACTCGAAATGTATGAAATGCTGCAGTTATGTTGGGAAGGGAGTAACAGAGGTAGCCGGGAGGGGGGCGGGGTGTCGCCCAAGGAGTCCAGACACCTCAGGAGTTTTAACGAATGTACTTTTATGAAGCATTTTATATATAATGTACACTGACTGAGCAAATGCCATGGGATAGCGGAGCACTGATGCGCAGGTGTGTTGTCTGCGCACCACACGCCCCCTGTGCCAGCGGCAGTCGTATAGGAAACCTTGTGAGCAGTGGCTGTGCATGTGACAGGTGTAACATGGAACGTCGTCGTGAGCTGACACCGTTCGAACGGTGTATGGTGGTCGGTGCCCGACGGATGGAAGTGCGATTTCGGAAGTGGTGCGGGAATTCGGCTTCACACGATCAACCGTGTCCAGGGTGTAACGTGAATGGTTGAATGCGGATGTCACCGTCCACAACAGACGAACGACCGGCCGTCCAGCCACCCTCGATGACCGTGACCGGCGACATCTGAGACGGATTTTCAATAGTGACAGACGGGCAACCGTGCAACAAATCACGGCTCAATTCAACACAGGCCGTGCTAGACACGTCTCCCAGTGGACAATTCGTAGGAACATGGGTTTTATGGGGTATGGGAGCCGGCGCCGCACATGGGTGCCACTGTTAACCCAACGTCATCGGGCACAACGACGCGCATTTGTCGCCAGTCACCAGGGATGGTCATTGGAACAATGGCGTAACGTGATATGGTCGGACGAATCACGATTTCAACTGCACCATGCCGATGGGAGGCACCGTGTATGGCGCAGACCACATGAAGCGATGGATCCCGCCTGCCTTGAAGGTGTGGTCCAGGGCGCTGGTGTCTCTGTTATGGCTTGAGGTGCATTTTCCTGGTATGGAATGGACCCCCTAGTTGTTTTGGATGAGACTTTGAATGGTACGCGGTATGTTGAGCTGCTCGGAGACCATCTCCGCCCATTTTTGGCCTTCCAGCGCCCAGACAGTTCTACGGTGTTTGAAGATGATAACGCGCCGCCACCTCGCTCCCACGTCGCCCGGGAATGGTTCCAGGAACATGCAGCGGAGGCTCCGTGCCATGGATCCTGCACCCACGAACAGACCAGCATTGGCGGCCGCTCTGCAAACGATTTGGTATCAGCTGCGTCCAGAGGCCTACCAGGGACTTGTCGACTCACTTCCACGGCGTCTCACTGCAGTTCACAGGGCCAGAGGAGGCCCCACACGCTATTAGGTGACTATCCCATGACATTTGCTAAGTAGGTGTATATTAGGCCTAATATACACTTCCGGGGTCCGACTCATTGGCTGAATGATCAGTGTAGAGACTTTCGGTTCATAGGGTGCCGGGTTCGATTCCAGGCCGGGGATTTTAATCGCGTCTGATTACTTATTCTGGCTCTGGGACTGGGTATTTGTCTCAACACTTTCCTCTTCATATTCAGACAACATCCTACACTACCAACCACCAAAGAAAGACACAACAGTGATTACATCCGTCCATATAGGGTTGGCGTCGGGAAGGACATCCGACCGTAAAACAGGGCCAAATCCACATGTGCGACACAGTTCGCACCAGCGACCACACAGATGTGGGAAAAGCGGGGGAATAATAATAATAATAATAATAATAATAATAATAATAATAATAATAATAATAATAATAATAATAATAATAATAATAATAATAATAATAATAATAAAATTAATAATAATACTAATACTAATAATAATAATAATAATAATAATAATAATAATAATAATAATAATAATAATAATAATAAGAAGAAGAAGAAGAAGAAGAAGATTACTATTAGCTTCCGGAACCCGCACGAATCCGCCACTCTTACTTAGATCCAAGCAACCTCTTTTCCTTTTTATGTATTCTACACCACCTAAATTCTGGTAGTTAGGACACCTATCAAAATAAAATTATAGATTAATGCCTCCCCCACCAAACTGAAATTCTGGCTACGCTACTGTACCTAAGTAACCCCCGCAAGGCCCCTGTTCAGCATAGCAGGTGAGGACGCCTGGGCGAGGTACTGGTCATCCTCCCCAGTTGTATCCCCCAACCCAGAGTCTGGAGCTCCAGGACACTGCCCTTGAGGCGGTAGAGGTGGGATCCCTCGCCGAGTCCGAGGGAAAAACCGACCCTGGAGGGTAAAAAGATTAAGAAGAAGAAGAAGAATATATAATGTACAAACTAATGTTGCGATGCGGTAATGAACATCACTTTAAAGAAGTGTGTACACAGTCACCCTTTGAAACAGTCATTAATCCCAAAGCATAAGTGCAATATTATACGGCAGGACAAAATACCGGAGGCGGAAACAATATAATTATGTTATTCTTGGATACCTCACCAAATGCCCAGAGCATTCCTTCAATCAATTGAACGTTGTTGACATTGAACTAGGGCATGCGTTGCTCTACTGCACAACAAGATATACAGCCAAGCATGAACATTATGTCATATTCAGTGATTTAGTTGGAACGAAATATTTACAGGAACTCACCTTAGCAATTTACAAATGGACTCATATTGGGTGTCAAAATCAGCGGCCTCATGTTTCCGACAAGTTGTTTCATCAGCTGAAAGTCTCCCCTTCCGTAGCCATGACTTGACATATGGAAGTGGGTTAAATATATGCACAGGAGGTTCAACGCTGCTTATGAAAATAAGTCCGCTTGATCTTGCATCCAGCAGCCTATTTCTCTTTTCGGTGAGGATCTCATTCATGGTACTGAAAGCTCCTTCAGCTTCTGTTGAAGAGATGGGAATGGTCTGTGCAGTCTTGATTAAAGGCATCAGCTCCACTGGAATTTCCTTGGTCTCGACATACTTTTTAAAAGCATTAATGTACCTCGTCTCGTCTGACCTGTGGAAAAAATCACAAAGGTTGCCAACACTCTCATCACCATAGTAGATATCCAAAGTAGAAGTGGAGGGCCAGTTATTTTTTGTATAGTACCTTTGAATCACTGATACCTTTCGTCATTCTCTCATGTCTCTGCTGACTAGAGCTGGAACCAAGATGAGATGATGTGGACACATTTTCCATAAGCCTGTTGTTTAAATTGTTCACAAGACTTCTGTAAAACTGCTTTCTGTCAATTTTTACAACATTTTTTTTAGAATAATGTAATCCTATGTTTCTAAACATTTTGTTTTCTGCTGCTTTAAGAACTGTTCTGTAGTATTCTCCAGGAGCTGAGTTACACATAGATTCAAACACTTTTATAGTGTGCTTGATTGCGTTTTGAGCCTCTGTCAGACTTGTCTCTCTTTTCTGCAACTCTAATGACAAATCAGCTTACTCAACAAGAGCATCATTGCTATATTTTCTAGGAATTCTACACATATTAACTTTTTTTAGGCCTTGGAATTATGCCCTTTCTTTGGAGTCTCTCTGGTGGTCAGTTTTGGGCTCACTAAAATGTTCTACTAGTGCACTAAAGTTTTCCCAGACAGCTTTTACAGTTCTCTGGCTCGATGCTACCCATCTTATTGTAAATATTTTGGATTCACACAAACATAACAAGTGGAAGAATGTTGTTGTGCTCACTTCCCGCTCTCCGAATCCAATAGCAGTGTAGCGAACATTAGAGAACCAGAAAACCACCCAGGAGTGTAAAATCGACCTTATCTTATGAACATAAAACCGTAAGTTTCGATGTTAGTCCGCTAGAGTACACCCATGATGTTTCAGTGCTGTATAGATTATAAGATTTTCTTACTGGTTCATGTTTGTGGGTTACTGTAGTCACATCCTAGTTCGTGAACCATGGGCAACGCTGAGTGGCCTAGTAAGTGGCCCTGAGAGTCGGGATACCAGTTACTATGGAATGGGAGTGGGCATCTCGGACATATTCTGAGTCCTGGCCCTCCTTGTGCTCAGGCGGCTAGGACTATACAATCCACCGGTGGTCCATAACCCATCAGAGGAGAGATCCTCACTTGGACTATGTGCAAGTAGGGTAGCATCCTGCTTCATGAATTTACCGAACTCAGAACACTTTAAGCAAGCCTCGGACCTATGGGAGTAATGGAGTCCCACTCCCATTTGACAGGCAAGGGACTCCTTGGAAACAACTTGGCGAAAGAAATGGAATTCGATGGGGAGCTATCAATATTAATGGGGCTTATGGAAGAAAGAAAGTAGAACTGGCTGAGTCAGCAAAGAGGATGCATCTGGATGTGCTAGGAGTAAGTGATATTCGGGTAAGGGGAGATAACGAGGAAGATATAGGAGATTATAAAGTGTACTTGACGGGTGTTAGAAAGGGAAGGGCAGAGTCTGGGGTAGGGCTCTTTCTCAGGAATACCATTGTACGGAACATAGTTTCTGTTAGGCACGTAAATGAGCGAATGATGTGGGTAGATTTGTCAGTTGGAGGAATTAGGAAAAGAATTGTGTCCGTGTATTCACCATGTGAGGGTGCGAATGAGGATGAAGTTGACAAGTTTTATGAAGCATTGAGTGACTTCGTGGTCAGGGTCAACAGCAAGGATAGAATAGTGCTAATGGGCGATTTCAATGCGAGAGTTGGGAATAGAACTGAAGGATACAAAAGGGTGATTGGTAAATGTGGGGAAGATATGGAAGCTAATGGGAATGGGAAGCGTTTGCTGGACTTCTGTGCTAGTATGGGTTTAGCTGTTACGAATACATTCTTCAAGCATAAGGCTATTCACCGCTACACATGGGAGGCCAGGGGTACCAGATCCATAATAGACTATATCCTGACAGACTTCGAATTCAGGAAATCTGTTAGGAATGTACGAGTTTTCTGCGGATTTTTCGATGATACAGACCACTATCTGATCTGTAGTGAACTAAGTATCTCTGGGCCTAGGGTAGAGAAAGTGAAATCTGTCTGCAAACGAATAAGGGTAGAAAATCTCCGGGACGAGCAAATTAGACGGAAGTACATGGATATGATTAGTGAGAAGTTTTGAACAGAAGACAGTAAGCAGGTTCAGGATATAGAAAGTGAATGGGTGGCATACAGGGATGCTGTAGTAGAAACAGCAAGGGAATGCCTAGGAACAACTGTGTGTAAAGATGGGAAAAGGCGAACATCTTGGTGGAATGATGAAGTGAGAGCAGCTTGTAAACGTAAAAAGAAGGCTTATCAAAAATGGCTCCAAACAAGGGCCGAGGCAGACAGGCAGTTGTACGTAGATGAAAGAAACAGAGCGAAACAAATAGTTGTTGAATCCAAAAAGAAGTCCTGGGAAGATTTTGGTAACAACTTGGAAAGGCTAGGTCAAGCAGCAGGGAAACCTTTCTGGACAGTAATATAGAATCTTAGGAAGGGAGGGAAAAAGGAAATGAACAGTGTTTTGAGTAATTCAGGTGAACTCATAATAGATCCCAGGGAATCACTGGAGAAGTGGAGGGAATATTTTGAACATCTTCTGAATGTAAAAGGAAATCATCCTGGTGGTGTTGTGAACAGCCAAGCAAATGCGGAGGAGGAAAATTATGTTGGTGAAATTATGCTTGAGGAAGTGGAATGGATGGTAAATAAACTCCATTGTCATAAGGCAGCAGGAATAGATGAAATTAGACCTGAAATAGTGAAGTATAGTGGGAAGGCAGGGATGAAATGGCTTCATAGAGTAGTAAAATTAGCATGGAGTGTTGGTAAGGTAGAGTAAAATAATATATTATTATTGGTCCACCTTTTCAATACAAAATGAAAATTACATAGGGACTAGTTTCGACCTAGTAATAGGTCATCATCAGCCTGAAGTAAATTAAAGCGTAAATATCGAAGAAAAACATAAACAATGTAAACACAAGTACAGTCTTTTTAAAGGTACATACCAAGTGGGAATTTGAGTAGAGATATATTAAAAATAATAACTCTTCCAATTGACGAAGCACTGAGCGGAAGTTATGTAAAGTTCGGTGCGCCGTATATTATAAAAGACCACTGTGCACTAAATGATGTAATAAAGAAGAAGAGTAGGTTGAATGCTGGCTTCTTCTTAGCTGTTGTATATTCAAAGAAGATTACGTCGTATTTTATAAGGTATTGAAAGACGTCAAAATACATGGATGTTGGAAAGGCTCTTCATTTTTTGGAACAAGGCAATTGTTGCGCGAGGAGGCTTAGGAAACCAGAGAAGCGCTATATTATGTTAAAAAATAGAGATCCTTAAAAAAGTTCCGTGCGTCGTATAAATTGTGGAAATGGAAATCGAAAAAACTTGGTTCTTAAGCGATAATGTTGTTCATTCAGAGATCAATTGAAAATAAAGAATCGTAACATTGTCTTCTCAAGATGTTTATAAAGTAGAATTAATAGACGATGCGAAGTATGATACTAGGAGAAAGCTCTTCTGCTTCTGGAATCTTGAAGGACGATGGATGTTTCACGAGGTGGAATAACATATATGGAGTTAAATAAAGGTGGATATAAATTCGCAGTTCAATGCGGACCATAAATTTGATTCTGAATAAAAGACAGTAAGACTTTTTTTATTTTTTTTTTATTATTAGCTGAAGAGAGAAACGGAGGTAGGTAAGGATCAAAGGAAAATTTATTTGAGGAGGTGAAGGAAGGAAAATAAAGGTATGAGATTTTTTTTTTTAGCTGAAGAGAGAAACGGAGGTAGGTACCTTCAGACTGGGCAAAAGCAGTAATTGCACCTATCTATAAGCAAGGGAACAGGAAGGATTGCAACAATTATCGAGGTATCTCATTGATTAGTATACCTGGCAAAGTATTCACTGGCATCTTGGAAGGGAGGGTGCGATCAGTTGTTGACAGGAAGCTGGATGAAAACCAGTGTGGTTCCAGACCACAGAGAGGCTGTCAGGATCTGATTTTCAGTATGCGCCAGGTAATTGAAAAATGCTACGAGAGGAATAGGCAGTTGTGTTTATGTTTTGTAGATCTAGAGAAAGCTTATGACAGGGTACCGAGGGAAAAGATGTTCGCCATACTGGGGGACTATGGAATTAAAGGCAGATTATTAAAAGCAATCGAAGGCATTTATGTTGACAATTGGGCTTCAGTGAGAATTGATGGTAGAATGAGTTCTTGGTTCAGGGTACTTACAGGGGTTAGACAAGGCTGTAATCTTTAACCTTTGCTGTTCGTAGTTTACATGGATCATCTGCTGAAAGGTATAAAACGGCAGGGAGAGATTCAATTAGGTGGAAATGTAGTAAGCAGTCTGGCCTATGCTGACGATTTGGTCCTAATGGCAGATTGTGCCGAAAGCCTACAGTCTAATATCTGGGAACTAGAAAATAGGTGCAATGAGTATGGTATGAAAATTAGCCTCTCGAAGACTAAATTGATGTCAGTAGGTAAGAAATTCAACAGAAATGAATGTCAGGTGGGTGGTACAAAGCTAGAACAGGTCGATAATTTCAAGTATTTAGGTTGTGTGTTCTCCCAGGATGGTAATATAGTAAGTGAGATTTAATCAAGGTGTCGTAAAGCTAATGCAGTGAGCTCGCAGTTGCGATCAACAGTATTCTGTACACCTCCCAGACGAAACTATCTTTACATCGGTCTGTTTTCAGACCAACTTTGCTTTACGGGAGCGAAAGCTGGGTGGGCTCAGGATATCTTATTCATAAGTTAGAAGTAACCGACATGAAAGTAGCGAGAATGATTGCTGGTACAAACAGGTGGGAACAATGGCAGGAGGGTTCTCAGAATGAGGAGATAAAGGCTAATTTGGGAATGAACTCGATGGGTGAAGCTGTACGCATAAACCGGCTTCAGTGGTGGGGTCATGTGAGGCGAATGGAGGAGGATAGGTTACCTAGGAGAATAATGGACTCTGCTATGGAGGGTAAGAGAAGTAGAGGTAGACCAAGACGACGATGGTTAGACTCGGTTTCTAACGATTTAAAGATAAGAGGTATAGAACTAAATGAGGCCACAACACTAGTTGCAAATCGAGGATTGTGGCGACGTTTAGTAAATTCACAGAGGCTTGCAGACTGAACGCTGAAAGGCATAACAGTCTATAATGATAATGTATGTATGTATGTATAAAAATCTTACGTTATTGTAAAGCGGGAAAATATTTTCCGGAACGGCGTTCCGGTGCAACTAAACCACTCGTCATATTTACATGAATGTATAGGCCTACATAACAAAACCTTATCGTACCGTAAAGTAAGGAACGTATGGATACAAGAGCTTATGTACAATATCACCGGTGCACAGCCCGGCGCCATTGCTAGATGGTTAACGTGCTGGCCTTTGGTCATAGGGGTGCCGGGTTCGATACGCGGCGGGGTCTCGAATTTTAACCATCATTGGTTAAGTTTGCTGGCACGGGAGCTGAGTGTATGTGTTGTCTTCATCATCATTTCATCCTCATTACCGCCTACGGGTGTCAAATCCAAAGACCTGCATCTGGAGAGCCGAACATGTCCTTGGACACTCCCGGCACTAAAAGCCATACGCCATTTCATTTTACCGGCGCACAGTGTGAAAGTTAGGCAGGACGAAAGTACATTTTCGACTAATTTACTTTTATTATCATCATCATCATAATCTGTTTACCCTCCAGGGTCAGCTTTTCCCTCGGACACAGCAAGGGATCCCACCTCTACCGCCTCAAGTGCAGTGTCCTGGAGCTTCAGACTCTTGGTCAGGGATACAACTGGGGAGAATGACCAGTACCTCGCCCAGGCGGCCTCACCTGCTATGCTGAACAGGGGCCTTGTTGAGGGATGGGAAGATTGGAAGGGATAGGCAAGGAAAAGGGAAGGAAGCGCCCGTGGCCTTATGTTAGGTACCATCCCGGCATCCGCCTGGAAGAAAAGTGGGAAACCACGGAAAACCACTTCCAGGATGGCTGAGGTGGGAATCGAACCCACGCTACTCAGTTGACCTCCCGAGGCTGAGTGGACCCCGTTCCAGCCCTCATACCACTTTTCAAATTTCGTGGCAGAGCCGGGAATCGAACCCGGGCCTCCGGGGGTGGCAGCTAATCACGCTAACCACTACACCACAGAGGCGGACTACTTTTATTATAAAGAGCATTATTTTAAACTCTTGACTTCCTTTGGACAATACCTTAATTTTTCGACGTTTCGGATCCCTTCCATTTTTTCTCCCTGATTAGTGTTATATAGAGGATGATTGCCTAGTTTTACTTCCTCTTAAAACAATCCTCACCACCACCCTGGAGGAAGTATGTAATACCTACAGTGAATAGTTAAATTATGTTCCTAATCTTCACTCCGTATCTCAAGTTACCAAAGGCTAACCTAATGGGCGATATAAAAATGCAAACTCATGTCCTCATCCCGAGGTGGTGCAGCTCCTTTCAAGAAAACTCCCATACCAGCCATCCTGACATTCTAAAATGTCTGGTGGTGCCGGGAATCGAACCCACGCCCCCAATAATTGCAGCTAATAACGCTAACCGTTACACTACAGAGGCGCTGTAATGACAGCGTCCAACTAAATATAGATGATAGAGAAAAAGAAGAATGTCATTGTGTGACAAACTGAACGAATGGCATTTCGAAACAAATATGTTACGGTCTTACACTTGCGTGTTTCACGTTATGGTCATCATTTATTTAGCTGTTGTAATAGTACTTAATGATTGGAGTATTTATTCCGACTGCTCGGCAACAGGTCGCAGTTACGCATCGTGACGTCACCGAGGAGACTCGAGTAATTCGCACGAGTTACTCGGAGAGGCTCGGACTCGCCGGACTCGATTCTCGCGAGTCCAAGCGTCACTCGCGCACATCACTAGTTTCAAGGGTTGAACATGATTGATGTTGTATACTTGTGTCTGAACACTGATGTTATGATTTCACGAAATTACCGGGTACGGTATGTCATAACTTATATGTAGGTAAGGATGCCATACCCAAATATATAATGAGTATAATTAAGACCTAAAATTAGTCTTATACGACTTTACTTGCTGTGATAATTGTATTTAATATAAATTACCATATCAAAACCTCAAACCAGTTCAAAAGTAATGATGAATGTTGCAAAATGGCCAACTTAGCTCAGCCAAGACAAAAAGTTCCTCAACATGTCAGGTTGTTCTGGCGCAAGTTACCCGATCATACTTAAAGAAACAAAACAAAAAACAAGTATATTAAATCATTGGAACTGCTTTAATTTTCAGGGAGTGACAATGCCAAGGAATCCAAAGAGACAACCTGTGGGTAGGCTAGAAAGCCATTGAAGCTGTCAAGAAAGGACATCTCTGAGGAGAGCTGCAGAAAAATTTGGAATATCAAGAGCAACATTAATTCACCAAATAACCAGGAAAAATGATTAGAAAATATGCTTAGTACCAAATGTATTGTCAGAAGATGGAAAGTCATTAGTACCAGTACAATATGATGATGATGTTATTGTTTTCACATCCCACTAACTAATTTTAATGGTTTTCAGAGATGCCGGGGTGCCGGAATTTTGTCCTGCAAGAGTTCTTTTACGTGTCAGTGAATCTACCGATATGAGGTTGACGTATTTGAGCACCTTCAAATACCACCGTACTGAGCCAGCATCAAACCTGCCAAATTGGGGTCAGGAAGCCAGCGCCTCAACTGTCTGAGCCACTTATCCCAGCCCTGTATAACATATTACTGCAGCTGGTGAATGTGGGTTTCTCTTAATTTTATTTGATATCAGATCAAATGACTTGTTGTTGATGATGATGATGATGATGCTTGTTGTTTAAAGGGGCTTAACATCTAAGGCCATCAGCCCAAAATACTTGTTAAGTCATTCCTTTACCAAAAGGGGGTAGGTAATGGAAAAGAGATGTTTTTAAATAACTTACCTGGTAAAGATTACCGTATGGTGTTTCTTTAAATTGCAGAGACTGCCAAAATGTAAAAAGTTGGGTAAAGTTGATCAGGAATTCATAAAACTTTACTTTGATGAGATTTAAATAGAAATCAACCTAGAAAAGGTTGACGCTCATCAAATCATAAATTGCAAGGAAATAAAGCTTACAGATGACCCTGGAAGGAGATACGGTGTGGTACAATATTGTTGCCATCATCTAGTAAGAGTTATAGACACTGCAAAGTCCAGCACTTCCGTAATGTTTGCTGGCGCAGGTAATGGGGTATTGCCGTATTGGTATCTTCTTACAACACTTAACAACTCCTGAACAGAGGGAGGCACTGTAGGAACAGTTTTCAACAGATCTAAGAGTGACTGATTTACAATGGAGATATTTGAAGACAGGTTCAGATCAATAATTTTGCATTACTTTAACAAATATGACACTGAAACTCCTAAGGTCATAAACTTAATTGGTGACAATCTGGCAAGCCATGTCGCACCATGGGTGATAAGTGAATGTATGAAATACAATTTAACATGTTGCCACAAAATACCACCAGTATCTGTCAATCCTTATATAGTGCAATTTTTTTACATCTAAAGACTTGTTGGCAAAACATCTTCTAGGAATGAAAAGAGAATAGAGGGCACATTTTGAAGGATCAAATCTCTCAACTTCTCAGTAAGTGTCTAAATTCTATGACCATAGATTGTGAGAAAAATATCGAAGCATGCTTTAAACCTACAAGATTGTTTCCCATCGACAGAGCAAATGTTAAAAAGGTTACCTAGAATGACAGTGCTCTCTGAAAGCTGTGATTACAATAACTCAGGTTAGGTTTCATCTTTACAAACTTTATTTAATGAGAAAAAATAAAAGAGACACACCCTTTGAAACAAAAAAATAAAACCAAGTATACCTCCAGGTAAAAGATTATGTTTTATGATGGAGTCCAGCCATGTTCATCAAGATGGGGGATAGCAAATAATCATACCTGTAGGGAAAAGAAGGGAAACAGGACATGTAGTGAATCTAATTTCAGCTCTATCAGTGAAGATGAAGATCCCTTTTCTTTCCATGATACAGACTCTCGCAAGGTTGATCCTGAGGCAATGAAAATGAAATAGAGGCCACTGAAATGCAAGAACAGCCTTCTCACAATGTGGAAACTATGTTCAGCACTGCCAGTCCTATCCATAATGATGAAATTTCAAACGGTATGTTTGTTTAGAGAAGTTAAAATATAATGGAAACACCAAAGAAATGTGTGAATATATTTTATGGACAAATTATCTCAATTTCAGATGACAGAGATAGTAACTTCATGGTGAAATTCTTACAGAGAAGAATAAGATATTCTATACATATTTTTCCATTGTAGATGATGTTATGCAGTTGGGACTTGACCAAATTATGACAACTGTGAAATCCTTAGATGATCAAGAGGCCATTATGCCATCTCTTTTGAACTGAATTAAGAATATTGGTTGTTTTCAAATTATGAGAGGACATTTTTCTGCTTCTTATTAAGTTAACACAGAGTTAAGTTACTGTAAGTTAAGGGTAAGTTATTAGTCACAAATTAGTTCTTTTTTTAGTTTTTAACCTTTTACTAGTTTACAAGTTACCCCATTCCTAGCATGTCATTTACATAAGAAGGTATCATGTGGCTCATGTTACTCCACTTGTTGGACTAATGGGGGAAAGGCATATTTTTCAATATTAAAAAATATTAATTACTGTGCAAAATGAAAAATATGTTAAAAATAGCATCTTCAATATAGAGAAATAACTTTGATGGAAGAGTTGCAGTCAATTTGTGTGTACTGATGTGGTATTTGTTTAATTTCTTTCTTCAAGTTACCCCATTTTATGGTACCATACTTAACTATTTAAAATTTCATTTATCTTCTCAATGATCTTAAATAGAAATTTTACTATATTGTAAAATGGCAGTTTGTTATGGATCTCAGTTCTCCAAAAACTGAATGAGACTACGGAAGGTACTAAAACAACTGTACTTCTTCTTTGCCAGTTTAACTTCATGCTGGCCCAGGCAGGTTTTCAGTGACCGTGGTATAGGAAAGCACTAGGACTGGAAGAAAAAAAAAACAGCCATGGCTTTAACTGAGGTACAGAAATCTGGTATAGAAATTAGGAAACCATGGAAAAACCATCTTCGGAACTGCCGATGGTGGAGTTTGAATACACTGATGCTCGAATGCAAGATTAGAGTGAAACAATTCTCTAGCCACATTACAGTTGAATTTCCACAGTTTTCTGGTGTAAATTGAGGTTTACCAGTATATCTTATTTCAGTTACAATATTTTTAAATTGAGAGAATGATCGACCTCAGGGATGTAATTGGGCTACACCCTCTGCCGCCCAATGAAGTATATCAAAGCAAAAAATATAAGACAATAATTTCTTAAAATGATATGTTTTAAATAGGCCTTTATCACAAGTAGGAACTCATGGTCATAGTAGGCATTTATAGGCTGTAGAAAATAACTTCTATTAATCATAATTTGACCCAAAAGAATTTTTTTACTTTATATGTTTATCAGTCATAAGAAGAAATAGACATTTTAGAAAATATCCTCAGCTTCCTCTGAAGGTGGGGGTGGCAGAATGCATCCATGATATCCTCTGCCTGTTGTAAGAGGCAGCTGGAAGCAAACCCCAGGGCCTTTCCTTGGGAGCATGGGTTTGTGAGCACAGGGCTCCTAGCTGTCTGACATTGCTTCCACTTATGTTGAAGTGTCAGATGTCTTCCATTTTCCTTATGATTAATTTTATGAGAGAATGATTGACTTCCTCATGGAACTACAGCTCTGATAATGACAACCACCACTACTTACTTATGCCATGCTTCTCACTTTCATATTTCCTGGGTGGAGGCAGTAGAATATCCCTTGGCCGTCATGAATGGTGACTTAAAAGGGTACCAGTGGCTCTAAAATTGGGAGGATGAGTTAGCAACCACAGTTCCCCTAGCTAAATCTGGCATGGCTTCCACTTACTTCTGCCAGTCTCCTCGTCTTTATCTTTCCTCTCTGACCTTCCTTGGTCAACTCTTATTCTTTTCCGAACCCAATGGTATTAGGTTTGCGAGGTCTAGGAAGTCTTTCATACCGAGCTCGATAGCTGCAGTCGCTTAAGTGCGGCCAGTGTCCAGTAATCGGGAGATCGTGGATTCGAGCCCCACTGTCGGCAGCCCTGAAGATGGTTTTCCGTGGTTTCCCATTTTCACACCAGGCAAATGCCGGGGCTGTACCTTAATTAAGGCCACGGCCGCTTCCTTCCACTTCCTAGACCTTTCCCATCCCATCGTCGCCATAAGACCTATCCGTGTCGGTGCGACGTAAAGCAAATAGCAAAAAAAAAAAAAAAAAAGAAGTCTTTCATTTTTACATCCTTCCATTTCTTTTGCCAATATATTCATTTTTCAAAGTGTCAGACCTCTTCCATTTTCCCTCTGATTAGAGAGGATGGTTGCCCAGGTTATACTTCTCCTTAAAACAATCACCACCACCAACATCGTTTGTATTAGTTTAAGTCTAGGCTTTCATTTTCATGCCCTTCACAGCCCTTCCCTTTATTTTGCTGACAACTTCATTCTTTGAAGTGTCCGACCTCTTTCATTTTCCTCCTGATTAGTGTTAAAAGAGAATGGTTGTCCAGCTGTACTACTTCTTAAGTAACTACCACCACCACAATCTTCACATTTATGATCTACACAGAGAGCAGGGCATGTCCCGCTATGGTTGGGGGTAGTAGAATACATCCATAACATCCCTACCTGTCGTAAAATGCTGTTAAAAGTGGGACCAGGGACTCTCAACTTGGAACTGGAGGTTTGTGACCATGGTTCCCCTACCTGAGTGTGGCATTGCTTCCATTTACTTGTGTCAGGTATATGACCTTTCTTGTTCAATTCTTGTTCTCTTCCGACCCAAACAGTATTAAGTTTACGAGGCCTAGGGCTCTTTCATTTTCATCCCCTTCATGGCCCTTCCCTTTCTTTTACCAATACCTTAATTCTTCAGTCCCTTCTGTTCTTTTACCCTCATTCTTCGAAGTGTCAGACCTCTTCTATTTTCCTTCTGATTAATCTTATAAGGGGATGGTTACATAGTTGTACTTCCTGTTAAGACAATAATTACCATCCATCACCGTCAGAGCAAAGCTTCCAGGAGTTGGGCTACTTATTGGTATGCAGGTTCTAACCACCACATTAGGATATGCTGTCTAGAAGTTATAGATTTCTTTGAGGGAAATAAGTTAAAAATAATTGTATTCTAAATTACATACTGGTAATGAATTAAAATAAGCAAACTGGCTGTAGGTATTCCTGAACTCTAAAAATCACAGTCCTTATATTCTATAACAAAACGACTGTGGTCTTACCCGGTATTGTTCAATGACAGCATCAATTTTAATATCAACATACAATAATATATCAGATTCAATATCCTGTTCAACTAATATTTAAATAAACAATATAACTACATCCTATCCCACTTGTATTAAAATAAATAGCAATGGTGACAATGCTCCATTCAACTCCACTGGTATTTACAGTAAATAAAGAGTTCAGAAATCTTCTTTTTCTTTCTCCCTGTGGGTAAGGGCAGTTGAATATCATCAATGATATCCCCTGCCTGTTATAATAGGTGACTAAAAGGGACCCAGTAGCTCTTAACTTGGGAGCTTGGGTTGGCAATAATGGGGCCTTTAGCTCAGTCCTTGCATTGCTTCCACTTATTTTTACAAAGCTCTTAACTTTCATCTGTCCTATCCAACCTCCCTTGGTCAGGAACTAGTTTTGGCCTTAGTTGGCCATCATCAGCCTTAATGTAATACATAATCATAACTAAAACAAATGTACAAACACACAATTGGCAAAATTAAATTAGGCTCTAAAATTCTTAGATTCGTTGCATCATGTTAAAATGTTCCTGTAGAGTTTGTTGTTAAAATCATGCTGAAGTGCTGTGGGACATTGTCAGGACAGCACATGAAAATGTGGTTAAAACTGTGCCTCATGAGGCACACAACAATAGGCCATTCACCACATGATGCAACAAGAGGTTAACTTCATGGACACCACATTGAATTGCGAATGTATACCAGCCACAAATTAAGAACATGCCAGTTTTAACCATATCTTCGTGTGCCTTCCAGACAATATCCCTTAGCATTTCAGCATGATTTTAACAACAAGCACTACGGGAACATTTTAATATGATGCAACGTATGTAAAAATTTTAGAGCCAAATTTAATTTTGTCATATTTTGCACATAGTTCATCCCAGATCTTTTAATGTCAATTGTGTGTTTGTACATTTGTTTTAGTTATTTGATGTATTACATTAAGGCTGATGATGGCCAGCCATGGCTGAAACTAGTTCCTAGTTTAAAAATGTAATTCAACAATTGCATATTATAATACTGAAAAGATGGACCTTTACAACATTAGTTTAATTATTATTGTGATCACAATTCAATATGGATCAAAACCATGAAGTTTATATCCTATGGTTTCCTTTATTCCCCAAAACAAAATTAAAAAATAATATCAACCCACTCACAACATGCAGTTTTTCTGTGCAATTTTTTTCATGCCATGACTGAAGTAGTTACATCCTACGTATGTTTGTACATGAGGTTCCATTTACCTAACTTTAACTAATTAAAAGTAAAGAATATTTTCCCTTAAAAGACTAAGGGATTTTGGCTATGAGACCAAATTTTACAAATGTCCATAAATAATTAACTGGTAAACATAGACCTGACTTGCCCTCTATTTTTAAAGCACTACCATCATGATGCTCATTACTGTGAGAGCTGCCTCAAACCAACAAACATCGAAAAGTCATACACCAATTGTGGCATAGTTCTACCTCCAGTCTGACGAGTAGTAACTGAAATGGAGAAAATCAACAAAGAGAGGGATGATCAACATCCTCTCCATAGACATGAATTAGTACATCATCTCACAGAAGAGTTTCATTGAAGACACAACGATAGCTCCAGCCATACCAAGCATTAGTAGGAATTAATACTGGCAGCAAAAGTCTACACTATCTGACTGGAACTCTAACACATACTTCACAACCTTGGCCTACCTGCAAGACCCTTAACAGAACCAGAACAAGTACTGGTATTGGAATGCCAAGAACCAAGGCTACTCTCAAAAAGCTGGCCCTGGTAGTCTGCCATCCACCATTTCAAGATTAATTGACAACATTGCTGTATCAGTTGCTTTCTTGAGAGCCATGATGATGGATTTAAGAGACAATCTGGTTCAGGGAAAGAAATCAAAGGCTCTCCGATTAAGAAGTGACCAGGGATGAGGAATTCATACTCATCAGGACTGTTGGGTATGGGAATAATCGGCCTAGAGTTCATTCATACCTTAATTTGAGTGAGTAGTGTAATCATTAGAAGAGTACTCCACGGAGCTCGATAGCTGCAGTCGCTTAAGTGCGGCCAGTATCCAGTATTCGGGAGATAGTAGGTTCGAACCCCATTGTCGGCAGACCTGAAGATGGTTTTTTGTGGTTTCCCATTTTCACACCAAGCAAATGCTGGGGCTGTACCTTAATGAAGGCCACGGTTGCTTCCTTCCCACTCCTAGCCCTTTCCTGTCCCATCGTTGCCATAAGACCTACTGTGTCGGTGCGACGTAAAGCCAATAGCAAAAAAAAAAAAAAAAAAAAAAGTACTCCCAGCTATCTTCCAGAGGTGGCTCTTCATGGACTTGATGCCAGCTTCCCATAGACTGCCAAAGTGAAGGGAGTGAGGAGGAATAAGATGCCACTTGATTCCTTCCTGGACGGTGAACTTTGATACAGCAGATATGTGATCCGTGGAAAAGTGGTGGCATGACATTTCACTCAATTTCTTCTACACCCCAGTGAAGTAGGTCGCATTGTCGCTGTAGATGTGGCTGCACTGATCACATCTCGTCATGAATCTTCTTAAAGTAGCGATGAAGACTTCAGTCGTTTGGTCGCTTATGAGCTCAATGTGAACTGCCTTGGTCGACATACACACACACATTGGCCCAATCATCATTGGTTTTAGTGAAAGCATTGTAGACCACTCTGACTTTGGTAATGCTGCTTGTGTCCTTAACTACTGCATGGTGAGGCATACAGTAGCATGACTGTGACTGGTTGACAAGATCAACAAGTTCCATGTATTCATGCGACGTACTCATTCTTGAGATCAAGTTGTTGCAGCAATCTTCTTTCTATAAAAGCAAAATACTGCTCAGCATTGGTGAGGGAATCTTCGAGTTCTCCATCTTTCTTGTGTAGAAGAAATCTTACAATAAGTCTTCCAGTCTTGTCAGCGGTGAAGGTTTTTAAGAAATGTTCTTCGCACAAGCTCGCTTCCTTTGAATTGTTGACTTGTCATCAGTTCCTGTTGTGATGAAAAGCATTCCACCTGCGCAGCCAAGTGTTCAGTTGTTGACAAGAGAGCGGTTGCTGTCTTCCTCCATTGATCAATGGAATGATCAGAGATATATTCTGATAGCATCTAGTCAAGTTGTGTCTTCTTCAGTATAGGATGGCCTTCCTTGATATGTTGTTCAAGCATCAGAATTTCAAAAATACCGTAACACCCAACAACAAGTCTATCTCTCTAGATTGGTGGAAATTTGGATCAGTGAGATGAATGTCAGTGGGTATTTGCCAATCTTCATGATGTAATCTTGATGAAAGAAGTGGACCGGTAATACGACTCAACACAGAACATACAATGTGCCTATTGTAAGTACCTGCCAACTCTAGATGCAATTTGAATATGACAAGGCTGAGAGAATTCTGTAGTCTGTATATTAATAATGCCATTAATGAGCATGGTATAGCGACTTAAGTTTGACATCCAAATGGTCACCGCATCTTGTGACACAAAACTCATTTCAGGAGCACTATCTAACAAGGCTTGACGTACATCATTGTGAGGGTAGTAATAATAATGGTGTGTGCTCTCTGAAGAGGCCTGGTGGATGTCTTTCGAGTTGATGCCGTATAGGCGACCTGTGCGTCTGTGAGGATGAGACCCTACCTGTGATGAATTCTAATGCTGAAGATCACACACACACACACACACACACACACACACACACACACACACACACACACACACACACACACACACACACACACACACACAGAGCTAATAGAATTAACTAATGAAGGTTAAAATCCCCAACCCGATGGGAAATCGAACTCTGGACCCCTGGGCCAGAGGCCAGCTTGCTAACCATTTAGCCATGAAGCTGGATGTGTAAGGGTGAGGACCCCTAACTGAACAATATGACTGATGTTGAGGAGTACTATCTGAGGAGGCACCACTGCGATCTATGTTATGTTCAAAGTGTAACATTGCATGATGGCCTCCATTGCAGTTTTTGCAGTTCCCTGATTTGCAGTCACTAGCTCAGTGGGCTTTCCTTAGGCAACTGAAAAATAGGTTATGTTCTCTTGCAAGGTTAGCATGGGCATTCACATCAATGTTCCTGAATTTGACACATTTGTGCAGAGCGTGAAATGAATTACACAACACACAAGGGGGGAGGTGTAGTGACAAATGATTCACGTGGTTCCCTTGAGCTAGAACTATGCTTCACATCATCCTGAATCACAGTACCAGTCTTATTCATTGCAACAATCCCCAATGTTTGACATTTATTCTCCAAGCAATAAACCATGTCATTCAAGCTGGGATGCATTTCACTTGAAGTACTGTTCTTCCATTTTTTCCTAAGGTTAAGACTAATGTGATCCAATAAAAATGTGATAGCATGATTTTGTACAAAGGTGTTTCAATTTTTAAAGCTCCAGTGGCATTGAAGTTGACTGAGGTATGAGCAATGCTTGTAATGCCATTCCTTATGGAGGCAGTCCCTGCCATGAATGGTGTGAAAATGTTGCTCATAGGGTCGGCTGATGCATGCATTTCAGTGGGCTTGGCAGACTGATATGTAATAGCAATTTCTGGCTCGGTGAAGAAAGCAACGGGAAACTACCTCACTCCTCATTTCCCTAGTACGCCTCTTCAGTGATGCCTAGGCCATCTATGACAGGTAATGGCAGAGCTGTTGAGGATCCAACCAGCCTTAGGGCTGAGGACCGAACATACATACATCCATCAAGCATTGTTGTGGATCTGCTTCCACACTGTTTCCATGACGATCTATGGTTTTCATTGGGGAAGGTTCGGTATCTCTCGCCTCATATGGCAGGTCTGCCACCATCAAAGTATCAGTGTTGTCGGAAGTCCACTTGCACTCGCACTTGCATGGCGGATATGCAGCTTCGATGCCTTTTTGGCAAAAGGCTACACGGCCCATGTTGTCTTCCTTTGATATGTACGAACCCCAACAGTTACCCACGGCTTCGCTCGCGTGGATTTCGTAAAATAATAAAAGTAATCATTCCTCGGTACTATACTAAGACATCATCTGAAAACCCCTAAAGTATAAACATTCACCGACAAATTTCATTTATCCCAAAAACTCTTTGTAAACCACGTTTGTGTTATTGCCTTTTGGGGCTAAGATGTCCATGCAACATAGAACTGTACATATGAGAAAGTCTCTTCTCTCAGATAAAAAAAATAGTTTATTTTTAAAGGAGATTCCAAATATCTATCTCCACATCATAATACGAGTATTTTCAGTTTTTGAGATAGGCTATAAGAATCCCCATAAAAAGAATTCAACCCCTTTATCAGTCCTTCCCATTTTTCAAAAGTATATGTTCCTTTACTTTTAAAGGAGATTCCAAATACTCATTTTCACGTCCATAACATCATCATCTTGTGAGATATAAGCAACCTCATTAAAAATTATTCATTTCTTTTTTCACTTATTTTCACCACCCCCCCCCCCCCCCACACGCCGTTCCGCCGTTAAGTGCCTTTACTGAAAACAAAGAGTACATGTTCCTGTATTTTTAAAGGACTTTCCAAATACCAAGTTTCATGTCTGTAACATGTTAAGTTTTTGACATATACTATAGATATACTATCACTCATTTTCAAAATTCACCCACGTTTTCAATTCTTTTCAACCCCTTAAGTGGATTTTCCAAAAACAAAAAATTTTTTAAAGGAGATTCAAAAATACAGTACCAACTCTCACAATTATAACATCTTCAGTTTTTAAGATATAAGTATCCTCATAAAATGAATTCAACTTATTTTTCTTTCTTCCACCCCCTCTCCCTTTAAGTGAATTTTCCAAAAACAAAAATACGTGTTTCTTTATTTTTAAAGGAGATTCAAAATACCAACTTTCACATCTGTAACATCTTCAGTTTCTGAGATATTAGTATCCTTTTAAACAGAATTCAGCTCCTTCTTTACTTATTTTCAGCCCTCCCCCCACCCCCTCCCCTAAGTAGATTTTCCGAAAATAAAAAAAATACTTTTTTATCTTTAAAGGAGGTTCCAAATACAAATTTTCACATCTGTAACATTTTTTTTGAGATATATGTATCCTCACAAAAAGAATTCAACTCCTTTTTCACCTCAGCCCCATTAAGTTGATTCCCCCCTCCCCAAATGGGTGTTTCTTTATTTTTAAAGGAGATTCCAAACACCAATTTTCACGCATGTAACCATCAGTTATTGAGATATAAGTATCCACATAAAAAGAATTCAATTTTTTCACTTCCCTTCACCCTCCCTCCTTAAGTGAATTTTCTGAAAACAAAAAATACGTGTTTATTTATAACGGAGGTTCTAAATACCAGTTATCACCACTGTAACATCTTCAGTTTTTGAGATATATGTCCTCATAAGAGGAATCCGATTCCCTTTCACCCCCTCTGCCCCAACTTTATTTCCCCCCTAAAATACACATTTCTTTATTTTAAAGGAGATTCCAAATACCAATTTTCACATTTGTATCAACTTTAGTTTTCATAAGATATAAGTATCCTCACACAAATTATTCAATAAATTTTTAAATTCTTTCACCCCCCTTAATTGGATTTTCCAAAATCAAAGGAATATGTGTTACTTTAATTTTAAAGGTGATTCCAAAAACCAATTTTCTTGTCTGCAACATCTTTATTTTTTGAGATATAAGTGGACTCATACAAATAAAATAACTAATTTTTTCACCCCCCCCCCCAAGTGGATTTTCCAAAAACAAGAAAAGATGCATTTCTTTATGAGATTGCAATCACCAATTCCCTTTCTTTATTTTTAAAGAAAATGTAATGTAATGTCTTCAGTTTTTGAGATATCAGTATCCTAATAAAAAAAATTCAATCCACTTTTCAGTCCTTTCTACCCAACCCTCCCCCCTCCCACAAGGGGTTTTACCGAAAACAAAAAATACGAGTTAATTATTTTTGAAAGGGATTAAAAATACCAATTTTCACTTCTGTAATATGTTATGTTTTTGAGATATGCTGTAGATAAGCTCATTCTAAAAATTCACCCACTTTCTTTGTTCCCCTTAAGTGGGTTTTTTGAAAAAAAAAAAAAGTCTGTCTCTTTACTTTTACAGGAGATTCCAAGTACCAGTTTTCAAGTCTGTAACATGTTAAGTGTCTGAAATATATTGTAGGCCTAGATATATATTTTTTAAATTCCACCCCGTTTGTCACTCCTGTTCACCCCCTATTCATTGGATTTTTCAAAAACAAAAAAATTAAGGAACATATTTTTAAAGGACATACCAAATACCAATTTTTATGTCTGTAACATCTTCAGGTTTTGAGATCTAAGTATCTTCATAAAAAGTATTCAACCAATTTCCCCCCCCCTTTTTTTGCCCCCCCTTAATGGGATTTTGCGAAAACAAAAAAACATGTGTTTTTTATCAATCAATCAATCAATCAATCAATCAATCAATCAATCAATCAATCAATCAATCAATCAATCAATCAATCAATCAATCAATCAATCAATCAATCAATCAATCAATACTGATCTGCATTTAGGGCAGTCGCCCAAGTGGCAGATTCCCTATCTGTTGTTTTCCTAGACTTTTCTTAAATGATCGCAAAGAAATTGGAAAATTATTGAACATCTCCCTTGATAAGTTATTCCAATCCTTAACTCCCCTTCCTATAAATGAATATTTACCCCAATTTGTCCTCTTGAATTCCAACTTTATCTTCATATTGTGATCTTTCCTACTTTTAAAGACACCACTCAAACTTATTTGTCTACTGATGTCCTCCCACACCATCTCTCCACTGATAGCTTGGAACATACCACTTATATTAAATAAAACTTGTATGTTTTATTATTCATCCACCTATTCAATACAATACAATTTTTAAAATTAGGACATTGTCCTTATCAAAACTGTTGACATGAAATTAATATATTAGATGGTACATGTTTCGCCTATCAATAGTAGGCATCATCATCCATATTTTTCACCTTAGGATAGATCAGGTAAATAATTGGAAATAATTTATGAATGCTGTTAAAAACTATGTCGTTTAAAATGTATTGAAGATTGTTAAACAACTATTACAATATAAAATGTATGCCATTACTTGACAATATTTGTGATGATATTGGAGTCTAAAAATATGACAATTATATGAGGATTATGACATATTAAAAGATATTACAATGAAGATAAAAATCAGAAAATACATTCCAGTTAGTTGTCAGATGGCGTATTGTTAAAAACTTTTGGAAGGTTGAGCAATGGTAATGGTCGTTGGTTCTTGAAGTTAATAAGTGTTGATTTTCATTTATTTGCTTATAGATTTTGAAGAACTTTTTATATGGCCTTGTTCCTTTTGAGATAATATTAGTTGGAAATGTTGGTGCCGTAGGCTATATTGAAGTCTTTGTAGGCATCATTAGACCATCTTCTTTGATGTGGTAAGAGTTTGTGATGGGTATAGCTCTTAGCTGTTGGGCGTGTTGAGGTGAGCGTATTAGTTGGAAGGGAACGTTGTTGTCATTCGGTGGTTAGCCAAAGGTATGATGAGTTCTGTAATTAAAGAGTTAATTTGAAAATTTAATGAATAACCATAATTGGAATTAAGGGGCTGAATAGTGGAAGTTAAATGAAGAGTGTTGACACTTACCCGTTCGACCCTTGAGATCTTGGTTTACGTTGAGAATTTTAGAGTAACTGGCAGTCGCCGAGCTCTTACTACGCGTGTTGTATTTATGATGTCTTGGTGGAGGGGGTTGAGCCTGAGAAGGCGTGGCTGAGGGCCCATTCGCTGCGCGTGAGGATGAGTTGTCGGCAGTGGGAGGAGGGGAGGAGGGTGGTGTGTGTGTTGGATTGGTGGGCGTGTTTACTGATTTGGTGCTAAATATTTTGTAAAAATTATTCAGAAGGAATGGTTTTTGTAATAGAATTGAAATCTGTTCATAAAGAGGACTTTTGTTATCTATTACGTCATTTAAGTTCTTGTCTTTGTTAAACTGTTGATCTAAGAAGATGTATAAGTTTTCGTATTCTATCATGAGCTTACCTTTTTTTAAAGGTTATTTTAAAAATTTGTAAATCCTGATCTATTGTAGTAAATTTGTGACCTGTTTCTTTCATGTGGTTACTCATCGCAGAGAAATTATGTTTCTGGGCGTTATAATGTTCTGCATATCTAGTTGAAAAACAGCGGCCAGTTTGACCAACATAAGAAAAATTACATATGGAGCATTTGAGTCTATATATACCTGAGCTTGAAAATTTATTATTGGTTGAATTGACTGAGTTATGATTAAAAAATAAATTTTGATTTGTATTCTGCGTTGTGTAAGCGATTTTTACCTCATGATTTCTTAAGGGATTGGTGATTTGATGGATTTTTGGGTTGGTATATGTGAATTTTATCACATGTAACATACCACTTAATCTAGCAGCTCATCTCCTTTCTCCTAAGTCTTCCCAGCCCAAACTTTGCAACATTTTTGTAACGCTACTTTTTTGTCGGAAATCACCCAGAACAAATCGAGCTGCTTTTCTTTGGATTTTTTCAGTTCTTGAATCAAGTAATCCTGGTGAGAGTCCCATACACTGGAATCATACCCTAGTTGGGGTCTTACCAGAGACTTATATGCCCTCTCCTTTACATCCTTACTACAACCCCTGAACACCCTCATAACCATGTGCAGAGATCTGTACCCTTTATTTACAATCCCATTTACGTGATTACCCCAATGAATATCTTTCCTTATATTAACACCTAGATACTTACAATGATCCCCAAAAGGAACTTTCACCCCATCAATGCAGTAATTAAAACTGAGAGGACTTTTCCTATTTGCGAAACTCACAACCTGACTTTTAACCCCATTCATCATCATACCATTGCCCACCGTCCATCTCACAACACTATTGAGGTCACCCTGTAACCGCTCACAATCTTGTAACTTATTTATTACTCTGTAGAGAATAACATCATCTGCAAGCAGCCTTATCTCTGATTCCACTTCTTTACACATATCAGTGATATATATAAGAAAACATACTGCCTTGAGGAATTCACCTCTTAATTATTACAGGGTTAGATAAAGCTTCGCCTACTCTAATTCTCTGAGATCTATTTTCTAGAAATAATAATACTACTATTTACTTTAAGTCTCATTAACTGCTTTTACAGTTTTTGGAGACGCCGAGGTGCTGGAATTTTGTCCCACAGGAGTTCTTTTACGTGCCAGTAAATCTGCCGACACGAGGCTGACATATTTGAGCACCTTCAAATACCACCGGACTGAGCCAGGATCGAACCTGCCAAGTTGAGGTCAGAAGGCCAGCACCTCAACCATCTGAGCCACTCAGCCCGGCTTTCTAAAAATATAGCCACCCATTCAGTCACTCTATTTTCTAGTCCAATAGCACTCATTTTTGCCAGTTTCCATGATCTACCCTATCAAATGCCTTATATCAAATGCCTTTATTTTTAAAGGAGATTCTAAATGCCAACTTTACATCTGTAAACTTTTAAAGTTTTGAGATATAGATACACTCAGTTTAAAAATTTCTAAAAAGTCACCCCATTTGTCACCCCTGTTTAACCCCCATTAATTGGATTTTCCAAAAATAAAGTCATATGTGTTTCTTTACTTTTAGAGGAGATTCAAAATACCAAATTTCAGGTCTGTAATCTTCAAGTTCTGAGATATAAGTATCTTCCTTAAAGGCATTCAACCCCTTTTTCACAATTTTTCACTCCTCCTAGTAGGATTTTTTTTTAAAAAAAAAGTGTTTCTTTATTTTTAAAGGAGATTCTAAATGCCAATTTTTACATCTGTAAAATTTTTTTAAAGGTTTGAGATATAGATACACTCATTTTAAAAATTCAACCCCCTTTTCATTCCCTTGGCAATGGAATATCCATTAAAAAAAAAGAAAACCTCCCTTAGCAAGCACCTACATTGTAATATAAATGTATCCTCAAAATTGCATTTCTTTATATCCAGTAGTTCTGGCTCGGCGATTATGAATCAGTCAGTCAGGACAAATTATTTTATTTATATAGATTCCTACACTCTGATTACACTGCACAGTTTTAATCACCAGCCATTCCGGTGCACCAATTCATAAGTGTCACTGAAGTAAGTCGCAGCACTTCATCAAGTACAATAACATGTTTTTACGTCCCGGTATTACGTACCATGGCATTCTCTGTTAATTAAACTGCATCCAACATGAGAGGACCATAAAATATTGGCGCTGTACAACATTCTCTTTGGGAGAACAGACAATCAATAGTTACACGCAACATGACCAAATTTATCGTAATGAAGACTGAAAAAACTACAGGTACTTCTAACACACAGGTTGCATTGTTGTCAAGTCCCTAAGCCTATAATGTGCAGCACCTGCTACTGCTCATCATGAGGTATGGATTTCATGTGTGCTGCTATCTGGCTAAACATAGTTCTTAAGATGGGTTGCAGACCACAAGGGGCCAAGATATGGGAACCCACATACATAAGTTATTGGGCTAGTTTAGAAGAGTTCATGTTTGTGGGTTACTGTAGTCACATCCTAGTTCGTGAACCATGGGCAATGGCTGAGTGGCCTAGTAAGTGGTCCTGAGAGTCGGGATACCAGTTGCTAGGATGGCTAGGAATATGCAATTCACCGGTGGTCCATAACCCGTTAGAGGAGAGATCCTCACTTGGAGTATGTGCAAGTAGGGTAGCATCCTGCTTCATGAATTTACCGAACTCAGAACACTTTAAGCAAGCCTCGGACCTATGGGAGTAATGGAGTCCCACTCCCATTTGACAGGCGAGGGACTCCTTGGAAACAACTTGGCAAACAAAATGGAATTCAATGGGGAGCTATCAATATTAATGGAGCTTATGGAAGAAAGAAGGTAGAACTGGCTGAGTCAGCAAAGAGGATGCATCTGGATGTGCTAGGAGTAAGTGATTTTTGGGTAAGGAGAGATAATGAGGACGAGATAGGAGATTATAAAGTGTACTCGATAGGTGTTAGAAAGGGAAGGGCAGAGTCTGGGGTAGGGCTCTTTATCAGGAATACCATTGCACACAACATAGTTTCTGTTAGGCACGTAAATGAGCGAATGATGTGGGTAGATTTGTCAGTTGGAGGAATTAGGACAAGAATTGTGTCCGTGTATTCACCATGTGAGGGTGCAGATGAAGATGAAATTGACAAGTTTTATGAAGCATTGAGTGACATCGTGGTCAGGGTCAACAGCAAGGATAGAATAGTGCTAATGGGCGATTTCAATGCGAGAGTTAGGAATAGGACTGAAGGGTACGAAAGGGTGATTGGTAAATGTGGGGAAGATGTGGAAGCTAATGGGAATGGGAAACGTTTGCTGGACTTCTGTGCTAGTATGGGTTTAGCTGTTACGAATACATTCTTCAAGCATAAGGCTATTCACCGCTACACATGAGAGGCTAGGTGTACCAGATCCATAATAGACTATATCTTAACAGACTTTGAATTCAGGAAATCTGTTAGGAATGTACGAGTTTTTTTCACGGATTTTTTGATGATGCAGACCACTATCTGATCTGTAGTGAACTAAGTATCTCTGGGCCTAGGGTAGAGAAAGTGAAATCTGTCTGCAACCGGATAAGGGTAGAAAGTCTCCAGGACGAGGAAATTAGACAGAAGTACATGGATATGATTAGTGAGAAGTTTTGAACAGTAGACAGTAAGCAGGTTCAGGATATAGAAAGTGAATGGGTGGCATACAGGGATGCTGTAGTAGAAACAGCAAGGGAATGCCCAAGAACAACTGTGTGTAAAGATGGGAAAAGGCGAACATCTTGGTGGAATGATGAAGTGAGAGCAGCCTGTAAATGTAAAAAGAAGGCTTATCAGAAATGGCTCCAAACAAGGGCCGAGGCAGACAGGGATTTGTATGTAGATGAAAGAAACAGAGCGAAACAAATAGTTGTTGAATCCAAAAAGAAGTCATAGGAAGATTTTGGTAATAACCTGGAAAGGCTAGGTCAAGCAGCAGGGAAACCTTTCTGGACAGTAATAAAGAATCTTAGGAAGGGAGGGAAAAGGAAATTAACAGTGTTTTGATTAATTCAGGTGAACTCATAATAGATCCCAGGGAATCACTGGAGAGGTGGAGGAAATATTTTGAACATCTTTTCAATGTAAAAGGAAATTATCCTGGTGGTGTTGCAAACAGCCAAGCTCATAGGGAGGAGGAAAATGATGTTGGTGAAGTTATGCTTGAGGAAGTGGAAAGGATGGTAAATAAACTCCATTGTCATAAGGCAGCAGGAATAGGTGAAATTAGACGTGAAATGGTGAAGTATAGTGGGAAGGCAGGGATGAAATGGCTTCATAGAGTAGTAAAATTAGTGTGGAGTGTTGGTAAGGTACCTTCAGTTTGGACAAAAGCAGTAATTGCACCTATCTATAAGCAAGGGAACAGGAAGGATTGCAACAACTATCGAGGTATCTCATTGATTAGTATACCAGGCAAAGTATTCACTGGTATCTTGGAAGGGAGGACGCGATCAGTCGTTGAGAGGAAGTTGGATGAAAACCAATGTGTTTTCAGACCACGGAGAGGAATGAGGAATGAGGAATGAGGAGATAAAAGCTCATTTAGGAATGAACTCGATGGATGAAGCTGTACGCATAAACCGGCTTCGGTGGTGGGGTCATGTGAGGCGAATGGATGAGGATAGGTTACCTAGGAGATTAATGGACTCTGCTATGGAGGGTAAGAGAAGTAGAGGTAGATGAACACGACGATGGTTAGACTCGGTTACTAACGATTTAAAGATACGAGGTATAGAACTAAATGAGGCCGCAACACTAGTTGCAAATCGAGGATTGTGGCGACGTTTAGTAAATTCTCAGAGGCTTGCAGACTGAACGCTGAAAGGCATAACAGTCTATAATGATAATGTATGTATGTATGTATGTATGTATGTATGTATGTATGTATGTATGTATGTATGTATGTATGTATGTATGTATGTATGTATGTATGTATGTATGTAGAAGAGTTATGGGGAGGTACATTCAGGGAAACAGGATGGACTAGGGAGTGGTGTTGAAAGTGTAGGGAGCTGGAAGTAGAGTAAGTATGACATAAAATTGTAGTGGTAAACTGTAGAAGTAGTAAAGTTACCAGACATTGTCTCTTGAGTTAAATTATGACCGAGAAGTGATATTATGGATGAGGATATTTTTTCACAGAATTAGAGGGTTTATCATAGACACAAGATGGAAACAGTAGGAGAGGAAGTATTCATCCTGGTGAAAGACGGAATTTGTAAGTTGTGGAAATCATGAGATTCTAGGTGTAACACTCATCTCTAAAGATAATAGATAAATCATTTTTGGGGTATACAGACCTGGAAAGGGTGACAATGATGCCAATATGGGATTATTTGATAAGAAAATCAGCTGTGTGGGAAAAAGACACAGAAAGAAATGCAACTTACCAAATGTTAACTGGGAAGGTCATGCAAAAAACAGAAAACATGAACAACAGATAGTAAAGGGAAGGACAGCTGAATCAGCAAAGGATGGAACCATCTGGAGGGAAAATTATTCCAGGTGTAGAGTTGATAAAATCAGATGAGCTCTATAGAGAATCTGAAATGATAGGTGTATAAGTGATCATAAAACTGGTGTTTATCATAGTAGAAAATAAATGTGATAGAAAGGAAAGTTGTAAAAGTAGGACTCTTAGGCAATACCATATGGTTGATAGGAGAGGCATGAGGAGTTTCTTTATGATCAGTGGAAAGTAATAAATAAAAATGTAAACATCCTATGGCATGTGTTTAAAGCAGTTGTTGAGGAGTGTGGAAATAGGTTTGTACCTTCAAAAGTGGTTAGGAAAGGGAAAGACCCCCTGTTATAATAGGGAAACTAAGAGATTAAGGATGAGCTGCAGTTTCAAAAGAAATATAGCTATGAATGATTATGAAAGTAAGACGTGATTAATGAAACTTACTAGGAAATTGAATTTAGCAAACAAGTCAGCTAAAAATAACATGATGGCAAATATAAATGGCATGTGTATGCATTTTAGAGAAAAATGGAAGGTTATGTATAGGTACTTCAAAACAGAAACAAGCTTCAAGAAGGACATTCCAGGGATCATTAATGAACAAGGAGAGTGTATATGTGAGGACCTACAGAAGGCAGAAGTATTCAGTCAGCAGTATGTAAAGATAGCTGGATATAAGGATAATGTCCAGATAGAGGATGTTACTAATACTGGTAAAGTACTGAACATTGGCAATGCATTCTATATGTTCAGTGGTTCAGTGAACCCCCTAGAAATACATAAATCTTAGTAACATGGTTAATCAAATGCATATTTCTTTAATTATGTCTGTAAATTTGCGCTCAGAGCAATAATTTTGACATCAGCACTCGGTTGTTCTCCGGAACCAGCGAAAATGTTCAACTTCTGGACTGCTGGCGCGAGGCGGTGGGACATAAGGAGGGTGCGCAAGGCACGGGGCCGTGCGAGGTAAGGGGGGTAAGCCAAGAACAAAGCTAAACTATTGCTGGTGACAGGACAAGCTCTTGGCAGCGTTCGACATGATTTATGCCATGTATGGTACTATTTGAAGGGATTTCAAATTAACGATTTAGCGTTTGAGACATAATTAACTGCAATGAACCAGAGTATTTTGGTAACTACGATTTGTATAACATCAACAGGCGTATGTAGCCTATGTTTATGTAATTTTTGTAAACTTTTAATTAGTAAGAAGTGCTCGTAGAAGCAAATTACGTCAAGATAAGAACATAAATAACAACAGGCTGCCTAACGCGTTCCTGAAGCAGTATTTATTTCTGACCCGTCAGTTCCACCACCTACGGAACAGAACTGTAACCAATATATACTCAAGACTGTGTTTAGTGAAGTGCTCTATTGTACCTGACGTTTGTTGTCACAGTGTTTGGCGGTGTCTTGATGCATGTGTCGTGTGTTCATCAGTTTGGAAACGAATACCATTCGGTTACTTCTAGAGAATACCTTTCCAACACTTGGTATAGGAGAAAAGTGCAGAATAAGACAGCTTGGCAGGCCTCTTCCCTCCCTGAACATTATTCAGAAGCAAACTAGTAGAGGTAAGGATTTTTATAGTACATTTAAGCCACAGATTTACGAGAGGAATACTTGGCTATGTAGTTGCGATACTATTAATAGGCTTTTCTGTTTCTCATGCTTTCTTTTGGTAAGGATAAGGACACGAATTGGACAAAAACAGTGGTTTCAGATCTTGGCTATTTAACACAAAAGATCAAAAAGCACGAAGCATCTATTACACATAAGAATGCATGTTTGGATCTTTCAGTTCTGGGGAAAACAGATATTAGGCAGCAGCTTTCAGAAGGAATATTGAGAGACATAATGATAGTGTGAGAAAAAAATAGGTACATGCTCTCAAAGATCATTGACTGCGTCAAGTTCTGTGGTAAATTTGAACTTGCTTTGAGATCATGATGAAACCCTCAATTCAAACCATCCAGGCGTATTCAGAGGACTCATTAATTTTACCTCGGTATTGGGTACCGTTGTTAGGGGTCATTTCAGCAGTGCTACAGTCTTCAAGGTTGCGTCGAAAGACATTCAAAATGACATTCTGGAATGCATGTTGCAAGTGTGTTGCGAGAATATTTTAGCTGAAGTAGCTACTGCAGACTTCGTCTCCCTGATAGCAGATGAAACATCTCATGTGTCTTCAAAGTGTCAGTTAATCATTGTACTTCGATATGTATTAGATAATGGGGAGCCTGTTGGAAGGTTTTGGACTTTCTTAAACCCAGCAGGAAACGACGCCTGCTCATTAGCTGAGGGTCCTCACTGAAGTAGTCGGAGAGCACAAAGAAAAGAAAAGGAAAGAAAAGTAGTCTCCCAAAGTTACGATGGTGCCAATGTTATGAGTGGCCGACACTTCGGAGTACAAACAATTGTAAGACAGGACTATCCATTTGCTTACTTTGTGCATTGTTACACCCATCAATTGAATTTAATTCAGGCCCAGGCTGCTAGCCACAGCAAAGAAGTGCAATTGTTTTTTGCCACCATTGGGGAGTTTCCAGCATTTTTTCCTCATTCGCTACAGAGAGTGGCTATTCTTGATGAGGTTGTGGGCAGAAGAGTTCTGCAAGGCTCAGCTACGAGATGGAACTTTAAATCAAGATGTGTTCTTACATTGCATGAGCATAAGGAAACAATACTGGAATGCTTTGAGAAAATTGAAGACTCGAGCAGAAAAACAGCTACTATGAACCAAGCACATGGACTGTGTCTGAAAATACAATAGCCAACGTTTACTTTTTGCTTTGAGTTCTTTTACAGGTTATGCCTCATGTGGACATTTTATACAGCCAAGTACAAAAGTGTTCTGCTAATCCTGTATCAGTGTGAAGTGCAGTAAGCTCCTTTGAAACGGCAACTTTGAAAGTAAGAAAGAATGTTGACAACATCGTTGTGGAGGAAAATGTAGAAGAAGACAACAAAGGGAAAAGAAGATGTGAAAATAGTTACTACTCAAGGAACATTGCATCAAAGGAGTTGTGTGATGTAATTATAAATCACAGCAAAGGGAGATTCAACTTCTCCAATCACTTACTGGCCTCCAGCTTCTTTGACCACGAATTCTTCCCATCCTTCCAAAATAATTTTCCAGAGGAGAATCTTACATATATTATACAATCCTATCCTTTTCTTGACAAAAATAAACTTTGAACTGAACTGCAAGTGATTTACTCAAGAAGTGATTTTAACACTAGGATTACCAAACATTCTTTCTACCTACTTTTACCAAAGCGGTCATTTTGACCGATAGTGACACGTATTCGTTTCTTGAGGATACTGGTGCCAGGAAAAGGTTTGAATTGAGTATAAAAACATCATAAACTATAATTTAATTTTTATCATGCATGACTTGTAAACACTAATATGAATAAATAAATAAATAAACAAATAAGTACACTAGTAAAGCAGAAAGTTTTTCTTACCTACTTTAGCTTACATTAGATACATATCCGCGTGAATGTCACTTTCTGCTTTTCAACTTATTTGTTGCACTGTACACACACACTTTGCTTGGTCACCTTTGAAGTGAACTTAACCACAAACCAGTTTTCTACAGATTGCACACGTTTCAATTGTTTTGTTCCCTTTGCACACTTCTTCCCTGATTGATGAAAAACTCAGCAAGATGTAATACTACGTGTTCACTTAGGGTCAGATCGGAGGGTGTCGTTTCATCTTTTCCAAGATAGGGAAAACCGTTTACAACATACTTAGCTTCCACATCGACAGCCAACCAAAATTTCATACCAAACTTTTCTGGTTTATTGGCCATATACTGCATAAATGTGCAGCTTTCGATGGAAAGAGCTATTCATCCATGGTAATGTTCTCACAAGGTCTGAAGCAAATAGTAAAATCAGGTATAAACTTGTCCCGCACAACAGATACAAACACCAATCTATCAATTTTCAGGTGATCCCTGCTGGAAGATTTTTCATTGAATCGAAGAAACCTCATGATATCCGGGAAACAGTTTCGTGCCATAGTTTGGGAGAAAATTCCAGGACCCCCACTTCTCTGACCACAGATCGAGAATGTTCGTGCGAGCTTCATAAGTTCCGCGTGCGTATAAAGTACCAATGACAGCGTCCAATTCTTCCAAAAAAAAAAGTGTCCGTTCAGGATTGTTCAGAACTTCGCGGGCTCCAGCCGCAGTATATCATTCGATGTGGCACAGCTTGGATTTGTCAATAAAATGACGACAAGCTGTAGTGGCACAAGTTCCTTCAAATTGTCGTTTGCATGTCCTGTGGGACCTCGGCCTTCCATAAATATATTTTACTGTCCTCGACGGCCTGGCAGGCTTTGTAGATCAACAAAAGTCCACTCTGTTCCATCCAAAGCGACTTCTTCCTCGCCGACCATCATGTGCTGACCACGCCCACATGTTGACTTACCACAGCGTATGCTCGGCCTTCTGTAGTTGATATCATGCTCCTTGCTAGTAATTTCTTTATCTTCTTTAGTGTTTCCTTCACCTGCAAAGTATAATACCAACTTAAACTGTACACAGAATTACGTAAATACAAGATGACTAACTTCAAATGGGCTTACCTTTGTCATCAGCTGCTTTGCTAGTGTGCGTGCGTCGCCATTTGGCGAGTAGGTCCCTAACCTTTGAGGTCGAAGGCTGCTGTGTGATTTCATATTCACATGGAAATTCTGCAGGCTCGACGCAACTAGAATCACTATCCGAACTATTTCCATTTGTCAACTTATACACCTCTTCGAAATTATCGAGGTCTAAATCAGTCCCAGCTTCATCGCTTGATTGTGATGGGGAAATTATATGCTTATGCTTCAGAATTTCAGCATCCATTTTCAGACTACGCAAGAACATATTTTTTCGGGGTAATTACAAACAATCGGGAAAATGAGTTTATATTTTGTAACGAGTGAACACGGCAATTGACTGCTCGTTACGACTGCACACCTTTCATTACTGAACAAATACTGACTATATTTTCCTGTCAGTGTACTTGCATCATTGTTTGAAAAGAGCCAACAGCTGTCCCATTGTAGCACAACAATAAGTTCTATTCGATACTACGGTAATAAAGTACACTGTAACAGCTTGTTAGAATGATATACCGTTCTAAATGAATGCCACAAAAGTCTGACGGGGTAGCTACTGCAATACCGGTCAAAATGACCGTCCGGTAAAAGTAGGTATATGAACTCATAGTGCTAACTAGAAAGGAGTTACAGGTTTTTGAAGCTATATGACGAAAAGTACACTTAATATCAATAAAAGCTACCAAAGGGTTTGTATGTTCTAACCGTATAACGAGAGTGATAGAGAAAACAAAACTGAAAACGGTCATTTTGACCGCTGCGGTAAACCTAGTGTTAAAGAAATGAACAATGCAGCTGGCTTACTTGTTTTTTTTATTTTATTTGATAAGGAACAATCTCAAGGAAACTTTTGGAGAAGTGATGAAGCTTTTGAAATTTATTATTACTGTCCCCATGACTACTTCTGAAGCAGAAAGATTTTTTTTTCACTTTAAAGCAGATTAAGACATTCCTGAGGAGTACAATGGATAAAGAAAGACTGTCTGCTCTTGCTATGTTGTCCATCGAGAAGGAGATGACCCAAAAATTAGTCGTAATGAGAAGGTAATGGACTCATTCGATGCCAGGAAGGAAAGGAGGATGGATTTCCTGTACACAGATGACAGGTGTTATACAAACGCCAGCAACGTCTTCAACATTAGACAAAACTGGATCAGCTTAAGGTAATTACACTTTATATTCTCTATCTTTCATTTCTCGTAGTTCTGGTAACTTCTTCGAGCTGCAGCCATGTGCATTCAAAGGAAAGTCACCTTTCTAGTCAAACAATGTCACCACTTTACATCTATGTAAACATCAAATAATATTAAATTTGGACACGTTTTTCAAATTAGTGAACCCCCAGATGTCGTATTCATGTGCCACCATGGGTACTGAAATTTACCTATGAAAATAAAGATATTTACAAAAGATAAAAAGGTCGAAAGTTAGAAAACAGCTGGAACTGATGAGATTTCTGGGGATATACTAACGACATGGGATAGGGATATAGTGCCATATCTGAAATATTTATTTGATTACTGTTTGCATGAATGAGCTATACCAAGTGAATGGTGAGTTGCTATGGTAGCCACAGTGTACAAAGGAAAGGGTGATGAACATAAACCAAATAAAATAATAAGTGAGTTATTCCACCTTATTATTTTATTTGGTTTAATCAAAGTTCAATACGGACCCATAAAATACAATTCATTTCTCTAGATGATGAACATAATGTGCATAAGTATAGGCCAGTAGGCTTGACGTGTTGAATGTAAGCTCTGGGAAGGCATTCTTTTTGATGATATTAGATGTGTTTGCGTAGTTACTAACTGATTTGATATAAGGCAGTTTGGGATTCAGAAAGTTTATTCCAGTGATACTAAACTTGTAGAATTCCAGCCAGATATTCCAGTAGCTGACACTTTAATAAAAAAAGTTACATAATCCAGGGAAAGAAATCGCTAAACAAGTTGCACATTATCTTTGTGTACCATCAGATAGATCTCTTTGTGCACAACAAGATGCATAAAAAGAAAATATTCATGTAATCAATAATTATCCCTTAAAATTAAATTAATTTTTAAAATGTGTGTTTTCGTACCTGTAGCTGACAGCTCATTTTTCCTCGTCTCCTAAGGCTGACACTTTTTACACCTATAGCTGACATAGATTATATTAGAATATAACAAAATAAATTACCCTTTAATCAACTATTCGTTGTTTATTAAGTTACAGCCTAAACATTACAGACATCCTGTACATTATAAGCAGGATGCTTCGCCTTAGCCTTGTACAGAAGAGTAGTTTTTTGGTATCCCATATTTTGAAACTGCCATATTTACTGGCATTCATTTCACCTTATCCAATTCAGCAACTACAGATGGCTGTGGGTACTTTAGAATTTTACTATGATGAGGGGCCATTTTATATTATCACCTGAAAGATAGGTGTGACAAATTAAAAAAAAATATTCACTGTGTATCAGCTTTGGGTTAAGATTTATATCAGCTGCCTACACCTGGCACATGGGGTCATCTTCAGTATTGCTTGTTGGAGAATCACATAAAAAGAAATATTATATCTAGCTAGTAAATATGTATGTTCAACCCTTGTCCCATTTCTCTACGGGGTTGGGTATGAAGTGAGATGAATCTTCATAGCGAGTTTTAACAACTAGATGCCCTTCTTGATGTCAACCTCATCAGAGGAGTAAATGAGACAAAATTAATGATGTGATATACGTAAGTAGGAAGGGAGAGGGTGAAACCTGGTGCAGGCACATAGCCTACTGCAGTCAAATTGCACCAAGGGCTCTGCTCAAGGCTTCACATCCCCATCTGATGGACAAATCGCCATCAACAGGGTCATATGTCCTCACTCCATATGAGCACTATGGAGAGGTTTGGAATTTAATCCAGGCATTTGGCAAGCAATCTGGTGATTAGAAATTGTATACCACCACCTCTCCTACCCTGTGTCCGGCTCCATGGCTAAATGGTTAGCATGCTGGCCTTTGGTCACAGGGGTCCCGGGTTCGATTCCCGGCCGGGTCAGGAATTTTAACCATCATTGGTTAATTTTGCTGGCACGGGGGCTGGGTGTATGTGTCGTCTTCATCATTATTTCATCCTCATCACGACGTGCAGGTCACCTACGGGCATCAAATCAAAAGGCCTGCATCTGGCGAGCCGAACTTGTCCTCGGACACTCTCGGCACTAAAAGCCATACGCCATTTCATTTTTCCTACCCTGCCACCAACATTCTTATGGTGACATTTTTTTCAACCAACAGGACTCGAACTGGCTAACCGCAGTATCAGACCATATAGACTTGATGCCTTAACGATCTTGGCCACCATATCTATATCTTGCTAGTATAAACTGAATGTTTCTAATCTGAAATGGACCAAAAAAATTTCTCACCCTAAACTGACACAAATATCAAGTATAACTTTCACTTCAGCCACCATATAGAATTCATTCACACTCATTAAACATACTATCAAACATTGATTTAACTTTTAGAATCCAATAAACAAAATATAATATCTTATTTACTTGCAATCATCTACTTATGAAAAATGCTAAGGTTCCCTGCAAACAGTGGTTGCTGATGTTCACTTTCACGCAAAGAACTTACAAATCTGGATCATAATTTTTATTACTGCCAACTCATTTTTTCTTCCCATGAGAAACATTTAAACTACAAAGTGATACAAAAAGAAATTAAGTATGAGTGGAGATCTCATTTTTTTACATCTTAAGTTAGCCTGTCAGCTATAGGTACAGGGTCAGGCACAGGTGCATCTACCGTAGCAGATATTTTAGATTCAGGTCAAATGGATAGTATGGCTATTGACCTATCCCAGGCTTTTGATAGGATAGATCATGGGAGACTGCTGATGAAAATGAGGGCTACTGGCCTAAGACAAAAGAGTGGTTGAATGGGTGGCCTAAATTTCTAGAAGACAGAATTCAGAAAATGAGATTATCTGAGCCTGTAACAATTGAGAGTGGGGAGAGGGGGTCCAGAAAGTCAGTATTATTGGCCATTTACATTTTTTTTGCAGGTATATAAATGATATGAGTAAAGAAATGGAATCTCAGTGAAGATATTTTGCATGTTATATTATACTGTATAGGGTATGAAATGGCGTATGGCTTTTAGTGCTGGGAGTGTCCGAGGACATGTTTGGCTTACCATATACAGGCCTTTTTTGATTTGACTCCCGTAGGCGACCTGTGCGTCGTGATGGGGATGAAAGGATGATGAAGATGACATATATACCCAACCCGCGTGGTATTGAAAAATTGGTTGAATTATTTGTATGAAGATACTATTATGTCTAAAATGAAAGCTGTTGCAGATGTGAAAACTGGTATTTAGAATCTGCTTTAAAAGTAAATAAACACGTGTTTCTTTGATTTTGGAAAATCCAATGGAGGGGGGTAGGGTGAAAGAATTGCAAAATTAATTGAATTAATTGTATGAAAATACTTACATCTAAGAAGATCCTTTACTAATAAAGAAACAATTTTTTTTTCTGGAAAGTTCACTTAAGGGAGGGGGGGGGGTGAAAGGAAGTGAAGAAAGTGAATTCTTTTTATGGGGATACTTATATCTCAAAACTGAAGGTAACAGATGTGAACATTGGTATTTGGAATCTCCTTTAAACACAAAGAAACATGCCTTTGTTTTTTGGGGGGTGTGGGGTAAATTATCTTTAATGGAGGTGGGGTGAAAAAGGAATTGAGGCCAATTGATTTTACTGTTCATAATGTACTTGATTCTGATCATAAACCGATCATTTTAAATCTTTCCTGGGTTCATTTTCAAGAGCCATCTTTTCCTTTGGAGAACTTAAAGTTAGATTACAATAGATTCTCCTGGCATATAAATAAAAATTTGAAAACATTTGAAATAAATGATGGGAATGTTTTTACCATGCAATTGTTCACCTCTATAATAAGGTCAATATTGCATGGAAGTATATCGTTCGTATCGCCAGAAATCCCACGCACTTGCCTTCATGCGACAATGGTGCTGGTCACATTGTCAGCAATGACAATGGCAGCAGATGTTATTTACCACCAAGGAGTGGTCTTGCATCTTGCTGCGGGGTCCAGAATAATAATAATAATAATAATAATAATAATAAAAGAAAAAAGAAATGTCATATGGCTTTTAGTGCCGGGATATCCCAGGACGGGTTCGGCTCGCCAGGTGCAGGTCTTTCTAGTTGACGCCCGTAGGCGACCTGCGCGTCATGATGAGGATGAAATGATGATGAAGACAACACATACACCCAGCCCCCGTGCCATTGGAATTAACCAATTAAGGTTAAAATCCCTGACCCGGCCGGGAATCGAACCCGGGACCCTCTGAACCGAAGGCCAGTACGCTGACCGTTCAGCCAACGAGTCGGACATAATAATAATAATAATAATAATAATAATAATGATGTTCTGGACCATCGTCAAAATGTGCGGACCGTGCTGGAAACTGGTCCTGGCTGGGTGATGACTACGAATGCAGTCTGGCCGGGGGTTTAGAACTGCCAAGACACCCAAGATGACATCACACCGGATCTCCTCAAAGATTTTATCCATATTATAAATGCTTATAGGAAAAGATGGCAAATATTTAGGACCCCAACTGACCAGGTGGAATAATTGGAGCTAGCCTGGGAAGTATGAGATCGATTGGTGAAAAGAAAGATCGGGAAATGGGAGGAAATTTGCCGTAATCTCTCAGAAAACGAATCAGATCGCAAATTTTGATGGATTCACTCAGAAAACAAGTCAGATCGCGAATTTCGCCGGATTATATATAAAACGTTAGGCATTCAATTATAAATTTCAGTATAATACCATAGCAAAGCACAGGTATCTTGCTAGTATTTAAATATGTAATCCAATTTCTGATTTTGGAGAATCAAATTATGAATTTGAATTCTTCATTAGCAGATACAGAAAAGGCTTTTGATAATGTTGATTGGTCCAAATTCTTTGAGATTCTAAAGGTGATTGGGATCAGACAGCAAGAAAGAAGAATTATGTACAATCTGTACAAAAATCAGTCTGCATTGATAATAATTGAAGGCTATGAAAAGAAGCAGTAATCTAGAAAGGAGTGAGGCAAGGCTTTCATTTCTTGCCTTTCATTTTCAATGTTTATATTGGACAGGCAGTAATGGAAATCAAAACTCTGAGATTTGATGATGATATTGTTATTTTATCTGAGTCTGCAGAAGTTCTGGAGAAATAACTGAATGGTATGGATACAGTCTTGGAGAAGGAGCACAAGATGAAAATAAACAAAGGTAATGGAGTGCAGTCAAGTGATTCAGGGAGTCAAGTGATTCAGGAAATATTAGATTAGGAAATGTCTTAAAGGTGGTAGATGAATATTGTTACTTGGGTAGTAGAATAACTAATGATGGCTAATAGCTAACTAACGATGGGGCAGTCCTTTCTTAAGACAAGAAATACTGGTATGCTCACATCCAACATTGACATAGGTGTTGAAATATCTTCATTTCTACTCATTACACCGGTTTAGGTAATCAGATTATACCATAGAAACACCAGCTTCCTCACACACATCCCTCTATTACGAGCTGTTATCGACAACTGGCATCACACACACACCAAGCAGTTTTATACATTCAAAGAACAAAACAAACGAAGATAAACCACTCGACTAAATTTACCTGAGTTGCCAACACATAACTTCAATGTTGTTTTCCTTAAGATATATACACATTACATTTTATTTTTATGAGAAAATCACAACATTCCAACACACCCCCCTATTCTCAAAAAAATAATACACTACACTTCAATCAATTATCCTCTCATTGCAATCCTATAAGCCTATAGAAACTCTTAAGCTTGTTGCTTGATAAATTCTTTGTGAACAAGTCTGCAGCATTTCACTCTGATGCTACATATACAAACTCAATGAATCCCTTTCCTATTTTTATTGACAGTAAGTTTGTTGCTTTCCCTATATCTTTAACCTCTAATTCACCTGTCGACTTTATTTTAACCAACTTAACAACCTCTTTGCACCTATTACAATTATATCGTCAGCATACAAGCCAATAATAAGCACTCCTTTACATACACACGTGGTCCTTTGATACATCTCTTAAAATCTAGTCTTCTAATTATAGCATCAACATAAGCATTCCAGTCTTTACTCGAATTAGGTAGTCCATAGATACTTTTCTTCAATTTACATACTGGTACATAATTTTGGACATCTTTTTCTATGAACAATTCTGGTTGTTCCATGTATACAGTACAACTGATTTCAGTATTTAAGTAAGCACTCGTTATATCTAGATGTTCTACAGTCCAACCTTTACGTACTGCAATACCTATTAACAGTCTCATTGTTTTCCTCTTTATCAGAAGACTAAATGTTTCGTCAAACTAAGGTTCACCTGTCTTTTAAAACGTTGGGCAACCAACCTGGCCTTATGTTTCTGAATGTTACCCTCACTGTCATATTTCAATGAAAACACCCACTTAGAACTAATTATCTTGACTTTTTCTGGTCTTTTTACAATTTCCCAAACATCCATCTTTCTCATCTCATTGATCTCCACTTTCATGGCTTCCATCCAGTTATCAGACTCTTGGCTTGACATAGCCTCCTCAACTGTTCTAGGTTCCACTACACTCACATGTCTAACTTCCATCAACTGCCTTACAATCTGCACAATTATTTCGTTTCCTCTGTCTTATTGACCTTCTCAGATTATTCTCTGGCTCTTTTATTGCTATAGACTCAACCTCTAGTTGTTCCTTTCCAGTCATTGACTCAACAGCCGATATTTCCTCTCCGTCCTCCCCTGTGTCTGACTCAGTCCCTAATTTTATCTCTGGATCTTCAAAAGTACTATGTTTCACTAGCCTCTGCCTTTGGTACATTTATCTTTTCTATGATATCAATTCCAGGACTTTTCACCTTAAAGGGAAATATCTGCTCCTCAAACACCATACTTCTCCTCACTATTACTTTTTTCCTTTCAAGACTCCATAATCCATATCAATTTTTAGTACCTGCCTCATACCCTATCATAACGTATGACTCTGCTCTGGGATCTAACTTCCTGCTCTCTGCTCTCACAGCCCACACCTGACATCCAAATACGTTCAATCTACCTATTTATTCCTCATCTAACTTCCTATTGAACCACAGTTCATATGGTATCTGAAAATTTATTGCAGAGGATGGGCACCTATTTCTTAAATACACGCAGTCATTACCGCTTCTCCCCAGAATTCTTTTGGTAACCCAGACTGGATTGATAGACATCTAACAGTATTAAACATCATTCTATTCTGCCTCTCTACTAATACATTTTGTTGTGGAGTGTATAGTACAGACATTCTATGAGTAATGCCACATGTTTGCAATTATGCTTGAAACCTGCTACATGTATATTCTGTACCATTGTCAGATTGCAATACCTTAATTCCTACACCATGTAACTTTTCTGCCTTTTCCTGATACCTATTAAACACCTCCAAAACTTCATCCTTATTTTTCACACATACAGCTACATTATATCTGGAGTATTCATCAATCATAGTTACAACATACTGTGCTTTTCCAAGTGTCCAACTACATCAGTGTGCACAACATCAAGTGGTTTTTCTCCCTTACGCTCACAAGACTTAGTTACTCCCTTGTTACTTAGTTTCCTCTGAATGCACACAGAACAAGTATTAATATCATTAGTACTTTTCAATTCTAACATAGGCAATTTAAACAAAGCTTCAGAATGTTGCTTAATCAGAGACTTAACAAGTTCCTGTTTAAAATCAATTAGCAGTGCAAATGAGAAATAAACACAAATGGCCAAAGTGGTGAATTATATTACTTTCAAAGTTAGTATCAAATTTGGTTATCAGAGTAAGGCAACTATATGTTGGTATTTTCTGCAAGATGTACAGTAAGTTAGAGCAATAGTACAGTAGATGATACCTGTTATTTATTATATAAATCAACACATTTTTGGTTTAATTTTAGTATTGATACCACACCTGTAAAATTTTATTTTGAAGGTGTGGCTGAAAAAAACATGTGAAGCAAACAACTGGCATCATTACAAGTGCCCCATTATCTGGAAAGAGCTTGCTATGCATGGAGGAAGGGGTGTTCTCATTGGTGGACTCAGCAACTTCCTGGAATATTGTTTTGAATACTATGGACTCACAACCATTTTAACAGATGAACAGAAGCAAACACTTATCATGGACAATTTAGAGGTATGATTCCTTTGTAAATTTTGTAACTGATAAAAGAGAAATTAAACATAATTTTCATGCTGTTCAAGATTAGCACAGAAGTTTTAAATATGTGACAGCCAGGAATCAAACTCATATCAACCAGGTAGGATGTTACTATTTCAAATCTTAGACCTATGTGATAGTATAGTTTTTTTAAACTCTTATCTTTTGCTTCATGAGGAAGTAATTGCTACTATGCTTTCACTGCTAATTTGTTTGGATATCAATCATTTCCTCATCAAATTGCTGTAATTAAAATCCATAATAACCATGCTTTATTTAAATATCTGAACAAACAATCCCTCAGCTCCCAGTAAAAATTTTGCTATTCAACTACCTAGAAGTGTAGCACAACTGAAAGTGTTTGTTTCTCTGTTAATAATGTGACTGGAAGGATAAGATGATCAGAACGTGCCATGATATAGTTGTGGGCTGGCTGCCACATGGATTCAAAATCAAAAAATCAAAATCTCTTTATTTGCAAATGAGGTGTCTACCTCGGTGGCAAATGGTACACTAAAATACATTATTGTCAAGCACTAAATATTAAATTAACAAGAGAAGAAAATTTTTCCTATAATACAATATTATACAATTTACGCTAACAATGTTTTCTATTAACACACAGCTCATCCTTTATAAATTTATATTGTTTACAAAATTCTAATTATAATATCTCCTGTACTACTTACAAATATAGTCAACTGATATACAGTATGTGGAATTGCTTCAAATGATACTATAAAACTGGTATAACATTAATATTTACATTGCATTTATTTATTTACTATTTTTTTTTTTTTTTTACCCGTTCTGGATCCTAAGTAGCATAACGACCTGCTGCGTCTTAACCAGAGCCCCTTTTGCCACCACTTTTCAGAGTTCCTGAAGGGCCTTCACAGCTACCGTAGCGGTCCCAGGGCCCTCGAAGTCCCCACTGTACTTCACCCCTACAGGCAGTCTCCTACTTTGGCTGTCCAAACTCCTTAGACCAGGGGATGGAATTAATTTATTCACACACATTTTTTTTAATTTACAATAACCTGCACCGGTCGAATGCCCTCTAACACTTCATTTATTTTCTCTGTTGCTGTTTATTCTCTTCTTGAATATCTGTACAGATTTTGGAAAAGGATCAAACACTACCGCTGGTAAACTGTTCCACTCCTTCACACCCTTCCCAATGAATGAAAATTTACCCCAATCGCTTCTGCTAAAATTCCTTCTAATTTTATATTTGTGGTCAGTCCTGCCGATATAATTATTTTCCAACTGAAGCCTCTCACGGATATCTTCCCATGCTTCTTCTCCTGTATAGGCTCTATATAATCCTGTAAGTCTAGTTTTCTCCCTTCTCTTACTTAAAGTTTCCCACCCAAGTTCCTTTAACATTTCTGATACACTACTCTTTCTCCTGAAATCCCCTGTTACAAATCTTGCTGCTTTCCTCTGCACACTATCTATTTCTTTTATTAGGTATTCTTGGTGAGGATCCCAAACACTGTTTGCATATTCCAATAATGGACGAACCATACTCAAGTAACTTTTTTTTAAAATTCTTTGTTGCATCCTTTAAGTAGCCTCATTATGACATGTAATGATCTGTATGCTTTCCCAACAATGTCATCAATATGACCCTTCCAGTGCAAATTACTTTCAAATCTCACACCTAAGTATTTGCACTTGCCTTCTTTTGGGATAACTACCTCATCCAAAGTATATTCAAATTCAGTTTTAAAGCTCCTGTTTGTAAAAGTTGTAACAGTTGATTTGCCTCCATTAACCTTCATATTATTTTCTTCAACCCATTGTTGGATACTTTCAAGGTCCCTTTGTAATTCTGAACAATCCTCAATGTTGTTTATTTCTCTATAAACAATTATGTCATCTGCATACAATCTTATTTTCGATGTTATATTGTTCCCTAAATCATTTGCGTATATTAAGAAAAGTAACGGACAGATTATACTACCCTGTGCAATTCCCTTCCAAACTTTCTCTTCCTGCGATACATTATTTCCTACTTTGACTTTCTGAACCCTTGAATTTAGAAATGCTTTTATCCAACGTGTAACCCTTACATCCAATCCTATTCCCTCCAATTTCTTTAATAATATTCCATGTTCCACTCTATCAAAGGCTTTGGAAAGATCTATGGCTATGCAATCTAACTGACCTCCTGAATCCAACTGATCTGATATGTCCTGCTGAAATCCCACCAGTTGTGCCTCACAAGAAAATTTCTTTCTAAATCCATACTGGCTCCTCATGAACCAATTTTTATCATCACATATCCCTCTGATGTACTTCGATATTAAACTCTCCAGAATTTTACAAACTATACTGGTCAGGCTGATTGGTCTGTAGTTCTCTTGTTTCCTTTTATCACCCTTTCCTTTATAAATTGGTATTATTATAGATTCCTTCCATTCCTTTGGTATTACACTATTATTTATGACATAGTCAAAGAGAAATTTTAAATAAGGCACTATGTACCACCCCATTGTCTTTAATACCTCCCCAGTAATTTGATCACTTCCTGCAGCTTTTCCTTGCTGAAGCAGTTGGATTTCTCTGAAAATATCTTCGTATGTGAATGAGAAGCTTCTTGTTTCCCTCTGTCTCTCTCCCTCTCTATCTTCTGTTTCGGTTTCCAACTCTTGACAATCATCTACTGAATCTCTAAATTCCCTACTAAATAGGTTTGCTTTCTCAGTATCTGTTAAATAGTGTTCACCCCCTTCTCCCACCATTGTAGGAATTTGGACTCCTTTTCCTTTTTGATTCCTGATATATGAATACAGCTTTTTCCATTTCCCTTTGTGGTCATTACCCTCTTGAAGTATGCCATTCATATAATTCTCTTTTGCTTCCTTTTTCACTCTATTCAGTTCCCTCATTAGCTGTTTTCTAGTTTCTCTACTCTCCCTACCCTCTTTGATTTTCCTGTTTACTATTCTACATTTTCTTTTTAATTTTCTTATTTCCCTTGTATAATAAACAGGGTCTGAGGTCATTTTACCCTTCTTAACAGGTACAAATCTCTTCTCTCCTTCCCAAATAATTCCTTTAAATTTAGCCCAAAGTGTATCCACGTTACTCCCTTCACTTATCCAACAACTGAATTGTGATTTAAGGTAAGTCCCAAATTCATCAACTTTAGTTTTTCTGTACAATTTCTTGTCTTGTGTAACCCTCTTATTAAGCCTTTTTGGTACGAGTCCTACATCCATTATTACAGCCTTATGGTCTCCTATTCCTTCAATTACCTCAGTTTTATCAACAATTTCCCATGGTTTAACCAAGAATACATCTAGTAAGTTATTGAGACGAGTCGGTTCTTGTACTACTTGTATAAATCCTCCCTCCCAAATTAACTTATTTGCCAGTTTCTGTTCATGGGCTTCACTTGCAGCTCCTTTCCATTCAACTTCAGGCAAATTTAGATCTCCCCCAATTATTACCATATCATTATTATTGTTTTTATGAGTATAATCTATTATTTTTTCAAAGATTTCCATGTCTCTTTCCTCTCTTCCAGGCCTGTATGTTCCTATAATTCCCACCTCCTTCATATTATCACAAACTAATTTTATCCCTAATATTTCATCCCTTTCATCGGTAAACCATTCATGTGAACAGTAAGTTTCCTTCACCAGAATAAACACCCCCCCTCCCTTTTTATCTCCTCGGTCTCTACAATAGACTGTGTACCCTTCTGGAAATACTTCTCTATTACCCACCCCTTCTTTCAACCACGATTCCACTCCTATCACCACATCAGTCTCATAAGATTCCATCAATGTACCGAATTTTAATTGTTTATTTACTACACTTTGACAGTTTACCAAGAGCAGTCTCAGACCCCCTTCCTCCCTAAAACTTGACTGTTGCAATTGGGTAACTTGAAATTCCTTACTATCCTGAGTTTCTTTTTCTAGTTGACTGAGCCAGCTTGAAGTACAGCTGGCTCTTTCTACTAGTTTTCCTGGTCAGTATTATAACTCAAGGGAGTTGCCTGTTTTACAGTACATATCTTAAGATTAATAAAATCTAGAACAATATTTGCTATCTTTCGTTTACCTGAATTGTTTAGATGGAGGCCATGTTTTGTATAACAGTATCTCTCAAAACTGCTGCATTCAATAACCTGAGTATTCCGAAAATGTTTACAAATTTTAACAATATCTGTATTGACCTTGTCCACTTCAATATTCACACACGAGTCTCTACTCAAATCATGCCTGTGGGGCACGTTCACTACAAAAACGTTAGTGTGGGTCAGCTTCCCTAGTGTATGTTTAAGTTGTGATCTTACATTCTTGGCGTCGTCGCGAGCTACGTCGTTCGTCCCACCGATGATAAGCACTGCATCGCCGCTCCCGAAGTTCCTAGTTGCTGCTTCTACGTTTTCCACAACACTGCTGATAGAAGCTCCTGGATATATTTCTCCGGTTGCTGCTATATTCTCGTCGTTAATCACTCCCGCAATTCCCCTTCCTTGGCTATCACCAAACACAGCTACCTTCGCTGATTTAGGCCTAACTGGGTCTTGAATCTGAATTCTAGGCCTAAATTTTAAACTCGGCACGGCAACGGATCGCGATGATTTGGTTTCACGCGCGCGATCACTTTCTTCCAGGATTAAATTATTTAGGGCAGAAAACCTATTTCTAATGTTTATTTCCGGAAATTCAGTTGTAGATTTCTTCTTAGCCGACCATCCACGAACTACTTGACACCACGTGCTCGAGTTTGTTACTTGTACTACCGGTATATCACTCGAAGAATGGTCAGTCCCAAATTCTAGCGATCGCAGTCTTTCTTTTAATTCTTGATTTTCAACTTTAAGAGTCTCATTGTCCTTTTTTAGAATGTTTATAATTTCTAATGCACTTTTATACTCCTCATCGACTGTTTTCGGTGCTTCGTCAACGCCGTCCCCAACAACAACATTCCGAACACACTGCTCACAAATCCAGTCAACATTTTCATTAGTTTTTACGTCTCTAGGGCAATTTCCGCACTTATAATGCCACCATCGATCACATGAATCACACAACATACCATTTTTCACTAATTTTCGACATTTTCCGCACTTTTCGTCACATTTTACGGTTAATTTACTCGGAGAATAAAACACTACGTCGTCATTACCGGGCGCCATTTTGTGTTCCAAGGCAGCAAGAGCTAGCAGGCCTGATTCCACACATTAGCCATTAGCGATCAGCTGGACTATTGGCCGCTGCCACAGGAATAAGGGGCTTATAATGGGTTGTGCTGGTCTCTCTCCAACATCGCTGAAGGTCCAAAATCACTAGCCAAGAAGATTTGCCATCCAGAAAACTCTGGAAACCACCTCATTATGGGAAGTATCTGGAGAAGCTGGACTTTCTACATAAGGCGACAGTGTGTGACAGCTGATACATGGTGTGAGTGTACTGCTGTGGAGTTCTGAGTACTGTGGGTGTACAACAGAGTGGAGTAGGTACTGGACTGGAGTGGAGTGGAGTGGAGTGGAGTGGAGTGGAGTGGAGTACTGACGATGTGTGTGTGTGTGTGTGTGTGTGTGTGTGTGTGTGTGTGTGTGTGTGTGTGTGTGTGTGTGTGTGTGTGTGTGTGTGTGTGTGTGTGTGTGTGTGTACTGCCGTGATTTCTGAGTACTGTGGGTGTACAGCAAATTGGAGTATTGTGTGTGTACTGCTATGGAGTACTGATGATGATGTATGTGTGTGAATATAGCTGTGATGTTGTCAGTCTGTCAGTTCAATCAATCAATCAATCAATCAATCAATCAATCAATCAATCAATCAATCAATCAATCAATCAATCAATCAATCAATCAATCAATCAATCAATCAATCACCTGTCTTTAGTGCTGTCACCCAGGTGGCAGATTCCCTATCAGTTGTTTACCTACCTTTTCCTTAACATTTTTTTAAGAACTTGGAAATTTATCGAACATTTCTCGTGATAATTTATTCCAATTGCTTACTCCTCGTGCCATGGAATCGAGCGAGTATTTGGTCTGTTGTGCATTTGAGCCAGTCATTTTGTCCTATAGTGCAGTGGAGTTGGATCTCTTGTGTCTGGCTGCAGTGAAGTGAATGATGTGTCTCTGGTGTGCAGCTTGAGAGTTCGACAATGATCGGAAAGTGACATCAAATGAGTGTACTACCAATAAAGAGTGCTGGTGGTTGTTAAGACAGAGAGTGTATGATGTACAGTTTTGGGAAACTGTGTAGTGCTTAACTGGAACTAGTGTGATTGTGTTAACTTGTAAGTAATAGAGTGAACAGCTGGTGTGACCGAGTTAGTGTGAGTAGAGAGAGCTCAAACTGTGGAACTTGTGTGTCTGTTAGTGTGTAAGTAATAGCAGTTAATGAAACATAGTTGTAGAGTAAAATGCTACCACTTGTGTATTTTATTTACCACCCCTACCATATTAGAATATAGACAGTAATGAAAATCCACAACCTGTTTCCAGTCATTCGACCGGGTCAGGAATGGAATGAATAAAGCCCCTATCTAGCGGCGAGGATAGGAATTGTGCCAGCTGCCGAAGCCTGTCGCACTCCTCTGGGCAGTGATTAATGATTGACAGACAAAATTAAATGATACTGGAGAGTGTTGCTGGAATGAAAGGTAACAGGGAAAACCAGAGTACCCGGAGGAAAACCTGTCCCTCCTCCGCTTTGTCCAGCACAAATCTCACATGGAGTGACCAGGATTTGAACCATGGAACCCAGTGGTGAGAGTCCGGCATGCTGCCGCCTGAGCCACGGAGGCTGCTTCATGTACAGTAATGATATAGAATAATTTAGAGAGGGGCAATCCATTTATAATAACAGAATAATATGAAACAAATGGAAGACTTAATATTTTTAAAATTGATTCCAAGGGTATATTCAACAGGGATAAATTTAGAATGCTGGTCAGAATATCTGGTGCTGTCCAGTCACTGACAGCTAAAACATTGCATCCTAGAGTGGGAGTAAAGTGGTCCCAGGAAAGGAAAGCAACCGCCAGTGCAAAGATGAAAGAATACTGGGCTAACAAGAAAGCTCACCAGAGTTAGGAATCATGTGGTCAGAGGTCCTCAACAAAACAGATGGAAATATGGGACCTTAAAAAAATGCTAGAGGACTCTTATAGACAATGTGCATATCTTTAAAATAGCTGTGAAAAGTAGGTGACCTGTATGAAACTTCATCCAGATCATCACCATCAATTTAGATATGGTAACATCTTGATATTGACAAATCAGATTGTAGAACTAGTCAACATCACACAAGAGGAAGATAGAACCATTCTTGAACTAAGAAATTTAGTGGTAGGGAAGAGGACTGAAATTACTAAAGGGAGGTTCATTTTTAAAACAGACTGTTGTACCTGTCATTAATGGAAGCATCACTTAGCACATGCTTCGTAAAATTTTTATTGACCATGTATCTAGTGTTTCTTTTGTTAAGGTGGAAACTATTTCCTTTTCTGTTTTGACTTAGTTAATATATAACAGGGATGGCGAACCTATGCCATGCACATCACGAGGTAATACACAGACATGATTTGGTGGCACGCCGCGTGAACAACAGTATTAACATTTTTATATAAGTTTTGTACTATAGGCTATACACATATCATACAAAGTATAGTCACAGTGTTTCACATGTAAGAAATATCTAAAATCTAAATTCTAGTTCCATTCAGATGTGCGGTATGGCAACACTGCTACACTGATAGGTTCAGAAGTCAATTGAGGTAACAGTGTCAGATATGGCCGGCAAGCCCTTCGCACAGCCATCTCAGTCAGTCAGTCAGTCAGTCAGTCAGTGAAGTTTGTCTTAAGTGTGCGGTAGCCAGTAGCACATACACTGAGTGGCCAAAAGTCATGGGAAGACACTGAATGTGATGTTAATAACGATTTGCTCCTCCACAAGCCCTCAAAATGGCAGCAGTACGGTGAGGCATCGACTCTACAAGGTGTTGGAATCGTTGGATCTGGACCACACATCTTGCACTGATACCCACAATTGGTATTGTGTAGTTGGTACAGGGTTCATGGAGCGTACACCAGCATCGACAGCATCCCACAAATGCTCAATTGAATTAAGACTGGGGGGATCTGGAGGGCCAATCCTTGGTCATAAATTCACTGGAGTTCTCCTCCAACCACCTGCGTACCACCACAGAGTAGTGGCATGGCGCAATGTCCTGTTGAAACATGACATCTCCATCAGGGTACTCTAGGGCCAGAAAAGGATGTAGATGGTCTGAAAGAATGTCCACATAATGTGCACCTGTCAGCGCTCCCTGCAGCTGGACAGTGGGGACTAATTGCGACCATGAAAACGCCGCCCAGACCAGAACTGAGCCACCTTCCACCTGGACACAACCTTGTTGACATGCAGGCTCCATAGCTTCATGGGGCATACACCACGCTCTCACGCGCCCATCAGCTCGATACAACTGGAACTGGGATTCATCGGATCATACCACACGCTGCCACTGTTCCATGGTCCGTTGTCAATGTTTGCGGGCCCATGCACATTGTTGAGCTCTGTGTCGAGGTGTCAGCAAAGGGACACGAGTTGGTCATTGGCTGGAAACGCCTATGTGGTGCAACTGTCTCCTTGTGATATTGAAGATCCACCCTTGACACTGTTGACCTTGGAAACCTGAATTTGTGTGTAATCTCCACAATGCTATGACCCATGTGCCGTGCATCATTCCACGTTCAAAGTTGGTTAACACACGATGTGTTGCCATCTTCATGACGCTGCTGTCTGTGACAGACTGTTCAGCTACGCCTCAGCTAGCTGCAATGCTTAGGGATCGTACACGGCAGATTTTCTAATGGGACCCCTCTTCCCATGACTTTTGGCCACTCGGTGTAATTCTTAGTGTGTAACTGTGTATTGAATATTCATTTTGGGTGGTTGTGGTATACAGACCTCACAAACATGTTTTCAGTGCTGAAAAACCAGAAACTTAAAACAGTAGTGGCCAGATTTTGCAAGAACAGTGGACAAAGCAGTTCAGAGTGATAGAAAAAACAATAAAGCTTTGCGTTGCTTGTGTCCAGAAAGAGTTGTATTCCACACATTTAATGTAAAGTACCATTTTGAGAAGAAACATTGAAACTTTTTCCATGCCAAATGAAGAAAGAAGAGAGTTTGTTTTTTTTATTTATTTTCAAAATCTTCCTCCACTTGGAGGCTGCCAAAGACAAAGAATTCACAAACAATTCATTCAAAAATAAAATTAGTAAATTATGTCTTAATCTGGTGAGTCTCAGTCTGGCAAGTATAAGTGGTGTCTGAGTATCAAAAGAGAACCCCTGAGCACTTTCAGCTCCCAGTCGATGAACTCCTTGGTACTGATGTTAAAGATTCTATCGTCTTCTTAGGAACTATCCCTCTCGCACCGATCATGAGACCCTTTACTTCTATGTTGTCCAGTTCGTATTTGTTCTTATAATATGGCACTGCAGGCTGGTAGATAGACTTCTTTTCTTGGTCCACTTCGTCTGGTTGGTTGGAGTGTGTTTTGAATCTTATTGTGGGGTCTAATATATATCCTTTCTTCCCTTTGATTGCGATCATATCAATCCTTCTTGTGCTGCCATTTACTCCGATGCCATGGACTTCCTCATTCACTTGATATCCTTTCTCGCAGAGTGTCTGTGCTATGGATGACCTGATGACAATAGACAAAACAAACAAATCTTTTGTATCATCTTTCAGGCTAAGTATCAATGTGGCTAGTTTACATCTGTCTCACTGCATAGCACAGCATGGGAAACCATTTTATGAAGGTGAGGTCTTGAAGGAGTCTTTCTTATTGATACCTGACACAGTTAACAGAATTAAAGAAATGCCAACTAGCAGAAATACTGTCAATGATAGAATAATGAGAATGAATGAAGATGTTTCAGAGCAATTGAAAGCTTGTTTGGATATCTCCCAGATACATTCAAATTGTCTTGAAGAAAGCACAGATGTGCCCTTACAAACAAGGTTAGCTCCCAATATATTATAACAGAGAAGTATAGGGACTAAGAAGGAAGTGCAGGTTAGAAAGCAATAGAGTTAGAAACGGCTGTGGACATAAGGAGAAATTGAAGGAACTTACTAGGGAATTGAATCTAGCAAAGAAGTCAGCTAAGGATAACATGATGGCAAGCATGGCAGTCATACAAATTTTAGTGAAAAATGGAAGGGTATGTATAGGTACTTTAAGGCAGAAATAGGTTCCAAGAAGGATATTCCAGGAATCATTAATGAACAAGGGGAGTGCGTATGCGAGGATCTTCAAAAGGCTGAAGTATTCAGTCAGCAGTATGTAAAAATTGTTGGTTACAAGGAAAATGTCCAGATAGAGGAGGAAACTTACACTAAAGAAGTATTAAAATTTGCCTATGATAATGATGACATTTAGATTAAGGAACAAAAGTAGAAAACTAGAAAAACAGCTGGAATTGATAAGGTTTCAGGAGATATACTAAAGATAATGGGTTGGGATATAGTACCATATCTGAAGTGCTTATTTGATTATTGTTTACATGAAGGAGCTATACCAAATGAATGGAGAGTTGCTATAGTAGCCCCTGTGTATAACGGATAGGGTGATAGACATAAAGCTGAAAATTACAGGCCAGTAAGTTTGACATGCATTACATGCAAGCTTTGGGAAAGCATTCTGCCTGATTATATTAGATATGTTTGCAAAATTAATAACTGGTTTGATAGAAGGCAGTTCAGGTTTAGGAAAGGTTATTCCATTGAAGGTCAACTTGCAGGATTCCAGCAAGATATAGCAGATATCTTGGATTCAGGAGGTCAAATGGACTGTTTTGCAATTGACCTATCTAAGGCATTTGATAGGGTACATCATGGAAGACTACTGGAAAAATGACAGCTATTGGACTAGACAAAAGAGTGATTGAATGGGTGGCTATATTTCTAGAAAATAGACCTCGGAGAATAAGAGTAGATTTTATCTGATCTTGTAATCATTGTGAGGGGAATTCTTCAAGACAGTATTATTGGACCTTTATGTTGTCTTATATACATTGTAACAGGAAATGCCCATACTTCAGGCTTGAAGAGCATGAGATTTTACACTAGATGTGTACGGTATATTAATTGGAGTGGTACAGAGAGAGAGGGAGGTTAAGTTTTAAATTAAGTTTGAATAAGTTTTAAAACTGTCTCTTTTATTGAGGAAATTCAAATTTAATTCACCTCAGTACAGAAGAATAATGGGGTGTGACCTTTCCCCATCCTGTGGCTGGCAATGTCCCTCGTTGATCCACTACTCCTCTCGTCCCACCATGGATCAACTCTCGGCACCATGGAACCATGACTCCTCCAGCGATGGAAGCTCTAGAAGTTCTAGAAATTCTGGAAGGTCTCGGAACTCTAGTAGTTCGGTACGTTGAGATCGCTCACTTGGAAGAATGGCGTGAACACATGTACTTAAGCCATTGGATGTATTGATCTCAGGTGCATGTTCTGCACAGAGGAAAATAAATGAAATGATGAACTCAAGGACAAAATGTTTCTATAACACCAATAAACAGTTCACTCAAAAGAGTACCTTATTAGCTCTCACACGGCAGAAATGAAAATGAAATCAAACCCGTGACTTAAATTGGTCACTTGAAAACAGAGAAGTAAACTTTTGTGGTCAAATGTTAATGGAATCGAACATGCAATCAAATTGTGTCACTTGAGAAATTAAGAAATAAACTTTCATGCGGTCAAATGTTAATGAAATCGAACTCATGAACAAATTTGTCACCTGGAAGAAATTAATGCAGTACACTTTCATGCAGCCGAATGTCAGTGAAATTGACCCCACAAACAAATTTAAATTACCTGACACTTGGCACAAAATATTTCATTTAAGTTTTCGAAGAATAGAGTCCTAGGACTTGGCGATTATTTACAAGTATTTACACTGTTTATTTAACACTGAGGGCAATCTCTTTAATTTGTCAGAAAAGTAACTAAATACTTTGCTTGTGAATTTAGTCTCGTTCACACACACTGTCATGAATAATAATGCTGGCAAATACTTTGATATTGGAAATCAATTATTTATTCACACGTAAAGTCTTTCGTAACATTCACATTCCAAATGCACTCTTCTAAGTCTGTATTCTGCAGAAATGTTTTGATCATTTGAAAATTATTCTTCACTCAAGAAAATACAAGTCCAATGGCACTGTTACAGAGTCTAAGTTTATTAACTGGACAAATATTTCAATCACCTTAAAGCGTTTGACACCTTGTCTCATTAACGCTATTCCTGAAGATTCTGATGAACCCAAAGCTTTTGATTTTAATCATTTACCCGAGGAGCAGGCCAATCAACTTAGGAAATTCTGCGATAAGTTCCCTGATGACGTTACCGACAGGTTAGGTGTTACCAATGCCTTAGAATACAAAATTGAAGTCACGGATAACATACCTGTCCATTCTCCCCCGTATCGCCTGTCACCACCCAAAATGAAAGCACTTAAGGCTATTATTATTCAAATGCTCGCTGACGCAGTGTTACGCCCATGTTTCTGGTACGTAAACCGCAAGGTGGTTATCGTCCTGTAGATGACTATCGGATGTTGAACCGTAAGGTGGTCCTCCAATCTGTTCCCCTTCCTGATTTGCAATCTTGTTTTTCTTGGTTTTCTAAAGCAAAAATTTTTACAACCTTCGATTTAAATCAGGCCTATTACCAGATACATTTTGCCGAAGAATCCAAGCATCTCACAGCCTTTGCGACCGATTGGAACCTATATGAATTGGACCGCATCCCATTTGGCTGGCAACTGGAGCTGCTGTCCTTACTCGGTTACTGGATTATGTTTTATCTGACATTAACTTCAAGTTCGTCTATAATTACCTTGATGATTTGGTGATCTTTAGTGAAACCTTTGAGGAACACCTTGTCCATCTCAACAAAGTGCTTGAAAGACTGTGTAAAGCAGGGCTAACCCTCAAGGCCACCAAGGTTTCTTTTGCACAACCCCAGATGTTCTTCCAAGGCCATATTGTGTCGGGGAGGGGTGTCTCAATCGATCAGTCTCATACTGCCACCATCCAGAATTTTCCCACTCCAAATGATGTCAAGGCTGTAGCCAGATTCATTGTCATGGTTCATTATTTTGTAAATTCATTCCCAATTTTGCTGAACGGGCAGCCCCATTAAATGCCTTGAGAAGAAAGGATGCCAACTTTGTGTGGGGTGATGCCCAACGTGAAGCCTTCTTGGACTTGAAATCCGCGTTATGTAACGCTCCTGTACTGGCTATGCCAGATTTTCTAAATGCTTCATTCTTCAGACTTGTGCCTCTTCCACAAGCATATCCGGTGTTCTTCTTCAGGAATTTCAAGAAGGGCATCGTCCTATTTCTTATGCTTTTCGTGCCCTGAATCCTGCTGAACGAAATTATTCCATTTATGAGTTGGAAGCCTTAGCTGTTGTCTTCTTTAGAACGCTTCAGAATGTACATGGAACATCTTCCTTTCAATCTGAAACCTGATAATCAGGTGTTGAGTTGGGTACTGGCCAAGCTGCGAAGGACCGGTCGCCCAGCGCGTTGGGCAGTGCGCATCTCAGCCTTCCAATTTGAAGCTCGCCACATTCGTGGCACCGAAAACATGGCCGATGGCCTCAGTAGGTTCTATTCAGGCAGCTTTGACCTTCAATTGAAGCCGGCAGACCCCTTTCCTGAACAAGTATCAGCCTTTGTCAATGTAGTTCTCACTGACTCTCCCATCCTTTTCAAGGATATAACCAAACATCAGGAGGACGACACTGAGTTAAAAGCTATTATCGACAGGATGAAACCCGGTGAGCATGTCTTGTGTTGCCCGGCTCGCGGGCGCTAAGACCTCAAAATTGTAGTCCCAGCTAACCTTGTCCCGACTCTCTTCAAATATTTTCATGAATCCCCAATGGGTGGTCATCTTGGTGTTTCCAAAAGAAGAGAGAAAATTCGTAAGCATTTTCATTTGGAAATCCATGGATAGTAAGATCCGTACCCTTGTCAAATCCTGTAAGACTTGTAACATCAGTAAGCCTGCCCCGAATACTCGTCTAGGTCTCTTGTCTTCCGAGCAAGCTTCTCGCCCAATGGAGAGATTGTTCATAGACTACATCTGTCCCTTCCCGAGGTCTTGGAATGGCCGTCGTTTCATACCTGTGTGTGTTGATGCCTTTTCACATTTTACGTGGCTGTTCCCCACTCATATGGTTAATGCCAACACCACCATCTCGTGCTTGAAACAGATATTTGCTTCATTTGGACCCTGTCAATTTTTGGTAAGTGATAATGCAAGAGCCTTTACTTCTGTCCAGTTGTGCAATTTCTGTTTTGATCTATCCATTGCTCATGTAACCACTACCCCATATTACCCGAAGCCAAATTATGCTGTGAGAGTGAATCATAACCTGCGATCTGCCCTCATTGCTTATCACTCCACTCCAAGTGGGATTCATCACTAAACTGGTTGTCATTTGCATTTAACACTGCTGTCCATGGAAGCCACAAGCAAACCCCTGCTTCGTTAATGTTGGCTTTTACTCCAAATTCTCCACTATCTAATCTATGGTCAATTAATGATCTTCTGCCTGATGATGCCAGCCCAGAGAAGATCCAAGCTAATTGGCACCGTGCACGAAAGAACTTAAAGGTTAATTACACAAAGGTCCAGCGTAATTACAACCACAGGCGAAGGCCGCACAATCTGTCTGTGGGTGACCAGGTGTTTGTTAAAACACACCCCATCAGTAGTGCTGCGGACCATGTTATCAGTAAGTTGGCCCCCAGCCCGGTGACATTATTGGTGAGCAATCCCGAAAGGAAAAGGATCAGCAGAGTCCACCTCTCACAAGTGAAAGTACCTTAAGTCATGTAGGGAGGGATAAATACCATTGTTGGTGACCATGTAGTTTTGTTGTAAGGTAGTTGTAAGTATTTGTGTAGGTAAATACTTTAGGTATCCTCTAGTGTAATGGATTTAGTATTATAAGTTAGGTAGGTTTTAATTTAGGGTCACTGCTTGGAATTTATTCCCCTAACTTTCAGGCTTAGGGTAAACTCCTGTAGTTTCCATTCACCCCCACCGTAATCTTGTCAAATGAATGGATTATAGATAGTGCTTACCCCGGGGCTAGGTGCCCTAATATACCTTGTGTGAGAGGGGGGCCCCTACTGCATACTCATTAATCCACACATTGGGTGACTCTATGCAAGATCTTTGAGCCCAACAGCATAATTTTGCCTCAAGTATTCCCCTGTCTTCTGCGGTTTGGTTTATGTTACAGTGGCTGCAGTGATCAGGTTCTTCTGATGGCAACCTAAAGTGCCATGTGGGGAGGCACACTGTGTGCCTTGGGCGTTACCATCCAGCACCACCATCAGGTGACGAATGTCCTAATGGAGGCAGTCTGACTGTACGGTGTCTCACCCATTTGCTTATTTGGTGCAAGATACCAGTGGACTCCAACTTAACTAACTACCCAGTTTGGGCTGAAATTGAATGGAGGCTGGCGGCAAACGGCCGTGTCAGCAGCCACATCATCAGCAAGAATCTGTGGCCTAGAGGTGCAAACTCCATCCCATGACTGGTGTGAAAAGGTGGTGCAAGATACTTAGTCCATAACTTGGCTAAGAAGGAGGCTTTGAACGCTGTCTTACAGGAAAGCCAGAAGGTTCTGGATTACTAACAATGGGCAGAAGGAATGAGTGTACATCCTTTGGTGAACAGAGTAGAAAGTCAAAGCAATTGTAAAAGGTTCAAAAGGCATTTTGAAGTGTAGGGTGACTATCCATGTGGACATTTATGTGGTATTTATTGAATAGGAGGATCAAGGAACACCTGTCCGACTTGTTGGCTGAATGGTCAGCGTACTGGCCTTCAGTTCAGAGGGTCCCGGGTTTGATTCCTGGCCAGGTCGGGGATTTTAACCTTCATTGGTTAATTCCGATGGCCCGGGGGCTGGGTGTTTGTGCTGTCCCCAACATCCCTGCAACTCACACACCACACATTACACTATCCTCCACCACAACAACTCGCAGTTACCTACACATGGCAGATGCCGCCCACCCTCATAGGAGGGTCTGCCTACAAGGGCTGCACTTGGCTAGAAATAGCCACATAAAATTATAATTATTATAATGAACACCTTATTATTTTTGAAATTTATAGGTAAACTGTAAACTTCAGGCTACTGAAAGGACCTTTGGTGTTGTGACAGTTTGTTTTTGTTTATTGTTGGAAAGTCGACTTAAAGAAAATCATGGTTGTTTGTGAAGTGACTGTCAGGTATCTTTACTAATCTATACTATAGTGAGAACGTTTCCAGAAGTGATCGCTTTTTTCCCAGTAATATTATGTTAATGGTCGAGTGTGGCTCGACTTTTGGGAGGGAGGAAGATGACACAGGTGTAGAATATATTGGAAGTGGAAAGTGTTTGTAGTGGGTTTTATTTGTAAACTTTTTTAAGTAGTACTTACTGTATGATCTGGTGTGTTGTGATGGAATGTTTTATTTGTATTCCATGTAACTACCTAACCTGTACAGTGTAAATATTTTTGTAACGTATTGTGTTTGTAACTAGTAGATTACATTTCTATATTTACTGGAACAGTCCAGAAAGTTTGTGACACGAAGTTTTGAACAGGGTGTGTTGGCCTTTGTTAGTTACGCATTCGAGAAAAATGATTAAATGTTAAACAATTAATTTATTGAAACCACCTATTCACCGAGCTCGATAGCTGCAGTCGCTTAATTGCGGCCAGTATCCAGTATTCGGGAGATCGTGGGTTCGAACCCCACTGTCGGCAGCCCTGAAGATGGTTTTCCGTGGTTTCCCATTTTCACACCAGGCAAATGCTGGGGCTGTACCTTAATTAAGGCCACGGCCGCTTCCTCCCCGCTCCTAGCCCTTCCCTGTCCCATCGTCGCCATAAGACCTATCTGTGTCGGTGCGACGTAAAGCAAATAACAAACAACGAAACCACCTATTCAATACTAGTTAAGGCGAAACATGTACCATACTCAAACTTAATGTAATGACATTGTTATAGTCATAAAGACTTAACTAGTATTGAATAGGTGGTTTCAATAAATTAACTGTTTAACATTTAATATTCGAGAAAAATGTTCTTACTATTCTGGAAATGGAAGGATCGCGATCGTTTGTGTTAGAGAAAATGGTTCAAAGATCGCAACCGCTGAAAGAGTTGTGATTGGTCAATCCGGGCAAGCTCCTGTGTTCTGATTGGCTACTCCAAGGCCAGAGTTCCCTTTAAAAGGGGCTAGGCAGCATTTCGTGACAGGTCTTCAGTCTCTGAGGCGTACTGGTCTTGGTCTGCCGAGCCTGCCGAAGTTTTTGACGTTGTGAACGTCTCCTCGGTATCATCATGGGCTGTTTTGGGGTAAGCGCTGTTGCTTTCTGTCCGGTTTTAAGTTCCATTTAGTTTTCGTTGGTGTATCACAGGAGTTTACCCTAATCGCCACTCGGTTGATCAGATTGTGGAAAACAAGTTTTGATATCACTCTAAAATGTAATAGTATTTTGTGCTTCCTCTTACCTTCAATATTGTATTTGTGGAATTTGTTTTGTACTGAGATGTATTTTCTTAACTCTTTGAACTTGAGGCAAAGCTCTTGTCTAGGAACATCGAAAACTATACTTGTCAAAGAATGTGTATATCGTGTGTAGTGTGTGTCTAGATTTGGTGTACTGGTGAATTTGTTTTGGAAGTTAATTGAATTGCCGATTTTGTAAATAATATTTTGAAAACTAGAGATCACTGTTGGCTTTTTGGAAAACTGCAACCTTTGCACCTCCATGGCCCTTGGTAAGGTTTCCCAGTTTCCTTTCCACGTTCCTGGTTTATTATCATCAAGTTGCCTCTACTGATATTTACCAGTGTTGTTATTGGTGGAGTTCCGTGTAGTTCATCACATGTTTTATTGTGTGTGTAGTGTCTTAGGTACCATGTAATTGCACTAATTTTCGTCCCTTTAACTGTGTTTATGTAGCCGCTGTAGAGCTGGTTACAATTTGAAAAATATTCTTCACTCAAGAAAATACAAGTCTGATGGCACTGTTACGGAGTCTAAGTTTATTAACTGGAGAAATATTTCAATCACCTTAAAGCATTTGGCACCTAAGAAAATAGAAGTCTTATTAAATTGTTCTGAATTTGCTAACTGCAGAAATATTTGAATCGCATGAAGGCTTTTAACACTGACAAAAAGACTAGTCTTACTGCGCTGTTCTGAGTTTATCAATTGCAAGAATATTTCTATCACCTGGAGTATGAATACTCAGGAAAATGTAAATCCTACTGCACTTGTCATTAATTGTAGAAGTAACCAATCACCTTCAGACATTAAAACCAAAGAAAATACAAGTCCTGTTGCACTGTTCTGTGTTTAAGTTCACTGGCTGTAGAAATAATTCAATCACTTTGCATCGTTCAACACTGAAGAAAATACAAGTTCTACTGTACCACTACAGAGTTTAAGTTCATTCACTGTAGAAATAATTCAATCACTTCTCATAATACATTGCGATGCGGACCTCCACAAGCTGACCATCGGGTCTCGACCATGGGACTTGATTGTGTCCTGTTGATAACCTGCTCCCTTTTTATAGCAGAATCATGGCAATTGTAGCTATTTTATTTCATTTAATATCTCCTTTAATCCTGGGCAGATTTTAACAAAACTTGTTGGGAATGAAGGTATTAAAGAGTCAAATATGGTGACATTGTCATTATATTTTTTATCTTAATTCCAAAAAGAGTTATTCATGATAGAATGTTTGGAATGTTCAATGGCTGATGTAAGATAGCCTTGGCGAGTCGAGGCAGGTTCATACGTCATCTGCTCCATGTCACACACAGCATTCTCGCTGCTGCCAGCCACTCTGTTGGCGCGTGGTGTGTATTTTAAGTTTAAAATACATGGACTTTATTACTGGACCAGCATTCCTGGTACAATATGTAAATGATATGAGTAAAGACTGACGAACAATCCATACAAAGCATCCATCAGATCATAGAGGATATTTGGGCAATGGAGACCTTACCTGAGGAATGGATCTCAGTGGTGATCCATCCTCTACACAAGAAAGGTAGTAAGATAGACCTCGACAACTACAGAGGCATCTCTCTAATATCGGTTATGTATAAGATCTTTTCTAAAGCCCTGCAAACCAGAGTGATCAGTCAACTGGATTCCCAATTAGGTGAATATCAGGCCGATTTTCGCGCAAATAGATCATGCACAGAGCAGATACAGAACCTCAAGACAATCCTGAGGTACAAGAATCGTGGCGGACACCAATGGGTAGTCATACTAGTGGACTTCCAGAAGGCATATGATTCAATAGATAGGCAGACCGTCTTCTCCACCTTATGGGAATTAGGCCTGGATGAGAAGACCACCAGACTAATCCAGGCTACGTTGAAGAACACCACCTCCAAAGTAAAGTTTAGAGGTGAGCTCTCAGAGAGTTTCTCTATCCAAACAGGAGTTAGACAAGGTGATGGAATTTCTTGCATTCTCTTTAATTGAGTTCTAGAGAAGATTATCAGGGAATGGACTGCCACATTACCTCCAGGAAGTGGACTGAAAATTGGCTACAAGAAAGATAATCTCAGTGTACCTTGCCTGGCCTTTGCCGATGACCTTACCTTATTAGCCAACAACATAGAAGAAGCTACTCACAAGCTACAGAGCCTCTATACCATAGCAGCTAAAACCGGCTTGAGGGTCAATATAAAGAAAACTGAGTTCATGACTAAAATAAAGGGAGTCCCACCTACTATGCCATTGGAAAACACCACCATTCGTAAAGTTCCTGCAGTGAAATACCTAGGGGAGTGGATTTCAGCAACCGAGAATGAGACATTAGCAATAGACACCAGATGCATCAAGTTGGAAAGGATCTACCATACCTGTAAGAGCATCTATACTTCCAAGTACCCCTCTAAGAACCTTAAAGTCCAACATTACAATTCAGTAGTAAGACCGTCCATACTGTACGCCTCTGAGTGACTTCTGATGAACAGAAAAGGTCCATTGAGGAAACTAGAGTTCAAGGAACGAAAATACTAAGGAGGATTTTAGGACCAATAAGAGAAGGGGATGGTACTTACAGGATAAGGCGCCACAATGAGATCTATGACCATCAAGAAGACATAGTTACATTCATGAGGAAGAGGTGATTGACTTTCTATGGGCATTTGACTCGTATGAGTACTTACAGACTTATAATAAAAATCTTCCGGGCTGTTATGCCGTGGTCCACTCCTCTCGCTGATAACCGCTCAAGTGTGTTAAGAGAACTGACAACATCCGTGAAGAAGAGCGGCTGTACATCAGGAGACATAGCACGAGCTGTGAAGATCAAGGAGCCTAACAGGGATAGTACTAACCAGGACTACAGTAAAATGAAGAAAGTATTCCTTCCTTATGTGGCAGGTATACCTGACAGAATAGGGCGCATTCTTAGGAAGTACAATATCAATCCAGTTTTCACCACAGACTGGAAGCTCAAATCCCTGTTTTGACCATTCAGAGAAAAACCACATCTTCAAACACTGGGCATGTATGAAGTTCCATGTGGTTGTGGTTGCTTATATATTGGCATGATGAAAAGGCTTGTCGGCACCAGGGTGAAAGAACACATCAGGTCGGTAAAGAATGTCACTCTTCCATCCTCCATGGAGAATGCCATAAGCCAGTCTGCCATAGCAGAACATTTCTACAGTACAGACCATGAAATCCTCTTTGACCAGGCGAAGGTCATCGCGCCTGGAAAAGACTTCTATGCTCGACTGGTAAGGGAAGCCATAGAGATAGATCTGTGCCCAAATATTATCAACAGGGAAGATGACTTCAAGTTACCAAATACATGGAGACCTGTGCTGCAGAAATACATGCATAACACTACCATGGAACACCGGGACACACTCACAAAACTGTCGACAGAGGGCTGTGAACTACAGCACGACGATTGTTGAGTCCACTTAGTGGGGTAGGCCGTATATAGTATGGTCATGACTTTCACGTTCCTTCTAATTTCTTTGCTCACTGTCAGAGGCAGAACTTAACATGCTCTGATGACGGCCAATGCAATTTGGCTGAAAGCTCAGCTTCATTAAATAAATATATATAGTGGTTTTAATCCAGTATTAATTTAATTCTTTATGTTCATATAATAAGCCATGAAAACCTACGTTCATTACTTAGAATACTGGGATATTTGCTCCCTCAGACTGTTTTCTTTCCTGTCCTTCAGAGTCTTGGTACTGACACTTCTGCTTTAGTTGTATATGCATTATCTACTACTGTAATGATGTGTCTAATGAAGGGGCTGCCTGGCCGAGGCGGTTCGCCCAGAAGGACTTGGGTTCGAATCCCCGTCAGGAAGTCGTAAAATTTAAGAAACAAGATTTCCACTTGTGGAGGTGCATATAGCCCTGAGGTTCACTCAGCCTACAACAAAAATGAGTACCAGGTTAATTCCTGGGGGCAAAGGCAGCCGGGCGTAGAGCTAACCACTTTACTCCATCACGTGCTGAGGTTAACAATGTTGGAAGCCTTTACCTTCCACTCCTCCAAGGGCCTTCATGGCCTGTACAGAGGTGACTTTGCTTTGCTTTGTTGTGTCTAATGTCAAATTTACTTAGAAAACCTGATCAAATACTGAAATCTTCTACACTGAGCCTGAGGGTTAGTTCATTAACTTTCTTACAAAGGATTTTCTCATTGATAGGAGTCCTTTCTGTTCTATATTATCTGAACCACTGTAACAAGCAGTCTTTCAAATTTTCACATTTTTTGCCCTGAATGTGTGTCTGTTAATTTGAAGAAGTCTGAACACATACATGCTTTTTTCAAATTCTGTGTTACTTTTGCTACAGGGAAAATAGTAGACAGAGGAATCTCTAATTCTTTTGCAATATTCACTGTCTTCCTATTACTGTTTACAATTTCTACATTCAGAGTATTTAATATTTTAACAGGCATAATATACCTTCTTATATTTCTCCTATTTTCACTCATCTATGCTTTGCAGTACTGTAATTAAGTAAATATGAAATAAATTAATATATAGATATTTTACTAAGTCCATTCAAAAAATGTGTTAGATGTATGAAAGAAGTTCTACTATGTTTTGAAATAACATTAAAATGTATTTATGTCAATTGTTAGCTTTACAGAATAGTAGAAGAAAAGGAGAAGCAATCGAGAATTGAATACAAAACACATCGAATATGCATCAGTGGTGCTCATAGTCCAATAATTGGGATTTTGGTTGGGGAACTTCTACGACTGCAATGTCTCCGGAAGAAGGAAGGAACAACAATTTTGCTCTTTGACAAGCCAACTTATAGAGATCATCTAGCAGAGGTGGTGCAGGATGCTGCTGCTTTGGGAAGTTGTACTGGATTAGGTGCTACTCAGATTATAGACAGCCTTGCTAATGGACTCCATGGCTGTGACACATTCATAGTATTAGGAGGCATCAAAAGGTATTTATATAATAAACAGGAATTGTAGTAAAAAATTTTGATCAATCAAAATGGATTGTTATAAATATAGTAGTTATAATACACTGCTCAAAACAAAATTGGTGATATTTTTGTATGTTTATACCTCCACAATATGCACCCCTCATCATCCATTTCCCTCATCCAGCTTCTGCATACATATTGAATTGAAATATCGTATGGTTTTTAGTGCCGGGATATCCCAGGATGGGTTCGGCTTGCCAGGTGCAGGTCTTTCTTTTGACGTCCATAGGCGACCTGCGTGTCGTGATGAGAATGAAATGATGAAGACAACACATACACCCAGGCGCCGTGCCACTGGAATTAACCAATTAAGGTTAAAATCCCTGACCCGGCTGGGAATCGAACCCCGGACCTTCTGAACCAAAGGCCAGTACGCTGACCGTTCAGCCAACGAGTCGGACACATATTGAATTAAAAACAGGCAATGAAAACAAGCCTTCTTCTTTGCAGCAATTAAGAATTTTTTATTTATTTACTAGCTGTATTACCTGTCGTTGATGGGACAATCACTTAACATGTGTATGATGACACTTTTGTCCACTCCTTCACATTGTTCCCCAGATTCTGAGGCACATGAGTGGGCATGCCTATTGGCAGCTTGTCAGGACATACTCACTTTCTTACTCTCTGTGGCCCTTTACCATTTCATAACTTTTTGCATTATTGCTGATCTTTAATTGATCTCTTCCTTGTGGTATAAAAGAGTACCTAGCTTGGGTTAATATAAATTAAAAAATACTGACAGGTGTACAAAGCCTTTAAAACTTTGCTGGGATGATCTCCATAGCAACTCTCTTTACAGCCTATAGAGCTAGGTACCAACTCTTGGACTTAAGCTTTCACATGACTGCCACTGATATCTCCCTTATTTTTCACTGCATTGAAAAAAGATATTGAACAAAAATTTGCTATGAGTATTTTAGTGTAGAGAAATACATTGAGTTTTGTGCTTTAGGCCCCTTCTGAAGCACCCCTCCTAGTGGAATATTTTGGACAACTTATAGCTAAGATCCTACTCGACCTTATTCTGAACTGAAATACCAAGTTTCATTAAAATCCACCCAACCATTTTCTCGTGATGTTGTAACAAACACAGACAAATATTAAACTGAACTAGGCAGAGGTCACTTCAATAATGTCAGTATTCTTGTCAGAAAACAATATTAATTAACTGGAATGTCATGGTTAAAATCAATGCTGTCAGATAAGATGCCTGATCAAATGAAAACGGCACTATTTTTTTCACTTTTCATGAACAGTACTACACTGGTATTCTAACAGTACCAAATTCCAGAGCTGGAATGACCTGGCTACAGACAGCGATAAACACTGCTCTGTACCGGGTGAGTTGGCAATGCGGCAAGGGCCGCGCAGCTGTGAGCTTGCATTCGGGAGATAGTGGGCTCAAACCCCACTGTCAGCAGCCCTGAAGATGGTTTTTCATGGTTTCCTATTTTCGCACCAGGCAAATGCTGGGGCTACACCTTAATTAAGGCCACGGCCACTTCCTTCTCACTCTTAGGCCTACCCTATCCCATCGTCACCATAAAACCTATCTGTGTCGGTGAAACGTAAAAAATAAAAATAAAGAAACCACTGCTCTGCCATCTTTGTCAAGTGTGCACACTCCTTATTCCTATCAACACCTCAGAGCAGGGATCGAATAGCTGAATACTATGATGAATCGATGTGTCACGTATAGAACATGTATGAACTAGAGGAATGACATGCTAAAAAGAAAGTTATCTAATTCCCCATGTACTTCCTGCCAGTATTCTGGCAGGCTGTTCTCATCAAGATCTAGCAGTAATCCCATGTATCAGAGATGAGTTGTAGCAGAAGAGACGGTCGATTGGAGCCCTGCAAACGAAGCAGACGTGTGTGCGGAGTGCTGAGTGTTGTGGCGTAAGCATAATGAGAATAAGCATAGAACTCTACCGAGCGGTCATCGGCCGATGGAACAATCGAATATCAGCAGAAGAGACAAAGCACATCATGACAAACAATACTGCAGTTGATTAATCTCATATTCTCTGTTACGTTTTGACACCAGTATCATACAATTACCTTGAAAGGAAATAATTCTGGTTCCACCTTATTCAATACTAATCAGATTCTTAAAATATTATTATTGCTATTAACATTTACAAATTGCACATTTTTTGGTACATGTTTCATTCTTATTATAGGACTTCTTCAACCAATGTACAATGATAAAAATAATTGATACATGATTAAGAAAAATGAAAATATCAGGCATTGCACATAAAAAAATTCATAATATTTGTTCATGACATTAACATATTTGCTCCCATAGTTAGTCAGATTTTAATTTGTGCCAACTTTTATGTTTAAATGTACATTATGATATAGATGTTGATTCCCACAGGGAACCTGAAATATTTGTCGCGGGTGAGTAAATTTGTAATACCAATATGGTATTGGTCCATTATTGGACATCATAAATTTTCCAGCTAACTCCTTCCTGGTTTCCAATGTACATTAGTGATGCAGTTTATCAGCTTGCCGGTAGATAACAGAGAGATGAATGTTTTACTACAGCCTGGGATAATTTCCCTCATTGTGGGATGTGTGATCTAAATAAACACATGCCATTCCTGAGGTCACTGAAGTGTGCGGTTGAAATTCAAGTGGCGCTAAGTGATAAAATGAGTAAGTCATTGAAAGTTAAAAAATCATACAAGATCATTGTGTGTAGGTATCTACAAATTTTAATATTTTTAGTGGTTATAGTATAGGAATTGTATTAAGTTAAAGCAGTGTGTTATATGTTGCCTAGAGAGTCAGGGTGGCATCTAAAAATAGCTAGTTTGCATGATTAAATACCCATAGAACGAGCTGCAAATGAATGAAAACAAGTGATCACTAGAAAAATTGTCTACGTAAAACAATCATTCATCCAGTCAATATTTTATTGGTACAATTTTGTTTAAGAAGACTGTTTTATGTAGACAATTTTCTAGTGATAATTTATTTGATTGTAATTAACATTTAGTATGACATTTTTTATGTGCAATGTCTGATATTTTAAACCTTTTTCTTAATCATAAATAAATTATTTTTGTCATTTTATTTTAGTCGAATAAGTCCTATAATAAGGATGAAACGTGTAGCAAAAAATGTTCAATTCGTAAATGTTATTAGTAATAATAATTAACTTAAAGATTTTAAGAATCTGACAAGTACTGAACAAGGTTTAACCAGAATTATTTCGCTATGAGGTTGTTATATGACAACAAACAACAGTCAATGTAATGTTGTTGATCAATTTTATGGGTTTTTGATTTTGTAGAGTTGCACATGTAGTTTTCTTCTGACTCTGTGATATTAGGACATCTCCTGTAAAGCGAGTCTTCCTTCCTCCTTTCGTGACTTCCTCTTATCATTATCAGCTGATTACATTATTCCGATAATTTGTAGTTCCCTGCATACTTTGTATATAATTTCCACCTTCGTTTATTCATATTGCAGTTCAAGCCCCCGGCATAGTTTTGACATAAATTATTGTAGACAAGCTCTTATTTTTCAGCATTTAAGGACACTTTTATTCTCTGTCCCACGTAGTAGGGAAAATAATAGTAATCCACCAGTGGTAAAAATTAATTTAATCACATTTCAGCTGAGAATTGTAGTGTAGATACAGTATATTTAGATAGTAATGTATCTTGCCTGCTATATTCGTATGAACTTTTGTGTGTATCTATTAGAGCATAGTACTAGTAATAATCTGTCCTAAGCATTTAGCTTTGTTGGTAATCTTTGAGTACAGTAGTTCTTGCAAATTTCAAACTTGCAATTTTAATTTCTGTTTGTGCTTAGTAGTGACACACGGTACCGGTATTGTAATTAGGATATGTTTGAATGTAGTTTTAAATTAAACTAGCCTGCAAAAAAACCCTTTTTTTTGTGCGGTAAAAACGAAAATAGGTGGGTTTTATGAATTTCTTAATGCAGAATTCGAGAAAAAAATTAGTTTTGGCATATCACGTCTGGTTTAGTGGCAATTTTACAAAATGTTATTTTGTTCTCACGTAAAATTGTTGATACTTAGTATTGATTAAATTTGATGTATTAATGTAAATTTCAGCTTGCAAAATGTAATCATATTTTGCATGCATTAAATATACATAAATGCTGCTTTGTAAGTAAGTAGAAGGTTTGTATTATATTTTTAATGTATATTGAAATTTGTGAAACTGAAGCATAAAGCGCCTTTTTAGTTTTGGCTGTACAGTTTCTTTTAAATTAATATAACTGTGCCTTGAATAAAAATTACGTGGTTAAACATACATAGTTTTTTACTTACATTATGTGCAGGTTAGATTCACACCTCCGCCTTTTCCTGTTTTCCGTGGAATTTCTGAGTTTTTGAAGTTCCTGAATGATCTCTAGAAGGGTCATCTCGTGCAATTGACCAACAGTAATTGGCCATCATATTCACATCCCAACGCGTCTGATAGCGTCGTTCTGCATCTTTGAGGTCCTGGTGAAACCTTTCACCTTGATCTTCACTGACAGCTCCTAAATTTGGAGGGGAATAATCCAGTTGCGAAGCTAAGAAATGAAGCATAAGGCTCATATTACAACTGAGTTCCTTAAACATTACCAACATTTTCCTTACAATTTCTTTGTATTGAGGGTCCTTAATGTTGCCAAGGAATTTAGTCACTACATCTTTGAATGTGTTCCATGCCTCTTTCTAGATTTTGGTCATCGTGTCCATGAAATATTTATCCTTCATCAGTTTACGAATCTGTGGTTCATCAAATACGCTTTCTTTGATTTTTGTGTCTGATAATGAGGGTAATTTAGTGGATAAATATTGGAAGCATAGGCTACTTTTATCTAATGCCTTGACATACTGTTTCATCAATCCTAATTTGATGTGCAAGGGTGGAAGTAGAATTTTTTCACGGTCAATAAGACTTACATTCAAGACATTTTTGGATCCTGGTTGTAGCTGTTTCCTTTCTGGCCAATTCACTGTATACCAATGTTTATCCCATGTCTTGCTATCCCATTCGCATAGGAAACAGGGACATTTTGTATAGCCTTTTTGTTGTCCCAGCAACAATCCAATGATCTTCAAATCACCGCAAATTTGCCACCCATGCTCATGATATTAAATTTTTTCAAGCACCAACTTTAAGGTCTCGTATGTTTCAGACATTTTTGTGGAGTGTGCAAGTGGTACAGATGCCAGAACATTTGTATTATGAAGCAAAACAGCCTTTAAACTTTTGGAAGAGTCAATAAAACCATGCCAGTTACTAGGATCATACTCTTTCACTCCCAGTTGACGTAGAAGATTTGAAACATCCGTACAAAATACAAGTTCGTCTTTGTGAGTATAATACTTTTGGACTGTTATCTTTGTAAGGAAACTGCTTTATCAGTCCATCATAAACATTGCATAAGGGCTGGGGCTTTTAACACGTCTGTTCATTCAAGTGGTCTAAGATGAAAGACAAACACTCAACTGTCTTATCTTCAATCCTACATACCTCACAGTATTTGGGGGAGTTTGTTATGAATTTACCAGGAAACCCCCAACCATAAAATGAAAATTTAGACAGCAATAAACCTATAATAAAATGCAAACAATAAGAAATCAAATCACATAATTGTATTCTAAAAAACAAGTTGTGCGAGAACATCTCTCAACATTACATCTTATGAATTCATGCAGATACTAAAACACTGAATTGCGTCAAAACTAGATGTGATAGGAAAAATATAGCATCATTTTTGGAATCAGGGCAGCGATTTCTATAAGAATTACATATTTTCTATTTTACCGCAAAATCATTTTGGCTAGTGTTATTGTAGTGTATTGTACAGTAGTATATGAGTAATATCCTATTAGAATTTAGCATGCTTATTTAATTATTTTAAAGTGTTTGTGTAGTACCAGTATAGTAGAGGTATCCGTAGTACTAAAATTCTGTTGTAATTAGGATAGGCTAAATTACAGTTTAGAATTGTGTAATTTTTGTGTATTCCTTTCAGTATTCAGTAATTAACAGTAGTTTTTGTCCTGTTAGGGTGTTGTAGAATAAAAATATAGTACGACTAAGTAGTATTGTAGTGTAGTTGTATATTAACTACCTTATTGTCGTGTGATCTTTGAGTACTATCCCAGACAATATATCTCTCCGTTCACTTTATTTTTGCAAATAAGTTATTTTATTTTTCCTTTTCTTTTCATTTTTTCCATAAAGAATGGCTAAGGAGTGAAAGTGTAGAAACTGTGGGTGTGGCGAGGCATTGAGTGGTATGAGGGAGGAGTTGGAGAGTCTGAGGGAGATAATTAGGATTTTCTCAGAGGACAGGAAGGAAGGTAAGCCCCCCTCAAACAATGTACAGGTTACAGTAGGTGTACAAGAGGGAGGGGAAGGAAAGGGAGGAGTTGTATAAGACAGGTGGTCTAATGTTCTAAGGGGAAGGAGAATGCAGGCTAAGGGCTCCATTCAGGATCAGAATTCAGGACAGGTGTTTGTGCGAAATCGGTATGAGTCACTCCAGGTAGAACAACAGAGGGAAGATGAGGAACAGGGAACTGTTGCTGAGATGTGTGGAAGTAGGAGGAAGGGAAAAGGTAGGAAAGGGAAATGTAGAGTATAAGATAGGAAAAGACAGGTGGAACAGGGTCATGGGAGGGAGAAAAGGAAGGAGGAAGTAGCTTCTGCAGCAGTGAGAGAAGATAGGGCTGACCAGGAGGGGAGGGGTTCAAATGAGGTGCGTAGGGTTGAGGCTCTGGTCATGGGGGATTACATCGTTAGACATGTGGGGAAAGTGTGTGGAGGAAAGGGAACCAGGGTAGAATGTTATCCAGGAATCAGGTTGAGGCAGATGTTGAGGAAAGTAGAAGAGAAGGTGGTAGTGTTTCACGTTGTTACTAACAACGTAAGGGAAGCAGGTATAAGTACCGACATAGTTGGGGATGTGTGGGATCTGGTAAATGCAGCACGCATGAAGTTTAAGGAAGTGGAGTTTGTTATCAGGAGGGATACTGTGCAGGAGGGATACTGACTGGAGGGTGATTGGGGATTTAAATGAGACTATGGGGTGGGTATGTGGGAAACTGGGAGTGCAATTTCTAGATCCTAATGGGTGGGTAGGAGATAGGGATCTGTGCTCAGATGGCCTTCACTTAAACCGCAGTGGTATGTATAAGTTAGGAAATTTGTTTGGAAGGGTAGTAGGGAGGTACATTCAGGGAAACGGCGTACCCTAGGGAGCAGTGATAAGGGAACAGGGAACTGGAAATCAAGTAGGGATGACATAAAAATGTTAGTGTTGAACTGTAGAAGTATTGTAAAGAAAGGAATAGAATTAAGTAATTTAATAGATATATATTTACCAGATATTGTAATAGGAATTGAATCATGGCTGAGAAATGATATAATGGATGCAGAAATTTTCTCACGTAACTAGAGTGTGTATCGTAGAGGTAGGATAGGAATGGTGGGAAGGGGAGAATTCAGTCTGGTGAAAGAAGAATTTGTAAGCTCCGAAAAAGTTAAAGATAACACACAGTGTAAGGCTCATTTCTAAAGATAATAGGCAACTCGATATCTTTGGAGTGTATAGACTGGGAAAGGGTAACGCTGATACAGACTCAGAATTATTTAATAAGATAATCAAGTATGTGGGAAACAACATGGCAAGGAACGTGATTGTAGCGGGAGATCTGTCTTTCAGCGGTTACACGATACACAGTTAAAAGGGAGGAAAATAAATCAAATTACACGGTACCTTAAACCCTAGACACGCAATAAACATCAGATGAACTGCGCCGAATACACACAAACAAATATCAGGTTGGGCAACTTGATGACTATAAACAAGGAACGTGGAACAGGGGCTGGGAAACCTACCAAAGGCCATAGAAATGTGAAGGTTGCGGGTTTCCAGAAAAATCAACGGTGATCTCTTGTTTTCAAAATATTATTTTCAAAATGAACGTTACAAGGCGAGTTTTGCACAAAATTCTTCTATCCGAACAATCCAGTCACATAATTTATGAATACAAGATTAGATGTTGTTTGACAAGAGCTTAGCTATTAGCCCAAGAAGTTAACCAAAAATATCTTAGCATAATCCAAGTTCAGCAATATGATTCTGAAGGAAAGAAGGCACACAAGATACAAATACAATTTAGAATGAAAGTAAATGTGCTTTCTAAAACATCTGAGAAACATAATTGAAATAGGGGGAAATCAGAAATATTTAAACTTGGCGCAGAGGCCAGTTCAACTTGCTTCCACATAAAAAACACTTCTGATGCGGGGCAGTGGAAAAACTAGCGTGTGTCAAGTGACACGGAGTTACTAGAGGCAAACCCCGAGGGAAATAAATTAATCTACAAATTACATGTTTAGTAAAACAAGGAAATGGGAATGCCTTGAAAGCAAACAGGCAAGCCCAGCTGAGAAGCTAAAACACCTGAAGTAATTGAGTGGCGAGTCTGGGGGGAGTAGGGCAAACCCCTACATGAAAATGCAAGCAAACATTAAATGTAATTTAAGGTGGAACTGAAATCAAGAGTGCTTACCCCACGGTAGCCCATCCCGGGAGCAAGGAGTCGCCGACATGCGTCAAAACTTTGGACTGATGAGAGAATGAAAGACCATGAAATCCTGCCTCGCTCACTTAAAAAGGGAAGTCTGGCCTTGGTGTGGTTACCGAGTGACCAATTAGAGCACAGAAGCTTGCCTATCGCCACCCATATTCACCAATCATAACTCTTTATCCAGTCACAATGTTTATACAATATTCTTGAACATATGCAGACACCAACTACAAACTTTCCATTTTCCAGAATTAGTAAGGACGTATTTCTAGAATTCATAACTGACAGGGGCCAGCACGCCCTGTTCTAAAAGTCCATGTCACAACCTTTCTGGACTGTTACAGCTATTATAGAACAATAATTTAAAATCTAGTAGTTACTTAAGTAGATAAAGGGAATACAAATAAAACATACTACAAAATATTTTACACCATACAGGTTAGGTAGCTAAATGGAATACGAATAATATATTCTACCACAACACTCCACATCATACAGCGAATATTTCTTAAAAGAGATTTACAAATAAAATATTCTACAACAACTTTCCACATCATAGAGATTCTACACAGGTCTCACTTTCAATCTCTTATAGGAAAGATAGAATCATCAAACTCTACATGAAAATTGGCCCACCCAGTAGCTAATGTGAGCCAAATGCTGTGTATGTAGCTGTCACGTAATTATCCAAAGAGTAATCCAATGTGAGATAATCTTACACAAATTTTATCCTATTCAACATTTCTAACTCAATCTGACCCATGAATAGATGAGATATCATAGGACCAGCCATTTAGGCCACTAAATCTGGCATCTTATGGTACAATTCTTTGTCAATATGACATACCGTTTAGCAGCAGTTAATCTGTAAATGAAGGTCTGCAATATTGTAAATAAGCATATACTTTCATATGTCGATCTATGTATATTCACTGATGTTGATTTGTAGCGATCGAGAAAGGGTGTGTCTGATATTATAATCAGTACTCCCCACACCGACTTTGACTGGCATTAGGAATGGGGTCCTTCTCCAACTCCTGTGTAACTGGCATTAGTAAGGCAGGACTACCATTGTAATGAATAATTCACTTCTCGATTTGAACTGAAGGCAAGGGAGCATGCAGTTATGTTTAAAACTCCCCTACCCAATAATTCACTTCTTGATTTGAACTGAAGGCAAGGGAGCATGCAGTTATGTTTAAAACTCCCTTACCCAATTGTGTTTGGCTGTAGGCAAGGGTGCCCATCGTTATAAACAAATGTACCCATCTAAAATATGACTGGCATTAGGCACAGTGGCCTGCTATTTTGATGGACACTCACCAGCTTGGTGTGACTGGCAGTAAGCTGGCTGGCAGTAGGAAAACAGGCCTGTCATTATAATAACTGCACAACTCAATTTTGACTGGTAGCAGGGAAGTTGCCTGCCATCATAATAAAAACTCCTCAACTCTAATCTGTCTGGAAGTAGGAAAGGGGGCCTGCCATTGTAACGAAAACTCCCCAAATCGATTGTAACTGCGCAGTATGCAGTGGGGCCTGCAATTATAATGTAAACTTCCCAACTAGACTGTGAATGGCAGTAAACAAGTGAACCTGCCATTGTCATCACAAATCCGTGACAAACACTTTACATTGGAAACAACGTATGGGGACCTCCCAATGCTGTTTCTCGGATAACGCTAAGAGACGTGCAATTTTAAAACAATCTTATTTACTGCATGTAGAGTATGTTCTTCGATATTCGAATACAATGTAGAATACTGTAGCGAAGCATGGGTACATTTGCTAGTTATATTTATATATATTTCCAGGCAATGCCTTGTTTTATTATCACCTCTAATTTCTATACTTTGATTAGAACATAAGGCATTGTGAATTAGATCCACTGATTGTTTTAATCTCATAATCATTTTTCATCACCATTTACTTTAAACTCTAGTCAGTGGATGTATGTGTATGTTCAGTTTTCAGCCCTAAGGCTGGTTGGATCCTCAACAGCTCTGCCATCAGCCGTCATAGATGGCCTAGGCATCACTGAAGAGACGTACTAGGGAAATGAGGAGTGAGGTAGTTTCCCGTTGCTTTCCTCACCGAGCCAGAAGTTGCTATTGCACATCAGTCTGCTAAGCCCACTGAAATGCATGCACCAACCGACCCTATGAGCAACATTTTCACACCATTCATAGCAGGGACTGGCTGCAGAAGGAATGGCATTACTAGCATTGCTCATACCTCAGTCACTTTCATATTGTCAAAGCCAAGGATAAGACAGAGACAGATCAATGAAAGTAACAAAATTGCTCTAGCCTATACCAGAAGACATAGTGCACTGTAAACACTAGGTCCTGCCAGCAAAGGCAAAGTCAGTGGATACATTTCAATATTTTAATTATCATCTCATGTCGTCCATTTCATACCATTAGGGGGCCCATGACCTTAGATGTTAGGCCCCTTTAAACAACAAGCATCATCAGCAAGTACAAGAATGTTGCAAAAATTGAGCTGGGAAGACTTGGGAGTAAGACTACAAGTTGCTTGACTAAGCTGTACATTACAAATTTTTAGTGGAGGAATGGTGTGAAATTACGTTAATACACGAATAGGCTTGAGTAGAGCTTTGAAAGGTAGGAATGATCATAATATGAAGATCATAATAATAATAATAATAATAATAATAATAATAATAATAATAATAATAATAATAATAATAATAATAATAATAATAATAATAATAATAATAATCGTATGGCCTCAGCTACCGTGTGCAGACATTTTGATTTGACGCCATCTGGCTGTCTGCTCGTCAATTTCGACGTTCTGTTTTACTCTAGGTCCGCTAGATGGCGGACAGAGTAAACCGGATCTCTCTTGGGTGTCTATGGCTGAGATAATATGAAGATAAAGTTGGAAAAGAGGACGAAGTGGGGAAAAATTCACTTAGGAAGAGGAATTAGGAATTGTAATAATTTATCAAGGGAAATGTTCAATAAATTTCAAGTTCTTTGAAATCACTTAATAAAATACTAGGTAAACAATTAATAGAGACTCTACCACATAGTTGACAGCCCTAAATTCAGATCAATTATGACTGACTGAACTGATGAGTGGACCCTTTCACTCACATCCTAAGCTAAACAGAAGGTAATAATGATTGAAACCCCATTTCATGTGGGGTTGTTTACTGGTTGAATTATTTTTTTGGCTTGAGATCCAAATTGAGGGAGCTTTACCTTGTAGTAATATTACAGGTACTTCTGAACAAGATAGCTCGATACATTGAAATGTTTGTCACAGCATTTAAGTTCATTGATTTAGGCAATTGGGAGGTTGGAATTCCATTGTTAATTAACCTTGAAATGATTCTCTCTCTCTCTCTCTCTCTCTCTCTCTCTCTCTCTCTCTCTTACATACATAAGTATGAAGTCCTATTTTTGTTGATTTGTGTACAGGCTAAGGGCTAAGAATGATTTAGTTCTAAGTACCATTTGTATTTTTGGCAGGTCTGAAGCTTTTACCTTTGAAGAATGGCTTGAATATAACTGTGAAGCTATGATGAATCTGGCAGATATATTGAATCAACATGCTCCGAGGAATTGCCGTGTCATATTGGCTGGTCATAACACAATTCCACTTTGCTACAATGCAACTCTTCTCTGTGAAGCAGCCATAGGACTACGACCTAGAAATATTGTAGTAGTCACTGCTGACCTGGGGCTCGAACCACTGATTACAGTTGCAGATGCAACTAACACCAAGATAGAGGATTTTGCAAGTCCCGTAGTATGGGGATTTATTGGAATAAATCATCTCATCGATTTGAACATTATGCTGACTAGAGCCTCATATTTTCTTCCAAATAAAAGAGCTCTAAAGGATATACCAGGCTCAACTCTTCTTCAAGGAGAGATGATTACGGAAAGCAGACATTCTCTCTACCTGTTGGACAAAGTACCTGACTTATGGTTACATATTAGTCGTAGAAGGGTAAGCCATTCAAGGAGACTGATAATTCTTCATGATATTTACTGGATATGTTTTAATGATAACTGAACGATGAAAAGTGACTACCTTGTAGGAGGTAAGCAAGTATTGCGAATAGCTCCTATGTATGTGGTATGGTAAAACTATGTAGACCGAGCTCGATAGCTGCAGTCGCTTAAGTGTGGCCAGTATCCAGTAATCGGGAGATAGTGGGTTCGAACCCCACTGTTGGCAGCCCTGAAGATGGTTTTCTGCGGTTTCCCATTTTCACACCAGGCAAATGCTGGGGCTGTACCTTAATTAAGGCCACGGCCACTTTCTTCCCATTCCTAGGCCTTTCCTATCCCATTGCCGTCATAAGACATATCTGTGTCGGTGCAACGTAAAGCCAATAGCAAAAAAAAAAATAAAAAAAAAATTGTAGATTATGGTGCCAGCATAGAAATAACATGATTCTCCTTTAGAGATGACCTGAAACTCAGGATCATCTGTAAGAGTAGATATCAAGATTATAATAGAGCTAACACCTGAAACAATTAATTACCACTGATCAACATTTAGCACTGTCACCCAGGTGGCAGATTTTAAATATATATCAACATTTTTCAAACATCTCCCATGACAAATTATTCCAAACCCTAATTCCCCTTCATATAAATAAATATTCAACCCAATTTATCCATTTTAATTCCAACTTTAATCCTCTTTAGATCTTTCCTAATTTAAATGCTTATTTGTCAACTAATATCATTCCACACCATCTATCAACCGACAGCTTAAATATGATATAGAAGTCGATTCCCATTGGGAATCTGAAATATTTGTCCTGAATGAGTAAATTTATATTACCAATATAAATGGTCCATTATTGGACATTATAAATTTTCCAGCTAACTCATTCCTGGTTGCCAGCGTTTCACCCTCGTGTGCTAGGTTGGGCTCACCAGTTGGTACCTAACACACCTACCAAGACGCTAGTTGGAAAATTTATAATGTCCAATAATGGACCATTTATATTGGTATTATAAATTTACTCATTCAGGACAAATATTTCAGATTCCCCATGGGAACTAACATCTATATCATCTGATGGCCAAGCAGGCATCAATTGTTTGTAAAGAGACAAAGTGTCTCATAGTGCATTGGCACTGCCGGTGGCTCCAAGTAGCCTATGCAGTAGCCTCCACGGTATGCACTAGCCAGCATCTTGGTAGGTGTGCTAGGTACCAACTGATGAGCCCAACCTAGCACACTAGGGCGAAATGCTGGAAACCAGGAATGAGTTAGTTGGAAAATTTATAATGTCCAATAACGGACCATTTATATTGGTAGTCTATTATAGCTTGAAATATACTGCTTAGTAATCAGCTCATCTCCTTACTCCCAAGTCATTCTAGCCCAAAGTCTGCAACATTTTAGTAACACTACCATTCCTTTGTCGGAAATCAACCAGAAAAAGTCGTGGTGCTTTCCGTTGGATCTTTTCCAGTACTCCAATCAAGTAATCGTAGCGAGGGCTCATACACTGGAACAGGGGTCTTACCAGTGATTTAAATGTCCTCTCCTTTACATACTTTTTACAACTGAAGACTCCACTTCCAAAACTGTCTACATCCTTAACAAATGATTTTGTAAAAATTGCAGAAAACTAATAACCCCTTTCCTATTTATTATAGTCATAATTACGAAAATCAAGGCTCGATATTTGCAAAATTATTCAAGATTTTTGGTTGGATGGTACAATGTATTGAGAGAGTTTTGAAAATTATTTTATTGTTTGGATTAAAGCAGTATCACAATTATATACATCCCTGTAAGCAGAAATCATAAATCATAGAAATATAACTCTCTAGGAAAATTGGCAGATTGATCAGGAACCCAGGGAAGAAGAATGTGTGTGTGTGTGTGTGTGCGTGCGCACGCGCGCGCGAAAAGTTTTCATTCCCCACCCTGAAGGGGTGGGACAGGCCACCTGAAGGGTTACGCCCTCCCTCTGGTCGAGAGCTTGGGCAGGGAGGAGGAGATGTGTGGAAATTGGGAGTTCAGAAAAGGTAAGAAGCATATTCTTCTGACTATTAAATGACAGTTGAACTGTTTTTCTTTTAGTAGTTTTAAGGTCTTCATAAAATGCTTTTGCTTTTTGCATATGCACCTTAAACCTTGTCATGATTTCAGTGTTTTCACAAGGCACTTAACATGCGACAATTAAGCCATTAAGTCTGATGCACTCAGAGCAGGCATCCTTTGTTGGAGATTTGGAGCCAATATTGAAGGATGTAACAAACACCTTTGTAAAAATTCATATTTAACTGACTAATTCTTGTTCACTGTGCAATAAGTTTTCCACCACATTTTAATACTGCTGTCACTAGAAAGATGTTGCAATCCAGACCTTCCTCTACCATAGTGCAAATCAGCTAATTTTGGATCGGAAATGAAAGTAATAACTGACTCCTTATGGCTCTTGAAAACATTTATCTTCATCTATCTATATATATAAAAGAACTTGTCCTGACTGACTGACTGACTGATTTATCATCGCTGAGCTGAAACTACTAGACGTAAAGAAATCAAATTTTGGGTATACATTCATATTAAGATGTAGGTGCTCACTAAGAGAGGATTTTTGGATATTCCGTCGCAAAAGGGGTGAAAAGGGGGGGGTGAATTTTTAAAATGAGTGTATCTATATCTCAAAACTTTAAAGGTTTTCAGATGTAAAAATTGGTATTTAGAATCTTCTTTAAAAATAAGGAAACATGTATTTTTTTGTTTTGGGAAAATTTCAATAGGAGGGGTGAAAAAGGGTGAAAAACGGTTGAATGCCTTCAATCAGGATACCGGTACTTATATCTCAGAAAGTGAAGATGTTACAGACCTGAAAATTGGTACTTTTGATCTCTTTTAAAAATAAAGAAACACATATTTTTTTGTTTTTGGAAAATCCAATTAATGGGAAGGTGAAAAGGGGGGTAAATTTTTAAAATGAGTGTATCTATATCTCAAAACTTTGAAAGTTTACAGATGTAAAAATTGGTGTTTAGAATCTTCATTAAAAATAAAGAAACACATATTTTTTTGTTTTTGGGAAATCCCATTAGGAGGGGTGAAAATGGGTGAAAAAGGGGTTGAATGCCTTTAATGAGGATAAAGGATAATTATATCTCAGAAACCTGAAAATTGGTGTGTGGGATCTCCTTTAAAAATAAAGAAACATGTATTTTTTTTGTTTTTGGAAAATCCAATTAATAGGGGTTGAAAAAGGGGTGAATTTTTAAAATGAGTGTATCTATATCTCAAAACTTTTAAAGTTTATAGATATAAAAATTAGTATTTAGAATCTCCTTTAAAAATAAAGAAACATGTACTTTTTTGTTTTCAGGAAATCCCAATAGGAAGGGTGGAAAGGGGTGAAAAAGGGGTTGAATGCCTTTAATTAGGATACTTATATCTCAGAAACTGAAGATATTACGGACCTGAAAATTGGTATTTGGTATCTCCTTTAAAAATAAAGAAACACACATTTTTTGTTTTTGGAAAATCAAATTAATGGGGGGGGGTTGAAAAGGGGGTGAATTTTTAAAATGAGTGTATATATATCTCAAAATTTTTAAAGTGTACAGATGTAAAAAATGGTATTTAGAATCCCCTTTAAAAATAAAGGAACACATATTTTTTGTTTTTAGAAAATCCCAACAGGAGGGGTGAAAAAGGGTGAAAAAGGGGTTGAATGCCTTAAATGAGGATACTTATATCTCAGAGACAAAAGATATTACAGACCTGAAAATTGGTATTTGGCATCACCTTTGTTAATAAAGAAACTTGTTTTTTGAAAATCTAATTAATGGGGGTTAAACAGGAGTGGCAAATTGGGGTGAATTTTTATAAAGACTACCATCTACAGTATATCTCAGAAACGTAAAATGTTACAGATGTAAAAATAGGTATTTGGAATCTCCTGTAAATGTAAGGAAACATAGGTGATTTGTTTTTGGAAACTCCACTTAAGGGGAACTAAAAAGGGGATGAAATTTTAAAATGCGCATTTCTACAGTACTGTATATCTCAAAACCTTAACATGTTACCGAAGTGAAAAATAGCATTTTTTATATCTATTGAAAATAAAGAAACATGTATTTTTTGTTTTCTGTAAAACCACTTGGGTGGAGGGGTAAAAGTGACTGAAAATGGGGTTGAATTATTTTAATTAGGATACTGATATCTCAAAAGCTGAAGATGTTACAGATGTGAAATTTGGTATTTGGAATTTCCTTTAAAAATAAAGGAATACGTATTTTTTGTTTTCGGAAATCCACCTAAATGAAGGAGAGAAATTGAAAATTTAGTTGAATTATTTGTATGAGGATACTATTATCTCAAAAACGAAAGATTTTGCAGATGTGAAAATTGGCATTTGGAATCTGCTTTAAAATTAAACAAACAAGTATTCTCCGAAAATCCAATGAAGGGGGGGGGGGTGAAAAATTGAAAAATTAATTTAATTAATTGTATGAGGATACTTACATCTAATAAAAACTAAAGTTGTTACAGACATAAAAATTGATATTTGGATCTCCTTTAAAAACAAAGTTAAAAGCGTTTATGTGCGAAATCATTTTGGGGGCAGGGGTGAAAAGGAGTTGAATTCCCTTTATGTGGACACATATCTCAAAAACTGAAGATGTTAAGTGTCGTGATAATTGGTATTTAGAGGATCCTTTACTATCAAAGAGACAAGTATTTTTAATGGGAAATACACTTAAGGGGGTGGGGGAGTGGGAAAGGAAGTGAAGAAAGTGAATTCTTTTTATGGGGATACTTATATCTCAGAAATGAAGGTAACAGACGTGAACATTGGTATTTGGAATCTCCTTTAAACATAAAGAAACTTGCCTTCTTTTTTGGAGGGGGGGGGGGGGTTAAAACAAAGACAGTGGGGTGAAAAAGGAGTTGAGACCAATTGATTTTACTGTTCATAATGTACTTATTCTGATCATAAACTGATCATTTTTAATCTTTCGTGGGTTCGTTTTCAAGATCCATCTTTTCCTTTGGAGTACATAAAGTTTGATTACAGTAGATTCTCCCGGCATATAAATAAAAATTTAAACACATTTGAAATAAACGATATGAATGATATTGACCGCGCAATTGTTCACCTCTATAATAACGTCAATAATTCACGGAAGTATATCATTCGTGTCGCCAGAAATCTCGCGCACTTGCCTACGCGCGACGATGGTGCTGGTCACATTGTCAGCCACGGCAATGGTAGAGGATATAATTTACTGCCAAGTAGCGGTCTTGCATCTTGCTATGGGTTCCAGATCATCATCAATAATAATAATAATAATAATAATAATAATAATAATAATAATAATAATAATAATAATGTTCTGGACCGTCATAAAAATGTGCGGATCGCACTGGAAACGGGTCCTGGCCGGGTAATGACTACGACTGCAGTCCGGCCGCGTGTTCAGTACCGCCACGGCACCCAAGACGACACCACGCCGGGTCTTCTCAAGAATTTGATCCGTATTAAAATGCTTATAGAAAAAGATGGCAAAGATTTACGGACCCAACTGGCCGGGTGGAATACCTGGACCTAGCTCGGGAAGTACGAAATCGATTGCTGGAAAGAAAGATTGAAAAATGGGAGGAACTTTGCCGTAATCTCTCAGAAAACGAGTCAGATCATGAATTTTGGCGGATTCTCTCAGAAAACGATTTAGATCGCGAATTTCGGCAGATTATATATAAAACGTAAAGCATTAAATTATAAATTTCATTATAATACCGTAGCGAAGCACGGGTACGGTATCTTGCTAGTATACCTATAAAATAACTTATCCTGACTGACTGACTGACTGACTGATTCATCATCACCGAGCTAAAACTACTGGACATAAAGAAATGAAATTTTGGGGATACATTCACATTAACATGTAGGTACTCGCTAAGGGAGGATTTTTGGATATTCCGTCGTAAAGAGGGTGAAAAGTGGGTGACATTGTAAAATGGGGATATCTATATCTCAAACACTTTGAAGTTTACAGGCGTAAAAATTGGTATTTGGAATCTCCTTTAAAAGTAAGGAAACACGTATTTTTTGTTTTTGGTAAATTCCAATAAGAGGGGTAAAAAGGGGGAGAAATGGGCTGAACACCTTTTATGAGACGTACATCTCAAAAACTGAAGATGTTACAGACATGAAAATTGAAATATAGAATCTCCTTTGAAAATAAATACGTATTTTTGTGTTCTTGAATAATCCGATGAATAGGGGGTGAACACGAGTGACAAACGGGGTGAATTTAAAAAAAATACTATATCTGCAAATTATCTCAGACGGGTAACATATTACAGATTTGAAAACTGGTATTTGAAATTTCCTGTAAAAGTAAAGAAACGTAAATTATTTTCCAGAAAATTCACTTAATGGGAACTGGAAAAGGGGATGAATTTTTAAAATTAGCATATCTACAGTATAACTAAAAAACTTAACATGTTGGCAGTCGTGAAAATTGGTATTTGGAATCTCCTTTAAAAGTAAGGAAACACGTATTCTTTGGTTTTCTGTAAAAGCCCTTAACGGGGGATTGGGGGGTGAAGGAATTGAAAAATTTGTTGAATTGTTTGTATGAGAATGTATATATATACCGGTACACCAAAATATCTGAAGATGTTACAAACATGAAAACTGGTATTTGGAATCTCCTTTAAAAATAAAGAAACACGCATTTGGTGGGGGAGTCAACTTGGCGGGGGGGAGGGATGAAAACGCAGATGAATTCATTTTACGAGGATACAAATATCTCAAACAATGAAGATGCTACAGTTGTGATAATTGGTATTTGAAAGCTCTTTTAAAGAAACGGGTACTGTTTGTTTTTGGAAAATTCACCTGAGTGGTGAGTGTAAAAGGAAGTAAGGAAATTGAATTCTTTTTCTGGAGAAACTTATATCTGAAAACTGTAGGTAACAGACGTGGAAATTGGTATTTGGTATCTCCTTTAAAAATAAAGAGACACGCATTTTGTTGGTGGGGGGAAACAAACTTAAGAGGCAGATGTGGAGTAAAAAGGAGTTTAATTCTTTTCATGAGGATACTTACAACTCAAAAACTGAAGATGTTACAGATATGAAAATTTGTATTTGGAATTGTCTTTCAATGTAAAGAAGCACGTAATGTTTTGTCTTTGGAAAATCCACTTAAGGGCGTGAATTAATTAAAAAATTTGTTGAATACTTTGTATGTGGATAAGTTACTTATATCTCAAAAACTAAAGATGATACAGATGTGAAAATTAGTATTTGGAATCTCCTTTGAAAATAAAGGAGCACGCATCTGGGAGGGGGGAATCAACTTGGAGGCGGGGAGGTGAAAAAGGAGTTTAATTCCTTTTTATGAGGATACATATATCTCAAAACTGAAGATATTACAGTCGTGATGATTGGCGTTTGGAAGCTCCTTTATAAATAAAGAAACATGTATTTTTGATTTTTGGAAAATACAGTTAAGGGGGGATGGTGAAAGTGAAAAATTGTAATAGTTTTTACAGAAAAACTTAAGGTTACATACATGAAAATTTGTACTTGGAATCCCCTTAAAAATAAAGAAACAAGCATTTTTTCGAGGGGGAATCAACTTAAGGGGCTGGGGTGAATAATAGGAGTCGAATTATTTTTATGGGGATACTTATATCTCAAAATCTGAAGATGTTAGAGGCATGAACATTTGTATTTGGAATCTCCTTTCAAAGTAAAGAAATACGTGTTCTTTTGTCTTCGGAATATCCACTTAAGGGGGGTGACTGAATTGAAAAATTAGTTGAATTCTTTATATGAGGATACTTATATCTCAAAAACTAAAGATGTTAAAGACGTGAAAATTGGTATTTGGAATTTCCTCTAAAAAGAAACACGCACATTGGGGAGGGGGGAATCAACTTAACGGGTAGGAAGGGTGGGGGTGAAAAAGGAGATGAATTACTTTTATGAGGATACTTATATCTCAAAAACTGAAGATGTTACAGACGTGAAAATTTGTATTATTTGGAATCTACTTTCAAAATAAAGAAGCACGCATCTGATTTGTTTCGGAAAATCGACGTAAAGGGTGTGGGGTTGAAAATAAGGAGTAGAAATATGTCTATGAGGATACTTTATCTTAAAAACTGAAGCCTTTACAGATGTGAAAGTTGGTATTTCGAATTTCCTTTCGAAATAAAAAAACACGCACTTTTTGTTTCCGTATAGTCCACTTAAGACGGGAGAGGGGTGGAAGGAAGTGAATAAGAAGAAGTTGAATTATTCTTATGAGTAGACATTTATCTCAAAAACTGAAGGTGTCACAGACGTACAGACATGAAAACTGGCATTTGGAATTTCCTTAAAAGTAATGAAACACGTTATTTTTTGTTTTCGGAACTTCCAGTTAAGGGGCTGGAAAGAATTGGAAAAGCGGGTGAATTTTTAAAATGAGTAGTGGTATATCTACATTATATGTCAGAGACTTAACATGTTAGAGAGAAGAAACTTGGTATTTGGAAAGTCTTTTAAAAATACAGGAACATGAACCTTTTTGTTCTCAGAGAAGGTACTTAACGGGGAGTGAAAAGAAGTGAAAAATATTTGAATTATATTTATGAGGATAATTATATCTTAAAAGCTGAAGATGTTAGAGACGTGAAAATTGGTATTTGGAATCCCCTTTAAAAATAAAGAAACGTGTATTTTTGTTTTCGGAAAATCCATTTAGATGGGGGTGGGGGTGGGGGTGGGGGTGGGGGTGGGGGTGGGGGTGGGGGTGGGGGAAGGACTGATCAAAGGGTTGAATTCCTTTTACGGGGATGAAATGGCATATGGCTTTTAGTTCCGGGAGTGTCCGAGGACAAGTTCGCCTTGCCAGACGCAGGCGAGTTGACGCCTGTAGACGATGATGTGATGATGAAATGATGATGAAGACAACACACACACTCAGCCTCCGTGCCCACGAAATTAACCAATTATGGTTAAAATTCAAGACCCTGCTGGGAATCGAACCCGCGACCCCTGTGAGCAAAGGCCAGCACTTTACGGAGATACTTATGTATACCTCAAAAACTGAAGATGTTACAGATGTGGGAATAGGTATTTGGAATCTCCTTAAAAAATGAAGGAACATGTATTATTATTTTTTCGACTTGAGAGAAGATTATTTCTCATATGTACAGTCCTATGTCGCATGGTCATGTTAGCCCCAAATGGTAATACCACAAACATGGTTTACAAAGAATTTCTGAGGTAAATGAAACTCACTTTTTGGGTGAGTGTTTATACTTTAGGAATTTTCAGATAATGTCTTAGTACAATGCCAAGGAACGATTACTTTGATCAAATTACGAAATCCACGCGAGCGAAGCGGCGGGTAATTGCTAGTTTTTTAATAGTTAGCATAAAAGGCTGCATGAAATTTTTGTACATCCTGCATTGTCAAATCACCACAGCCAAAAACACACTGCTTTTGATTTTTATTATATCCTGGAATGTTAGCGAGAGAAGTAGGCCTAAATCTGAAGAATAAATAGCCAGGGTGAGTGGCTCAGACGGTTCAGGTGCTGGCGCTAACCCCAACATGGCAGGTTCGAACCTGGATCAGTCCGGTGCTATTTGAAGGTACTCAAATACGTCAGCCTCTTGTCGGTATATTTACTGGCATGTAAAAGAACTCCTGCGGGACTAAATTCCACCACCTCGGCATCTCCGAAAACCGAAAAAGTAGTTCCTTTCTTTTACAATTTGCTTTACGTCGCTCCGACACAGATACACTAGTATCAGAAAGTTTAGACTCACCCATTAATTTTCACTTAGCATGAAAAATAGGGGCTATTTGTTGAAAATCAATATGGAAATGCCTATGTTTTATTACACATTTCACTAAATTTTCCTTTACAATGATCATTCACGGGGAGCTAGAAATACAATCACAACATCTTAAGCAAGCACACTGCCTATTCATCAATGTGTCCACCCTTTGCTTTGATTACTGCTTTACAGATGCGTGGCATTCTAGCTGTTAATTTTTCCAAAGTCTCCGTATTTATACATCCTCAGGTTTCTAACAGACATTGCCACAACCCATCCACACTGCCTGGCACCTTTTCTTTCACTTTCCTGTGAAGTTCTTCCCACAAAAGTTCAATAGGTGACTAATCGGGTGATTGAGGAGGCCAGACCATTAATTCCAATTTCCCTTCAGCTTGTTTCCTTTCCAGATATGCTTGCACAAATGAGGTGTGTGTTTAGGATCATTATCCTGCTGTAGAGCAAATCCTTCACCAATCAGCTTCATTCCAGATGGCATGGCATTGCCCGAAAGGATACGATGATACTGTTTCTTTTCCAATATTCCCTCCACTTTCAACAAATAACCAACCTGATTATTTCCAAAACATCCCCACACCATCAGATTTCCTCCTCCATGCTTCACAGACGGAATTGTGCAGGATTCCATAACCCTTTCGCCGGGGCGGCGACGAACATATTTCCCATGATTGGAACAGAATTTTTCAAATTTAGATTCATCCGTCCAAAGCAGCCTTTTCCATTGTTCAGCGGTTCTGTTAGCATGCAGTTTGGCCCACTGTAGCCTCTTCTGCTTGTGTACAGTTTTCAACAACGATTTCCATGCTGATACACAACCAAACAATCCCACCTCAAGCAGACGATTTTTCACTGTTGTCACAGATACAGGTTGTTCTCTTGTTTTATTTATCTCTGAGCAAATATCTACCGCTGTGCACCTTCTGTCACGCTTGCTGAGGATTAAAATATGGTTATCTTTAATTTTAGAAGTCTTCCTTGGATGTCCACTGCATGGTCGATCATCATGACTACCCATTTCCTCTCTGCGTTTCACTGCTCTGTGAACGCTGCACTCTGAAATGTTCAATTCATACGCAATTTTTCGGTTCTACAACCCAATTTCTTTATAAGCACAAGCCTTGGCTCTGTTTCCTTGGGTTATATTAGCCTTCTTCTCCATATTCAATTGTTTGATGTGTGTTGTTGCCGTAGTTATGCCCAGATTACAACAATGTAGAAAATAAACAATCTGATACAGAGATTAACATACAAGTGCTCAGGAAAACTTCTTTAGGCTAACTGTCGATTTCCAAGACAGCGAGGAAACAAGAAGGACAAGTAATCACGTGAGAGAGGCATGCATGGGCGCCCGCAGGATCTTTTCCAGGGGGGGGGGCACATTAACAATTTTCTTGAATATAAAAACCAATATAACGTCAGCAACATTAAATTGTTTACAGAAACTTCCAGTTATAACATATGCTAGATGACTGTCAGTAATTTCAGTTTATCTTTAGAATTCCAGGGGGGGCAAGTGCCCCCCCTTGCCCCCATTGCGGGCGCCCATGGAGGCATGTTTATTACCTGGGAAAGGCCAAGCCCGAAAAAAAATAAACCCTCTCAAGTGTGAGACAGAGTTGAAGAAAAGACACGACACAACAACAGTCTTATACGCCCAGAGGTGAAGCCTATTTTACAGGGTTCCACACTAATAGAAGAAACGTCCTGTTTTTTCTGCATGTTTCACGGGTGCCAATGTTGAATTTTGGCACGTAAAATTATGTGATATTTTGATCCAAACATAGTAAAAATATGTGAGGCATACCAAAGAATAAGGCTGAATTTTCTGTGTATCCCACGACACAAAAACAGTCTAATACGCCCAGAGGTGAAGCCTATTTTACAGGGTTCCATACTAACAGAAGAAACTTCCTGTTTTTCCTGCATGTTTCACGGGTGCCAACGCCGAATTTTGGTGCATAAAATTATATAATATTTGGATCCAGACATAGGAAAAATATGTGAGGCATACCAAGGAATAGAACTGAATTTTCTGAGTATCCCAGACTGAAAATATGGAATACTTTATTCATGGGGTGAGTTGAGGTCACCAGATGTCCAGCTGTAATGTTTTGCTAACATGTGTAGATGTAGATCGTCTCCCAAGGTAAGAATTACGCCCAAAGTTAGCTCCTCCCTTGAAAGGATGCAAGCGAGCTAATTAATGGCGGGAGCTTGATTACTTAAGAACTGCCGATCGGATTGCAATCACACTTGACTCGAGTGAAAGAGGGAATCGAGGTCGACAATACACACCCTTTACTTGTCTTGAATGAGTGATTAACAGAGCCGATTTCCTTAATGAAGCATGAAGAAGCCTCCAACCCCAAGGACCAGCGAGTTGACAATATAAGGGCCGACCCTGGCCCTCGCTGAGAAGCCCGGCGCCATGACCCACCCCCTTCCAGGAGGCCCCCGCCTTGGCGGGCTTGGCCTCATTCTCCGGGATCGGAGACTGGGTACGAGGTACCCCAAGGAGGTGGAGCCGTGCGACAGGCCCTAGTGGTACTCGACTCATGGCTCCGCAGCCGGCAAGGACCGTGCTAGTCTAAAGGTGTACAAATTGTACTTCAGGCTTGCCTGCCCCAAGCTGCTCTGCAACAAGCAAAGCAGCTTAGCTTGAGAGTCAGCGAAGCAAGAGTGCACGCGTACTGAACTGCTAGTCATAGCAAACCAAAACCTGGGTTTCCCTAAGCCTGACAGGTTGCCTGGGACCCGTTCGGACTGCCGGGCTTGACAAGAGAGAACGTGAAGTTTGCTATCGATGCGACGTGATTGTGCCGTTATATGTTAGTGTAGCTACGTATTGCGTCGAGTGCAGCTCTGTTGTAGTTAGAGGTGCAACCAGCAGAGAAATGAACAAATCAACCGTAAAGGAAATCGAAGAAAAATTAAAAAATGGTGGATTTATTCCAGCAATAAAACAGGGCTCAAGTCTAGCATGGGAAAAATTTTCAGGTGTTTATGTACAGGTATCAAATAAGCCAGTACGTTACTCGCAATGCAATTTTTGCAAAAAGCTACTCAACACCCATTCAGGGACCTCAAGTATGTTGTGACATGTCTGCAAATTTGACCCAAATTTTTCACAGTCTAAAAATATTTTGAAAGAGGACAAGGACTTGGTGACTGACAAGTGCGTGGAAATGTGCGCCAAGGACTTGAGACCGTTTACAACTATTGAGGGTGAAGGATTTTTAAATTTAGGGCAAACGCTGATAGAAATGCGCAAAAAGTATGGCTCGGTGGATATTTAAAATGTTATCTCGAGTCACAGTTGCTAGGAAGGTACAACTTTCGCGGACAAAGTGCGCAGTAAAACGCTTCCTGATATAGTACGTGCTATTAAATCAGGTATCTGTGCGAGTACCACTGACCTGTGGACAGATAAGTACAAGGGTGTGCACTATATGTCTGTCACAATGCACTATATAAATAGAGATTGGTCTCACAATAAGTACGGTATGTATTAATGCGTTCGGCCTTCCCTGACTGTCCAAAAACTGGTGAAAATATTCGCAGTGAATTGGAAGATCGTTTGAAAGGACATGGTGTTGCTCATGAAGATAATTGCAAAATTACATTTGTAACAGGCCAGGGAAGAAATATTGTTAAGGCCCTCAGCATATACAAGCGTCTTCCATGCATGGCTCATATTATTAATACGGTCTTGAAGCATGTTCTGAGTGAACCCTTTTTGAAAGAAACAGTTCCTAATGTGTTAGCTGTTATCCATTCAGTGAAATCTCTGGTTTCGTACTTTAAAAGAAGAGGCATATGTGTGAGGTTACAATCATCTCTGAAACCCTATGGTTCCACTCGGTGGAACAGTTATTTTGACATGCTGCAATCAGTTCACTCCCAGATAGATGCTGTGAGGACTATTTTAGAAAAGGAGGGTGCCTCTGATAAGATGTTCGGTTATGATCAGGACATTACTGGCCTGCTTATAACATTTCTTAAGCTATTTAAGGAAGCCACAATTGATCTTGAGGATGATGAGGACCTGACTTTACATCTGGTCTTTCCGTGGTTTTATGCCTTAAAAGCCCATTGTGCTCCACAGAATGACGATGAACAGCTAATATTTCATTTCTTTTAAATTTTAATGTTTTCATACTAAATGAATTTTCATTACTTGAAGCTTTTGAAACAAACCGGTGGTGCAGAAAATGGAAGTCACTATGTTACACAAAACTGCAACACTTTTGGTGCCTAAATATCGCACATTAAAGAAACTAAATGCAGGAGAACGAATGTCTGTTATCGAGGCAGCTCGACAAATGTGTGCTGAAGGTAAGGTTCTCTGTTTATAATAATAATAATAATAATAATTATTATTATTATTATTATTATTATTATACCTATGCAAATGAGATATCTTTAACATTCTGTTATTAGCATAAAATATCAATAACTTGGGCAGATATATTTTCAGAGCAGCTACCCAATCAAAATAGACAAGAAGTCCCATCTTCATATGAAGAAAATTCAGTGCAACGTAGGAAAACGAAATTTGATGATTGGGTAGAAAATTCGCCAATGATACATGGTGAGGTCAGTAGGTACTTGCAAGAAGGGTTTATTAGTAACGAAAATATACTGCGGTGGTGGAAAAATAATTCGCACAGGCTGCTCCGACTTGCCTTGTACCGTAGCGAAAAAGGTGCTTAACATACCCGCTACGAGTCTCTCCAGCGAGAGGGTCTTCAGCTGCTCGGGAAATTTTATCAGCGGAAACGTTCCCGTCTTTATAAAGACTTAATGGCATCATAGTAATACACACAAGCGATAATGTGTCCATGCATTAAATATTGGTATGCAGTATGCATAGTATGAGGCGACCACAAACTAAGAGAGCAAATGGTAAAATTACACTTCTAAACTGATTAGTTTTATAGTTATTTCTTTTGGTTTTGTGGGGAAGGGGTTCCTAAATTATTAAATGTATTTCAAAAAATTTACCTATAAAATTATTCTTTTAAAGATATTTATGACCTGTAGCTACATTACGTATATCTTTGTTTCAAATTTTCTCGAATAGTAAATAATGCATTATATTTATGGTCATACTTCCATCAGCTGTCATTATGTTTATTTAAATATTCAAATATTTTGTTCAGAGAAACTACTTTTTATTAAGTAACTATATTTGACAGAGAGAAATATTATTTGTTAATTAGTCACATAAGACGTCTGACTTACGAAATAAATTTAAACATAACTTTGTAATGATTAACATAATACTAAATAACCATACAAAATAATATTTGTGTTGACGAATCCTATATAAATTCTGGCATGTAACAACCCCTTTCCTGCCTGCATTCACGCTAGTCTCATATCAGCACAATGAACGAGCAAACATCGATTAACGCAGCAGGAAGAAGAAAGCAAGCAAGCAAGCTAACCTGTAGCCTGCCCAGGTTGGGCTGAGCTTGACCTGGCCAGGAGTGCAGCAGCCTGCCTGTACCGTTGATTACGTGCGGCTAGCTTGCTTGCCTGGAAAGCAGGCAAGCATGGGCAAGTTAAATGCGGAGTTTGTACACCTCTATGCTAGTCACAGCAGTGCCCAGACGGACTGATCCCCAGGCGATGGAATGGCAAGGAATTGGTTTATGTTTTGTGCATGTTACCTGTTCCTAACTAACACAACCTCTGGTCTTTTTCCAGCCCACATCCTTGCATGTGCTATGAAAAGGTGTCAGGTTTTACATGTAGGCTCTTTCTTCTTTCTGCCTATGTGGTTTTTCCCTGACCCTTCAATACCATACTTCAACACCATATACCTGACACAAACTCTTGCCGTGGTAGCGAGTCTGACTCGGAAACCGGCAGATACTCCTTGTATCACTTCCCACTCCTCCCTGCTATCTCTTTCCTCTTCTTAGAAATAATAGCATGTCGGAGGCCATGTAGATTGAGTCGATGGTCACGCGGGGGAAGCGGGCTTCGGGGGCCCCCCCGAAAGAAAGAAGAAGGAAAAAAACTCGCTGAGAACAGTTTATTGACCACTTACAAAGACGAAGTTATTGTGCCCGTCACGACCGTAAATTTTATAATTTTGTGAACTGTATGTTAGGAACTAAAACAATAGCCAAGTGAGGCTAGGCAAGTGTCTCCGTGCTGTGCACAAATTAAGTAGGCCGCTAGGAAACATTTATATAAATGAATAGTGGGAGTCAACTATGGACAATGCCGGCATAAATTAGTACACGCTCTCAGTAAATTAGTGGTATCTAATTCAGAGCAGGTGGTACAATAGCGCTGACAGGGACAATCCGCTATTCAGAGCCTGGGTTCCTCAAGCCTTATGACTCATAAGTTACCGTAAAATGGGGTGAATAGGAACATGGGTGTGAAAGGGAACACACAGTAGGGAATTTATTTTATGGAAGGTTTGCATCGTATGTAAAGCAGTTCAGTGGGATTTTTTCACCCACAATATTTCCTATCCTTATTTCCCGCCATTTCTATGTGCTCTGAAAGGATAACAATAACTTGTAGCAAGAATAGTGTGCAATAAGGAAACCTTGTATTTTTTATAGCTATTAAAGACCATAAAATCTTCTTCTGGATTAGAAAATCACGGGGAGGTAAGTGCTTTTAATGTCTAGAATAAGTAACTATGCCATGTTTTGATACAATTAAACATAATTTTACCATGCCATACAAGCACACTTTTCTACGTTAACACTATGCACAATTAGTGAACAAAATCATTGAAAAATGGGGTGAATGGGAACACATAGATGATGTGTAAAATGAGATTAAATGTGAATGCAGTCTTCAAATAAATGCTGTTCGATAATTCTATCCCTTATTGTATCTGTATTCCAGTTGATGAAGAAAGATGCCAACGCAATATAAACCAAATCAGAGGGGCAAAATCCACAGGAAAGACCCACCGGAAACACTTTCTGCTGCATTAGAGGATATTAAAAGAGGATTATCATACAGAAAATGTTCAAAGAAGTATGCCATTCCTACAACAGTGTTAAACAGATGTATGAAATATAATAAAAGTGAAGGAGGAATAGAAATGTAGCCAAAAGTTGGACAGACATTGTTTAGATACTGAAAAGCATTTGGTTGATCAGCTGGTGATGTGTTCTCCTCTGGTTACCCATTTGATGCATAATGACCTCCGCTGTATTGTTAAGGCTTACCTTGATAGAATGGGAGTCACTGTGAAGAGGTTCAGAAACAATATGTCAGGTTATGACTTTGCCCTCAGTTTCCTTAATCGTCACGGAAATGTTTTATCTCAGCGAATGTGTCTAAACAGAACAGAGACCGTATTCTAAGTCGCTTGCCCCGTTCATCAGCAGAAGAAACGGTGGACGATGTTGAAGGAAACAATGGTATCACTGATGACTGCATTGTTTCTGTACTCAATGATATGAGGTTCAGTCCTGGGACAGTAAAAATTAGAAATAGAAAGCTAAACATTCCTCCTGGTCAGAGTGTGAAAGCTGACGACTTGGAAAATGATAGCCAAGAAGGACATCTGTCAGATGATTAGCAACAGCAGAAGGAGATCCCAAAATAAAATGAAGTTCCTACTGATAAACATGCTAGTAAAAGAAAGTTGCCAATCCCAACCAAAGGACGCCAGAATCAGAACCCTAAATCACACTTAAGGCAGGACTGCAACTGAGAACTACATCCGGTTGAAAAAATAATGAGAGGTGTGGACAAGAAAGCACGAATTAAAGAAGGTGTCTGGGTTATGGTAGATTTTTCTTCTCCATCCACATCATTAATCAAATCACCCAAATTCTTCAGAGCAATCCTATTTCATTGAAACAGTCACCAGTGTTGGACTATGAATACTTCACAGTAACATTTCTGAAGTAGGCCTACTGTATGTGCCAACTAAAGTTGAGTGCAGACAAATTTTTAAGTGGTCCGAACATGAAAATCTCTGTGAAATTGATAAGGCAAGCGTTGTTGGTGTGGTACACCACCCTAATCTTTTTAGAAGGGGACTCCTCAAATTCGATGTAAATTTCCACGTATGGTAACATTTTGGAGCATGTTTTAGGTTCACAATTACCTTATTGTATTATTTCTTACTGTTTATTCATTTTTCAGATCTTAGATAACATTTTTAAAGGTTTTCAATGTTCCTTTTCACCCCAGTATGGGGTGAATAGGTTTAGACGGGACACTTAAGCATCTGTTCCTATTGACCCCATATTTGGGGTGAATGGGAACACTAATTTTACAGTCAATATGACATAACTTTTTGTACGAATCTGTTCATTTCATGTACCATAACTAGCTATCTGACCTTATCAACACTGCTACATTCAGAAATTTGTTAAATTATCTAAATCAAGAAAACAGTGACAGAAAATACTATAAAACCGTTCCCATTCACCCCATTTTACGGTATGAGTCACCCGACTCGCTGTGTAATGCGTGCTGCCCGGAAGCAGAGTGACCTGTCTGCATAAGGGAAAATGTTGTGTAAATTCTGTGCGTGTGTCGTTGTAGACAAAGGGAATGTGTGACGAGTTCTGGAGCTGACACCAATTGGATTACTTCAAGATTTGTAGCAGTTGAAGAGCCAACCAGGATGATGGACTGTTGCAGACCTGGGGCTTGTTCCACGAACGAACTTTGCAACTTTTCAACTTTGCACTTTTCACTTTCCAATTCTTGCAAAGTGCAAAGTCTTTATGTTCCACCGTGAACTAGGTTGTACTTTTCAATTTCTTCGCAAAGTGAAAAGTCTTTGCGAATGACTGATCCGATCGAGTTTATTCCATGAGCAAACTGTAGCCTATAGGCCTAATCCTCTATGATTTTAATGCTTTACTTTTCGCGGCAAACTTGGCGGTATAATTGTCGTACCGTTAAGGTTTTTATCATGGGAAAGAAAGGTTATTACAAGAAGATGGCTGTGCTGGAAGTTGTCAAGGAGAAACATGACATCCTTTTTTGACAACTTTTAAAGATACCGTAACCTCTCAAATGATGACACACATCAATGTTAACCAGAGTAGGCTTGCGTCAACACATCCACACACAGAAGGAAATTCATCGTTCATTAGAAATCCCGTCGCTATATTGAGTGGATTATCCAGCCAACGTACTGTTAGGAAATATTACATTTACTATAACATCTACGACTTTGGTAACAGTTCAGCAAATAATTGATTTTGATGTCCCATGCATTGCTGCTACACCGTGCAGTACTAGGCCTATTCACTAACCAATGTAAGCATATAAGAATTTGTTCTTTTTCGGAAAGGAATTGACTTCTTTTTGTTGCATGTTTCAATAAATATTCGATTATTTCAAGAATATAGTCAGTTTGTGTTGGGGTAATACGAAATCACTTTGAAATTACATCGAAGTGAGGTTACGAAAATTAATCCTGTCTTTGTACGTTCTCTTATTATATTCTTCATCACTGTCCTCACTTGATGCTAATGCAAGCTCACGTCGCAACGTGTTCATATCACTAAACCAAATTTTACGCCGAGAAACTAGTGTGCATACTTGTTAATTAACATATGAGGAGGATAACATAACAGACTTGAAAAGTGAAAAGATTCCTAACTTTTCTCTTTTCACTTTGCAAGCTAAACCTGAAAAGTGATGGTGGAACAAAATCTGAATTGAAAAGTGTAAAATGCAAAGTGAAAAGTTGCAAAGTTCGTTCGTGGAATAGACCCCAGGTTCGAAGGCTGACACTCTTGTCTACAGTACCGAGAAGATGAGCGAGTAGGACTCTACCATGGAATTCCCCTGGAAGGAAAAATGACCTCCATATGCCTAAGAGTTGATGCCATTTTATTTCTTAGCACGATAAAGCATAACCACAGTAATATAATGTAGGATTTTCTTTTGTTAATACCTACATGAATGTTGTAAATAATGCACGTCCTAATATGGAATTTGATTTTTATTTTGTCATGTTAACATAAAATTAAGAGTGACAGCTCTCCGGACAAAGCATTTTTGTATTTTTGATCAATATTTCGTGAGGAGTAGTTTATTGTCAATAATTAATAATATCCCAGAAAGTATGAGAAAGAAAGATAGAAGAGTATTTTGAGTTCCCCTAAGGTGGGTTGGAAACAAAAGTGAGTGATGAATGAGGGATTCCTTCTCCAAGAAGTTGTTATTAATGTTCAGTATGGTTCTCATAAGAGCTGGGGAGCTCACAGGTCATGTAGACAATTCATGCTTAGCTGATACGTACTATTAAGGCATGAACATAAAGAGAGAAGAGTCCTGACTGAGAGAGATACAAAACTGTGTTATTTAGGTAAATTATTTTAGGGACAATGAGCTGCCTGGCCGAGGTCGCAAAGGCATGCTTGGCTCACCCGAAAGGACGTGGGTTCAATTCCCCGTCAGGAAGTCGTAAAATTTAAGAAACTTCCAGAGGTGCATATGACCCTGAGGTTCACTCAGCCTACACCAAAAATGAGTACCAGGTTAATTCCTGGGGACAAAGGCAGTCAGGCATAGAGCTAACCACTCTACCCCACCAAGAAGGTTAAGGATAGTGGAAGCCTTTACCTTCCACCACTTGAAAGGCCTTCATGGCCTGTACGGAGGTGGCTTTGCTTTGCTATGTTAGGGACAATATGCATATTTCCCTTGATTGTTGATTATTTTACCAGAATCTGTCTGGAATGTTCCTTTGTGCGAACCAGTGTGAAGTGCTGTGGTACAGGATGCTTGAAAGAGTGGTCCAAAACTTTATGTTGAGTGAAGAGAAATATAGGGTTAAGAAAGGAATAATGATAGCCCAATGTCCAAGGAATTAGGATACATGGTATGAGAAGTAATGAGAGGGCCGAACGCCTAAAATAGTCTACGATGAAATGTGAAATGAGGAATTCGAATGTTATATTGCCCCAAGATAATCAACATGAAGAATGAGAGAATAGAGAATAAATTAATAATATTTCTTGGGAAGTCTGCGGTAAAATGAAATTGAATAAACAAATGAATTGGGCAATAATAAGTGTATCCTAGGAAGTGAAATAGTGGCTGTAATTAGAAGATTACGGTCCGCCTTGGCTCATGAATGGACAGCGACGGGCGACCATTCTCCCGGTGTGACAAATGAACAGGTTTTTTTTGTTCCAGTCCCCCCTCGCAGTGGAAGTTAAAAGTTATGGACCCTTAGATTTCACACTGTGTCTGTGTTTCAATGGTTCCGTTTAAGAACACTTGTGTTAAATGATAATATCACAACCATGTAGATGGTTGTTAATAGATAATTATATATCCCCCAATATCCCGTAGTATGAGGCCATGGATATCTAGGAATTTTCAGATATGTATCTCTCAGTCAGAAGGAGCCCAGTTCAAACCCAGATCAGAATGAGTCGGCCTGCGCAAGTTTCACTTAAGCTTTTGCTGGGGCAGAAGAAGGTGATATCCATGTTCTTCTTACAGAAATGGCCCTATCTGTACATAATATGTACATATTGTAACGTGCTGGCTGGGTAAATAAATGAATAAATGAGTACAGAACCTAGTAGCATCCTATTTCTAAGATTTATTAACTAAGCACTACAATTACAGATTTATACACACAGAGACAATAGCTGAGCTTACAACTTACACAACTACATGGTTACACACTTACACGGTTCGCACTCTCTCTCTTAGTTTCTCATGTCCCATCTACAATGACACACTCACATACACACACACGCGCGCACGCACGCACACACACACACACACACACACACACAGAGTCATCGATTATTTACGGTATACTCTCTCAGCCACTCGTTAGCGCTCTCACGGTCCACAGCCTACATGTCAGTCTCGCAGGTCGGGATAGTATCCGCTGTTCACTCAATCCGTCGAACCCCGTTCACAGTCAGCACACGTCGGCACCTAGTATTCCCTTCGCACTGCTCCATAACACCCAAGGTTCTTCTCCAGCAACCGGCCTCAAGGGACTCACACGCACGACGTCAGTGAAACAGGAACGAGTCCTCGGCTCCAACAGGCAGATACTCCATTAGGCTGACATCTCAGCCCAGGCTATTACTGACTGCGCTCTTTGCTCACACCAGCGAACTCAATCTCGCTCTCGCTCACTCACTCACTAACTAACTCTCACTCCAAGTTACTCCTCTCCTTATATACCTGTTCTGGGGCTTCCAGAACAATCCGGATGCTAGATGTATCCAGGGACCTTGCGAGATAGAAGACTCCAGATTAACAGTCAAGTAATTTCCGTCGTCCCATGGGATGCGACCATGGACAGAAGAGAGAAGGACCGGCCCAGCACTTAAATGTTGCTCGCGATTGGCGCTGTCGAGCGTAAGGGGGTTGAGGCGATGGGTGATGAGCTCGGCCCGTAACAAGTTGGCATGGTGGAGGCTATGACCATTACATCGCCCCCTCCTTAAGACTGCTCATCCCGAGCTGCTCCACGATACTCTGCAAGACGGTTTGTTCGGTTGGCCACCACCTTCCCATGGGGGATCTGCTAGGTTCGGTCGACGGTATCCTAGTTCCCGTTGATAACAATCAGCAAGTCTTCGCGTGGCAGCCGGAACTTCGGTGGTTTTCCTTTCCTCCACACCCGCGTCCACTTTCAGGGCTTGAGCGCCTTCGCAGTCCTCTGGTGTGATGACCGGGACTGGTTTGCTCGTCCCAGATTTAGCCCTGCTAAATTTCCTTTTCTTCCAGGGTGTGGAATTCGATTTTCATACCGGTACACAGCTTCGTGCCGGAACAAGTGTCCTGGTCAGGTGGCATCCTTGTTCGTTGGTCATCGGTTCGTCTTCCATTGCTGCTCCGTCTCCTAGTAGGGATCCCTCCAACCGTGCCATTGCAATCGCTGCCTCTGTCTCATGGGCCATCGTCAGAGCCTCTTCGTAGTTCTGTTTCCTGACGATCGTCCTCCCTGGACGGATCTCAGCACCACGTAGATTATCACAGGCGTCAGCTGCCTCGAGTTTGGTGTCACCTCGGGATAACTCTTCCATAATCACGTCTCCTGGTTGCTTGATCTCGGCGTCGAATTCCTGCGGCGTTATTTCGGCGCGCTGAGTCCTCTCCTGCAGCTGGACTCGGTAGGTGGCTCTCAGTTGGTGGACACCGCAGCCCACGTCGAGCATTCCCACAACCTCCTCGTAGGTTGAACTTGGCTGGGGGCTGTATTGTACTCTCATCTTCTGTACACGTAGTCCGGCGATTGGATTTTCGGCACTCTTCTTGGACGTCGATCCGGTCTCGAACTGGATACGGCATTTTCTCTTGGAAGTAATTCCGTCCTCCCATGGTGTTTCCAACTTCACGATGGTGGAGCCACCATCGCTGCTAGCGGGATTCATTCACGTCTCCGCAGCCATCGTTTTCGCACGCAGGGCACTCACTTCCACCGCTGGGCCTCGAACTCCGTATTTCACAACAGCGGGCATCTCTTCGGACGCCTTCTCGTCCAGTTCGTTGTCATCCTGCGCTTCGTCATTGTCGACCTCGGCTTCGAGAGAGTGCACTTCATTTTCTGACTAACTGCTCACTCTTCCGATCACTTAAGTCTGTTTTCAATTGGTCCGGGTTTGATCTCCGCTCAGATCTCAGTTCACTCATGAGTTCACCATAACCAGATAAAATTTTAATTTCAAGTTCACTAAACTTGCTTAGAAAAATCTGCAGCTGTTCGGAATTCATTTTGCTAGTAGAAATTTCTGTCGATTACAAAATTCGCTACCAGTTACTCAATTCTGACACCAGTTTTAACGTAAAAGTTTATCCATTAGTTTATCATTCTTGTCTATCCCACTTCTGACTCCAGTTTTAGAGTGTTGACTGGGTGGTTGACTGTCCATGGTTTGGAAAGTTCCACCCAGGAAAATGTGCGGCAATAATATATCGCACTAGACTGAATCGTCTACACAGAAAATTAAATTAGCACTCTTAAATATCATAGTCATCGTGCCGTACTAGATTGTAGTCAGTTAAAACCACACTGTTCGCTTTCTCCACTGGAACTGTACTGTTCAAAGTCTCTTCTAAAACTCTACTGTTCGCTGTCTCTCATCTGAAACCACACTGTTCGACGTCTCTTCTAAAACTCTACTGTTTGCTGTCTCTCTTCTGAAACCACACTGTTCGACATCTTTCTAGAATGATTCTCCGACCATCCAACATCTTCATTAATTTTCATTGGTCGTCAGCTATTCTGCGACGTGATTCTTTCTTCAGAATTTGGAGCAAATCTTTCTGGAATGTCACTCCCCTTGACTTCCCGCTCGCTAGGTGACGTAAACCCTGTGACGTGCGGTGACCTTGATCGCCTGACCCTGTTCTCTCTCGTCCGCAGCAGAACAGCACGGTAATCAGCTGGTGCTTACTCACGCATAGACACGTCTTGCATTACGAAAATTAAACCAACTCTAAATCCAATAAAATACCATTTGGACGGGTAATATATATATATAAAATATAATATATATACATAAAAGACATTTTCATTTTACTGTACTAGCTTATAGGCTATTTTGATCACCCCTGCGAAGGTTTCCCTTTTGCGAACTTCTATGAATAGAAGAGAAATGTGGCTTATTTACAGCTCTCCTTCTAAGAACTTGTACTGTAATTTATTGTCCAATTTCAGTCTCTGAAATCACAAACATTTCATGAGGTATCACTCAGTTTCCTAGCCAAGACTCCAGGCATAGTGACAACCAGTGAGTGCAGTGCTCTTGCTGAGTTAATAGAAAGATTTTAGAAAGTGATTTGGAGGACATTAATGGTGATTATGATAATACTGATGAAGAGATTTTTAAGTGAAAGTGGCAGTTCACCTGATACAAGTGACTGTGAAGTCATACCTAAAGCCCCGCATGAAAAAGAAACATAGTGACTGGGTGTGGATTAGTAATAGTGTTAACCAACCAATTATTCATCACTTTAAGGCTTTCCAGGGATGTCAGGAGAACTGAGAGAATAATATTTAGATAATTCCGTATTGGTGTTATCTGTAATTTTGGAGTTTATGGACCTATTGTTTTTCCCACATTGCGCTGGAAACAAATATTTACACTGTAAAACAATTGTTATTAGATCCAGATAGGAAAAAAGGAATAGATGATAACAAGTGGTTTGACACTAATAAGGATTAAATTAAGGCCTAATTTGCCCTCTGCATTCTGATACCTCAGGTTCGTAAGTCTCACATCCAATTATATTGGAGCAAAGATAAATGTATTGAGACCCCAAAAAGTGTGAAGTTCCTGAATGTTTCAAGATTTATCACACAGAATCTTTATTCTGACATCATTGTTGGTACCCATATCCATTTTGAATGCTTTGTTGAAAACTGTACATGAAAATTCTGGTTGCTGTTCCATTTATGCCATTTATTTCAGAGCAGTGCACATTAGTTCTGACCGGGTGGTTTACTTGTGTTGAGAGCAATTTAAATCTGGTTTCTAAGTGAGCATGCAGGACTATTAAAGCTGAAGCAATTGAGTTAATAAACTTTCACACTACCGGATCTGTGCATTATGCTTCGAGAAACAGTGAGCCTAAAATTTTAACTGAAGCAACACTGGACAAAACTTCCTGATGTAATGTTGAGGAGCCCCACTAAATCAATGAGGAAATCATCCTATGAGAAAAATGTTTCTATGTGGTCAGTACATAGAGCCATGTGTAAGAAGTCCCAGCGTATAAGAATAACCACAAAACAATTAATGAACTTAAGGGAGAAATCCCCAGTTATATAAACTGAATTACACGGAAACCCCTACATGAAGTATTCGAAAACAATTTTAAAAGAACCAAATGAGTTGTCTGGACATACAGCTGTGAGCTTGCATTTGGGAGCTAGTGGGTTGAACCCCACTGTTGGCAACCATGAAGATGGTTTTCCATAGTTTCCCATTTTCACACCAGGCAAATGCTGGGGCTGTACCTTAAATAAGGCCATGATTGCTTCCTTCCCACGCCTAGCCCTTTCCTCTCTAGTAGTCACCATAAGACCTATCTGTGTCAGTGGGACATAAAAAAAGGAAAACAACAACAACTTTAACTCCCTTCCCACTCCTAGCCCATAGTCACCATAAGATCTATGTGTGTCGATGTGATGTAAAGCAGCTTGTAAAAACAAAAGTGCAAAAGAATTGAACTCTGCCTTCAGCAATGAGGACGATATTTCTAGCACCTCCCATAATTGCAATAAGTAATTCCGCTCAACTTAATTTAATTCAGTGCATCTTTATTTCCAATATTGTGTGTGTGTATCACTAAGTTTAGTGGGAGCTGTTCCCATTTTAACCAACTTTAATGGAATGTGCTCACCTACCCACCTTGCTGCAGAGACAGTTTTGCATGCACTGTATGAAGTATCTTATTTTGATTCTTTGAATCCATAACATTCTTCTTTTAATGTTAAAAATCCTCTTAATGATTAATATTAATAGTTACTTTTTTACAGTTAGTTTCTAACTCTACTGGTACTCAAAATCTTGGATGAATTGCTCATATTCGTACAAAGCTATTGCAATAAATAAGGTAAAGGAGACACAGTGTGCACTCATTAGTTTTTTGTCAATATCAGGACAATGGTAACAAAAGGACTGAGGAAGATTATTTGGTTTGAAGTTTCATTCAAATATTTTAATTGAATTCTCAGTATTTTACCTTTTTTTGTGAATAATAATAATAATAATAATAATAATAATAATAATAATAATAATAATAATAATAATAATAATAATAATAATAATAATAATAATAATAATAATAATCACTTTTCATGACCCAATCAAGAATTTCACTATTTTACATTTCCTTCCCATTTTTAATGTCCAGTGTTGACACTCACTCCTTTACATAATTTTTATCTGGTTTATTAGGGTGATGTCCTGAGCATTAGTCCCAAGTCTTATCCAATCATCATCCAATATGTACCAGTAATGTATTTGATTTATTCCATTACAGGAAGAAGCTTCTCGTTTATTGGGGAGAGCACCCAACCTGATGAAAGTCAAAGCAATCATTGGACTTCTCCAACTATGGTATTCCAAAGATTATGATGGTGAAGTTATATCATTAGGAGTTCTTTCAAATGGTAAGCTGTCAGTATTAAATCTCATAATCTCATAATATGATAATCTTTGCACAGTCTCATAATCTCTAATTATTTTCGGAATCAGATTAAATAACTATAAATATTAGTTAATGGGTGGATTGAGTACGGTAGCCCATTAATTGTTGTTGCTGGTCCTAAGCCCGGATAAAGGAGGAGGGTTGATGTCAGAAAAGGCATCCGGTCATAAAAAACTACTGCCAAAACCAAAATGATGGATGGATATTTCTCAAAGCAAACATTGCGGAGGAATAGTCTTCCGATTGGATCTCCGGGGTAGAGGCCTTGTGAGGAATTCAATGAAAGAACAGGAAGGTGAAAAAGTAGGAGTGAAGTTAGAGTTGGAATTTTAAATATAGGGACTATGAAGGGAAAGAGCCGGCCCCGTAGTGTAGGGGTAGCGTGCCTGACTCTTACCCGGAGGCCCCGGGTTCGATTCCTAGGCAGGTCAGGGACTTTTACCTGGACCTGAGGGCTGGTTCAAGGTCCACTCAGCCTACGTGATTAGAATTGAGGAGCTATCTGACGGTGAGATAGCGGCCCTGGTCTAGAAAGCCAAGAATAACAGCCGAGAGGATTCGTCGTGCTGACCACACAACACCTTGTAATCTGCAGGCCTTCGGGCTGAGCAGCAGTCGCTTGGTAGGCCAAGGCCCTTCAAGGGCTGTAGTGCCATGGGGTTTGGGGGTTTTATGAAGGGAAAGAACAGAGAGATTGTAGATATGATGCACAGAAGGAAGGTAAATATCCTGTGCATACAAGAGACTAGGTGGAAGGGTGACAAAGCAAAAGTATTGGCAGAAGGTTATAAGTTGTTCTATAGCAGTGCAGACAAAGAGTCAAGAAATGGAGTGGGGATTATCTTAGGTAAAGATCTGAAGGAGGAGACCTTGTCAGAGTTTTGAGTGTATATGCTCCTCAGTTAGGATGTTCTGAGGAAGAGAAATCTTCTATTCAGTACTACATTATGGCATGGAACTTTACATCCCTATACGGAATTATGAGACTCCCAAATTCCCAAAGTGGTTTAATCATAAATTGAAGTCCCTGATTATTGAAAAGAAGAAAGCACACAAGCGATACAAAATATCAGGTCTCAGTAGTGATTATCAGCATTTCTCGAAATTAAGAAATGAATGCAAGTCTGAATCTAAATTTTGCTATACAATGTATGTCTCCAACTGTAAACGAAGTATTACTTCCAATCCACAGAAATTCTGGCAATATCTAAGTTCTAAAAGGTCATGTAATAATATTCCTTCAACAATGCATCTTAATGAAGTTACAGCAGATACTGGAGAAAATATTGTCAGTCTTTTTGGTAACCACTTTTCATCCGTTTATTCTTCTTATCAGAATAGTAGTAGTATGTCATATGATTATCCTTTCTCTGTCAATCTATCAGTTATAAACATTAGTAAGGCAGAAATTTACAACAAACTGATATCTCTGGAATTAAAGAAAACTGTCGGACCTGATGGTGTTTCAACGTACCTGCTCAAGTACTGCTCATTTATTTTATGTGAAGCACTCTTTTATCTGTTCAACTTATCATTAAACCAAGGCGTTTTTCCAGTGGAATGGAAGAAAGGATTTGTTAGTCCAGTTTTCAAAAATGGTGATAAAACTGACATAAATCAATATAGACCAGTTATAATTTCTTCTAATATTTCCAAAATTTTTGACTCAATAATTCTTGACAAAATCACACCTCTCTTTAGAAACATCATCATTGATGAGCAACATGGATTCTTTTCAGGATGGTCAACCTGTAGCAATCTTCTTTTATTCTATCAGTTCCTCTGGACTGCATTTATACAGACTTCTCAAAAGCTTTTGACACTGTCGACCACGATATCTTGCTGCAAAAACTAACAGGCTACGGAATTAATGGGCCTCTCCTCTCATGGTTTGAATCGTATCTTAAAAAACGCCAGCAGATTGTTAAAATAAGGAATCATTTTTCTGCACCTATTATTGTTACCAGTGGAGTTCCTCAAGGGTCTCACCTTGTGCCCTTACTTTTTACTCTCTACATAAATGACATTAAAAATATACTTAAGAATTCTGAATTGCTCTTGTTTGCTGACGATGCAAAAATTTTTATGCAAATTAATTGCCCACTTGATTGTTTAAAACTTCAAGAAGATTTACATCATCTGGAAAAGTACTGTATTCAAAATGGATTGAAACTTAATCATGAGAAATGTAAATTAATATAGTTTTTTAAAATCAAGAAGAAAATATCATTTCAGTACAAATTTAGTAATAACAACATTCTAACTCCTGTTTCACAAGTTAATAACCTTGGTGTTTTATTCAGTTATAACCTATCATTTAAGGAACATATTGAAAATATTTGTAAGAAAGCATTTCAAAGATTGGGTTGCATTACTAGATATTCTAGAGAATTTTCAAACTTAGCTACGTATCGATTGCTGTATGTATCTATGGTACGCCCTATACTCGAATACTGTACACCTGTTTGGAACCCTTCTCATCAGACCTCTATCCATAGATTAGATTCAGTACAACATAAATTTCTTCGTTTATATTCATTTAGAGCAGGATTCTCATATGATAATATTGATTATACATCCTTACAACAGTCCTTAAATATGCATAGCCTGTCACAACGCCGTGAATTATTGGATACTCTCTTCATTTTTAAATTGCTTCATTCCTTGGTGAATTGTCCACAACTCCTTGCAAAAATTAACATACATGTATCAGACAGACGCACAAGGTTCAAGATTACATTTTCTACAAATTGGCATAGAACTAACTATGCATTCAATGGGCCAATTGAACGAATGTCAAGATCTCTAAACAAAGTGGATATTGATATATTTAACTGCTCATTGTCAAAATTTAGAAATCACTTACATTATCTCCAGAATTGACTATTACTTTCCTGTGATTACTTGTAATATAACCTGTGTATATATCTGTACATATTTTTCTACTTATACTCCATTGAACTTTCTTTTTAGTGTGTTTTGTTTTGTTTATTCTTCTCTACTGTTATGTAAACTGGTATTACCGTTAATAAAGTATTAATTAAGAGAAGGACAAATTTTGGAAGAATTGAATTTGAATGAGTAATTTAGTTAGGAATATTGTACTGTTTATTGCAGTATCACTGAGAAAACAATAGGTTATTGGACCTTTCCACGTTATCATGTTTACATCAGGGGAAAAAAGCTGGAGCTGGGCCAGGGGCTAATGCACAATTATGGCGGCTATATATAGGCTCTTATGGAGAAAGCTGGGCCATGGTAGGATAGGTGGTATACATAGGACTTAAGTGACATGGCCTAGGGGCTAATACGCAAGATGGCGGTGGGGTGCAAACTCCTAGTGCTAGGGCCTCCGAGGCAAGATGACCGCTATACATTAGTTATATGATACCAACTTTAAGGAGCTGGGCCAGGGGCTAATGGTGATACATTGTTCTTATAGGCCTAACTCTACAGAGCTGCCTCAGGGGCTCACAACTTGTGATGTATGACCTATTGGTTTTATCAGCCTAACTTTCAAGACTGAGGCAAGGGCTGCTATGCAAGATGACTGCTATACTCGTATATAGACCTAACTAGAGAGCTGCCTCAGGAGCTATGTACTATCATTTTCAAATATAGAAGTTGTGACTTGACTGTGTATTTACCCTGTATCAAAATTTTGAAAAATAATGATGTGACACTGAAGTCTGAGATTGTAGAGGGTACTGAAAGGAGGCAACAATACAGGTGGAGCAGCGACAATGCAGGTGAGCCAGCAGTAAGTAAAATTGTTGATGCTCATGGTATGGAGTTTGTAGAAGAAGCTAGAAGCTGATAAACAAAGAAGAATGCACCAGAATGGTTTAGAAGCAGAAATTACAAGAATATTTCATGGTCCTTTACAAAGAGTGAACCCAGAAATACTTGGTCAGTCTTGAGTGAATCAGTGTTGTATCAGTCATGAGTGAGTTATGAGGTGGTCGCGAGCCCTGTGCATCAGTGAGTACTGTGGTGAATTAGGAAGGTCTTAATTATGCAGTGTGCGGCATACTGTGATGTGAACTTTTCTGGAACAAAACTTTGCTCTGAGAATCCATGTTGGAGAACAGGAGTTTGACGCATCTGTATGCAATGTGTTTGACCATGATCATGAGTAAAAACTGAGTCAAGTGAACTTGTAAATAACTGTAAACAGTCTATATATTGTGAAAATGCATTGTTCATAATTTGTTATGAAAATAAGACATACTGTAAGAGATTCTCAGACAAAAGTCACCAAATGAATATTTATCTAGCATTTGTTATAAAATTGGACCACATGTGATCTAGAATGGAACAATATAATCCCTTAATTCATATTATGTATTACTATAAGCATTTAACCATCATAACAGGCTTATTTTGCACATCTAGTCTATTTTGAGACATTAAACTAAGGTGCTGGTCCAACACACCAATTCCATGTACACTCATCGTTTAGCTTGTGACCAGTCAAGATGCAGAGCCATCATTATGGAAATATGGCAGAAGAGTTATTTTTACATGTTAGTGATATCTCTATTTCAAATTTGTTCAAGTCACAAATCATCCAGAAATATTATGGAACAATGTGAAAACAGTGAAATTATCAGTCTAATATGTGAAGTGGTTATGAGGCCACAACAATGGACATGCTAACAGTTTAGTTCAAACCAGTTAATGCTGAACTTCATTGTTAAGGAGTGAATTCAATTCAAAAGCTAAGAATGTACATATGTGTCATGAATCTCATCCAAACTTGTGAAGTGAATTTCATTTAAACTTGTGGAATGTAATGTATCCAAATTTTGAAATTGTCATTATCAGGATGTGTAATTCGTGTGTTGAATCCAAGGAAGTGATACTGATATTCCCACATGATACTGTGCGATACGGTGATTATTATGAATTGTACAATTGTATTAGAAATAAGGTTAAAATAAGTGGTTTAAACTTTGTAAATAAGTATTTGTAATTAAAGAAGTGAAAGGTCAGTATCTTCCTATCTTTTCCAAGTGTGGGCTATCTAATATGGACTTTATATTATCAGAATTGTGTATTACAATGATTTTTCAATTTCAGTTAATAATTAATAATTGGGAGAGGTGATGGATGATAAATATTTGAGTATGTAATTGTTCAATAAGTATGACACCAGGAGAGTTAGCCATGCGGTTAGGAGCGTGCAGGTGTGAGCTTGCATCCGTTTTATAACGCACATACACAGTAAAAAATAAGTATGACATGTTCAATTAAACATCCACAATGTATGGAATGTCAGATGGTAATGGCAAGCGTAGCAAAGCTGAGATGGGCTGAGCTGCAATTTGACATCACGTAACATGAGAATTGACAATGATAAGTACTCCTGTTCCTCATTATTTTGTAGATATTTGACATTATTTTTTGAAGATTCCTCATGTATTTGTAGAGTAATGTGTATAGTCAAGTGTAGAGGTTTAACAACGCCTTTATTTTTTATATGACCAATCTGAAGGAAGACCTTAGATCCTCAAACTGCAACTTATAATTTCAGAAGTAGATTTGTGTTTTCAATTACTTAAAATGATTTCAGATATCCAAGTTTTCTCATCTTAATTAACTGTATTATTGTAATACATGTTATAAGAATTGATGTCATCTACACAGTCTGAACATTATATTTGAGTATGTTGCTTGGGATTATCATTATTTGAAGTCATTTAGGACAGGAATAGACAAAGGTAGGATCTTCATTATGTTAACTTGCTAGTATATGGGATACATATTTTATGAACTGATTGCACACTTATAATACATCTTATTTTCTTATTAAAAGGATTTATTATCCATCTAATCAATACACTGACATAAATTGATTGTCATTAATTCATTTAGGAATAGTTTCAACTGCTGAACCGGTGATCTTCAGCTACGTTTTTGACAAGATAGAATTTAAGGACATAGTAATCTTGGAGTTGAAATAAAATGTCTATTGAAAGGTCAAACAGGGCCATAACATTTCAAAGATTATAAATACACTTAGTCAAAAGGAACACATATACAGTGCAATCATTCTGTACTATTCAGTAGTCATTCAGAGGATTGTAACTACACTTCCATAATTTTATGTATATTAGATATTTGTTTACTGGACTAAAGAAGAAATAATGTTATGAATTTATTCACCTCAACAAGATACATTTTAATAATAATAATAATAATAATAATAATAATAATAATAATAATAATAATAATGTTATTTGTTTTACGTCCCACTAACTTCTGTGATGGTTTTTCGGAGATGCCGAGGTGCCGGAATTTTGTCCTGCAGGAGTTATTCTACCGACATGAGGCTGACGTATTTGAGCACCTTCAAATACCACCGGACTGAGCCAGGATCGAACCTGCCAAGTTGGGGTCAGCAGGCCAGTGCCTCAACTGTCTGAGCCACTCAACCCAGCAAGATACATTTTAAAGGTGCTCAGATATCCCTTAATTTTAATATATCAGCATAGTATTTTTCTTGGAGGACTGTGTCTATAAACATCATCTATTTCATGTGCATGCCCATATTTTATGCCATTTTTTATATACAGATCAATATATATACTAGCAAATGTACCCGTGCTTTGCTACGGTACTCTACATTGTATACGGATATCGAAGTAAAATACTGCATATGTCTTGGCTTTATCCGAGAACAGCATTGTGAAATCCACAGACGTTTCCAATGTAAGTGCGATTTGCAGAATTGCGATGATAACGGCAAGTCCACTTGTCTACTTGTCTACGAAGAAGTTGGTAATTTTCATTTAACGGCAGGCCCCATTGCCTAGTGCGTGGCCAAAATCGATTTGGAGATGTTTCATTACAATGGCAGACCCCATTTCCTACTATCGGATAGATTACAGTTGAGGAACTTTTATTACATTTGCAAGGACCTCCCCTACTGCCAGTCAAAAGTGAGTTGTGTTCTTATCATTATAATGGCAGGTGCATTTTCTAATGCCAGTCAGCATACTGCCAGTCACACCGAGTTGGTGAGTTTCCATTATAATAGCAGGCCACTGTGCCTAACGTCAGCACATTTTAGATGGGTAAATTTTTTTATAATGGAAGACATCCTTGCCTACTGACAAACAGAATTGGGTAAAAGAGTTTAAAAAAAATTGCATGCTACCTACAACTTACAGAGTCTTTATTGTGTAGCGGTTAAGACTGGTCTGAAAATCAGCATCCAGAAGACTGAATTTATGACCAATATCAAGGAGGCCCCTTCTACAATTCCCTCACAGACGCTACTATACGAAAAGTACCTGCAGTTAAGTACTTGGGAGAATGGATCTCTGCAAATCAGAGCGAGAACCCAGCCATAGATGCCAGATGTACCAAGTTTGAAAGGGCTTATTACTCGTGTCGTAGTATCTATTCATCTAAGTGCCTCTCCAAGAACCTCAAACTCAGACACTACAACTCGGTAGTCAAACCATCTGTTCTGTATGCTTCTGAGTGCCTTGTAATGGCTAGGAAGGGCCCACTCAGAAAGCTGGAGTTAAAAGAGAGGAAGATCCTGAGGATATTAGGACCAATCAGAGAGGAAGGAGGCACTTACAGAATCCGCCATAATGATGAACTGTAAGAACACCAGGAGGACTTCGTCACGTCTATAAGGAAAAGGCACCTGACTTTTTATGGACACTTGGCCCATCTGGATTCCAAAAGACTCACCAACAGGATATTCACAGTAACAGGAAGAGGCAAGGCTTCTAAGAACAAATGGATCACGTCAGTTAAGTCAGATATGGAACAACTAGATATCCTACTGGGACAAACTCATGACCGACTACTGTTCCGTCAAGCCATCCGACACGGAGTTTTCCCAACGTCCCTTACAAGTAAGAAGACTACAGGAACTAAGTGGACCGAGGAGAGAAAGCTGGCTCATAGTCAGCAAATGAAGGAGTATTGGAAGAAGAAGATAGCAACAACTTTACCCAAGAGGAGATACGAGCCCCGTGGTCCTCAGTAGGCCTAAACAACAGAGAAGAAGAAGAAGAAGAAGAAGAAGAAGAAGAAGAAGAAGAAGAAGAAGAAGAAGAAGAAGCAGGCTCCATTGTCTCTGCTAGTCGAATCGAGAAGGGAATTATAGACTAAATAGTGCACAGGAGATGGAGGATGACCCCATTCTTACTGCCTGTCAAAGTCAATATGGAGAGGACATTACACTAGCAGACACCCTCCTTCTGACAGTCACTATATTGATTTGAAAAGTATTTAATAACAGTGGCAGCCAAACCCTTTCTAGATCGCTACAAATCGACTTCAATGAATGAATGTAGTCGTCATAAGGAAGTATATGGATGTTTACCTTCATTTACATAACCTCTCCTGCCCAAAGGCCAACCTCACCTTCCCGAGATGAAAAAAACCTGTTCCCAGCCCTGTTGACAGAGTCACGGCGGTATAACCGTTACATCCATTATGGAGGAAATGCTGTGATTTCAGCTAGTCCATTAGCTGAGAGGTGGCAGCCCCACCAATGGTCTTACTTCCTTCAGGCTAGCAACCCGTCGGAAGGACATTTGATTGCTTTCAAGTCTTGCAAAAAGTAAAATGCAAGACCGTAACGGGTCACATGGCCCAATACTTGGAAGGAAGATGATGACGACCTTCATTTACAGAATAACTGCTGCAAAATGGTACACCAAATAGAAAAATGGATTTACGATAAGACGCTCTTTCTGGCCACATTTAGCGATCTAAATGGCTGGTCCTATGATATGTTCAAGTATCTCATCTATTTAAAGGAGGAATTGTTTTAGAAAAGTTGAATAGGGTGAAATTGGTGTAATCTTTTCACATATATAAATACTTTTCAAATACTTATGTGACAGCTTAAAACATACAATTTGGCACAAATACGGCTACTGGGTGGCCGCCCAATATTCGTGTAGAATTTGATGATCCTATCTTTCCTATAAGTGTGTCAAACAATGGAATATACTTGTAAAAATCGCCAAATTTAGGAACAATCCAGAAATACGGCCATATCTAACGTATAAGGGAGAGAGATACAACAAAAAGTCATAGGACCAAAGTTGTAGATCACTCCAAGTTGAACAGAGATTGTGCCATCTGTTTTGTGATACGACTTACTGTTTAGCCAACAAATACCTCAAAGGAATATCTGCACAGTCATTAAAATTGTCTCCATATTTTGATATCTTTGGGGGGGGGGGGATAAAAGTGAAAAATTTGAACATCTTGGAATGTTTCCACCGATTAGGGGCTAAAAGCTGTAATTTCACCAAATTTCAATTTTCTACCTCGTCTGGTAGGTTGTGCCGCCATCTTGATTTGGGGGGACGGGGGATAAAAATTAGGAAATTCCTGAAAATTTTTAAACTCCACGCAACCTATAGGTTATTATTATTATTATTATTATTATTATTATTATTATTATTATTCTATTTGCCTTTATTTGTAGTGGCGAAGTTAGGACTCATGGTCCTCTCTTACACTTAACCACACTTCATTAACATTGTACATCTGAGAGCAATATTCATAATCTTATCTTAAAACTACCACTACAAACTATGAAACAAAATAACATAAACTCTACCCTAAATGAATTAATGACAATAAGTTTATGTCAATGTATGGATTAAGAGGATAGTAATTTTTAAAAATTTTTATTTTACACCCATATAGGAGCACTTTAGTCAGTCCATATACATTTAAACCTTAATTTTTAATTTTTAATAAAAAATAAGTCATATCCATCAATATGGACCTTAAAAATGTTCATTGCTTAAATGTATGAATACATCGTCGTAATAATAGTGTTTAAGCTAATTCATATTAATTACCGGTACCAAGTTGCGGATATTGATTCAATAAAGGCAAGAGATGATAGGTTCTTCAAGGAAATAAACAAGAACATGCAACATGAATATGAATTATAACTGTATGGTAAATAAGTCTTCGTGAAATATATTAGAATATGGTATACATTCAAGTCTTTATGAAATATGTTAGGAATGGTGTGCAAGTCTTCGAGTGATATTTGAATGTCTTCAGGAATATTATAATAATATTGTGATGGAGTCTTTGATATGAGCTGTGTGAAGTGATAATAAATTCTTTAGGAATAATGAATAATCTCGTTGAGTGAAAATTGACTTGGATAGAATATTAATTGTGCACAACTTGCAGAGGATCATCTATAGCAACACCTAATTGAGCTATTTATTTCCATTGTATTTATATCCAGATCAAGAGTTACCAGTGGCAGAAATTCCAGCATACTTATGTCATATATTGATGTCTATTATTGTACTGTTTACATGAATTAAACTCCATCATAAAGCCTGTATTATCATAAGTGTATACTTGTGAAATCCTTTATCAAACACTCCACCTTTACAATACAAATTATTTGTCTTTAATTTGAAAACAACATAATTCAAATTCAAGACATGTATCATCCTCTTTTAGGACATCCTCAGTCAAAAATATACAAGTAAGTTATTGCGATGATAACGGCAAGTCCACTTGTCTACTTGTCTACGAAGAAGTTGGTAATTTTCATTTAACGGCAGGCCCCATTGCCTAGTGCGTGGCCAAAATCGATTTGGAGATGTTTCATTACAATGGCAGACCCCATTTCCTACTATCGGATAGATTACAGTTGAGGAACTTTTATTACATTTGCAAGGACCTCCCCTACTGCCAGTCAAAAGTGAGTTGTGTTCTTATCATTATAATGGCAGGTGCATTTTCTAATGCCAGTCAGCATACTGCCAGTCACACCGAGTTGGTGAGTTTCCATTATAATAGCAGGCCACTATGCCTAACGTCAGCACATTTTAGATGGGTAAATTTTTTTATAATGGAAGACATCCTTGCCTACTGACAAACAGAATTGGGTAAAAGAGTTTAAAAAAAATTGCATGCTACCTACAACTTACAACCTGACTTTTAACCCCATTTTATCAACATACCATTGCCTGCTGTCCATCTCACAACATTGTCAAGGTCACATTGCGGTTGCTCACAATCTTGTAACTTATTTATTACTCTATACAGAATAACATCATCTGCAACAAGCCTTACCTCTGATTCCACTTCTTTACTCATATCATTTATATATATAAGAAAACATAAAGGTCCAATAATACTGCCCTGAGGAATTCCCCTCTTAATTATTACAGGGTCAGATAAAGCTTCACCTACTCTAATTCTCTGAGATCTATTTTCTAGAAATATAGCAATCCATTCAGTCTCTCTTTTGTCTAGTCCAATTGCACTCATTTTTGCCAGTAGTCTCCCATGATCTACCCTATCAAATGCTTTAGACAGGTCAATCGCAATACAGTCCATTTGACCTCCTGAATCCAAGATATCTGCTATATCTTGCTGGAATCCTATAAGTTGAGCTTCAGTGGAATAACCTTTCCTAAAACCGAACTGCCTTCTATCGAACCAGTTATTAATTTCACAAACATGTCTAATATAATCAGAAAGAATGCCTTCCCAAGGCTTACATGCAACGCATGTCAAACTGACTGGCCTGTAATTTTCAGCTTTATGTCTATCACTCTTTCCTTTATATACAGGGGCTACTATAGCAACTCGCCATTCATTTGGTATAGCTCCTTCAAGCAAACAATAATCAAATAAGTACTTAAGATATGGTACTATATCCCAACCCATTATCCCCAGAAATCTTATCAATTCCAGCTGCTTTTCTAGTTTTCAACTTTTGTATCTTATTGTAAATGTCACTGTTATCATATGTAAATTTTAATACTTCTTTAGCATTAGTCACCTCCTCTGTCTGGACATTATCCTTGTAACCAACAATCTTTACATACTGCTGACTGAATACTTCTGCCGTTTGAAGATCCTCACATACACACTCCCCTTGTTCATTAATTATTCCTGGAATGTCCTTCTTGGAACCTGTTTCTGCCTTAAAATACCTATACATACCCTTCCATACATACATACGTACATACATACATTATCATTTTAGTCTGTTATGCCTTTCAGCGTTCAGTCTGCAAGCCTCTGAGAATTTACTAAACGTCACCACAATCCTCGATTTGCAACTAGTGTTGTGGCTTCATTTAGTTCTATACCTCTTATCTTTAAATCGTTAGAAACCGAGTCTAACCATCGTCGTCTTGGTCTCCCTCTACTTCTCTTACCCTCCATAGTAGAGTCCATTATTCTCCTAGGTAACCTATCCTCCTCCATTCGCCTCACATGACCCCACCACCGAAGCCGGTTTATGCGTACTGCTTCATCCATCGAGTTCATTCCTAAATTAGCCTTTATCTCGTCATTCTGAGTACCCTCCCGCCATTGTTCCCACCTGTTTGTACCAACAATCATTCTTGCTACATTCATGTCTGTTACTTCTAACTTATGAATAAGATATCCTGAGTCCACCCAGCTTTCGCTCCCGTAAAGCAAAGTTGGTCTGAAAACAGACCGATGTAAAGATAGTTTCGTCTGGGAGGTGACTTCCTTCTTACAGAATACTGCTGATCGCAACTGCGAGCTCACTGCATTAGCTTTACTACACCTTGATTCAATCTCACTTACTATATTACCATCCTGGGAGAACACACAACCTAAATACTTGAAATTATTGACCTGTTCTAGCTTTGTATCACCAATCTGACATTCAATTCTGTTGAATTTCTTACCTACTGACATCAATTTAGTCTTCGAGAGGCTAATTATCATACCATACTCATTGCACCTATTTTCAAGTTCCAAGATATTAGATTGCAGGCTTTCGGCACAGTCTGCCATTAAGACCAAGTCGTCAGCATAGGCCAAACTGCTTACTACATTTCCACCTAACTGAATCCCTCCCTGCCATTTTATACCTTTCAGCAGATGATCCATGTAAACTACAAACAGCAAAGGTGAAAGATTACAGCCTTGTCTAACTCCTGTAAGTACCCTGAACCAAGAACTCATTCTACCATCAATTCTCACTGAAGCCCAATTGTCAACATAAATGCCTTTGATTGATTTTAATAATCTACCTTTAATTCCATAGTCCCCAAGTATGGCGAACATCTTTTCCCTCGGTACCCTGTCATATGCTTTCTCTAGATCTACGAAACATAAACACAACTTCCTATTCCTCTTGTAGCATTTTTCAATTACCTGGCGCATACTGAAAATCTGATCCTGACAGCCTCTCTGTGGTCTGAAACCACACTGGTTTTCATCCAACTTCCTCTCAACGACTGATCGCACCCTCCCTTCCAAGATGCCAGTGAATACTTTGCCTGGTATACTAATCAATGAGATACCTCGATAGTTGTTGCAATCCTTCCTGTTCTCTTGCTTATAGATAGGTGCAATTACTGCTTTTGTCCAATCTGAAGGTACCTTACCAACACTCCACGCTAATTTTACTACTCTATGAAGCCATTTCATCCCTGCCTTCCCACTATACTTAACCATTTCAGGTCTGATTTCATCTATTTCTGCTGCCTTATGACAATGGAGTTTATTTACTATCCTTTCCACTTCCTCAAGCATAATTTCACCAACATCATTTTCCTCCTCCCCATGAGCTTGGCTGTTTGCAACACCACCAGGATGATTTCCTTTTACATTGAGAAGATGTTCAAAATATTCCCTCCACCTCTCCAGTGATTCCCTGGGATCTATTATGAGTTCACCTGAATTACTCAAAACACTGTTCATTTCCTTTTTCCCTCCCTTCCTAAGATTCTTTATTACTGTCCAGAAAGGTTTCCCTGCTGCTTGACCTAGCCTTTCCAGGTTATTACCAAAATCTTCCCATGACTTCTTTTTGGATTCAACAACAATTTGTTTCGCTCTGTTTCTTTCATCTATGTAAAAATCCCTGTCTGCCTCGGCCCTTGTTTGGAGCCATTTCTGATAAGCCTTCTTTTTACATTTACAGGCTGCTCTCACTTCATCATTCCACTAAGATGTTTGCCTTTTCCCATCTTTACACACAGTTGTTCCTAGGCATTCCCTTGCAGTTTCTACTACAGCATCCCTGTATGCCACCCATTCACTTTCTATATCCTGAACCTGCTTACTGTCTACTGTTCAAAAAATGTCTCACTAATCATATCCATGTACTTCTGTCTAATTTCCTCGTCCAGGAGATTTTCTACTCTTATTCGTTTGCAGACAGATTTCACTTTCTCTACCCTAGGCCTAGAGATACTTAGTTCACTACAGATCAGATAGTGGTCTGTATCATCGAAAAATCCGCGAAAAACTCGTACATTCCTAACAGATTTCCTGAAATCAAAGTCCGTTAAGATATAGTCTATTATGGATCTGGTGCCCCTAGCCTCCCATGTGTAGCGGTGAATAGCCTTATGCTTGAAGAATGTATTCGTAACAGCTAAACCCATACTAGCACAGAAGTCCAGCAAATGCTTCCCATTCCCATTAGCTTCCATATCTTCCCCACATTTGCCAATCACCCTTTCGTATCCTTCGATGCGCATTGAAATCACCCATTAGCACTATTCTATCCTTGCTGTTAACCCTGATCACGATGTCACTCAATGCTTCATAAAACTTGTCAACTTCATCCTCATCTGCACCCTCACATGGTGAATACACGGACACAATTCTTGTCATAATTCCTCCCACTGACAAATCTACCCACATCATTCGCTCATTTACGTGCCTAACAGAAACTATGTTGCGTGCAATGGTATTCCTGATAAAGAGCCCTACCCCAGACTTGGCCCTTCCCTTTCTAACACCCGTCAAGTACACTTTATAATCTCCTATCTCTTCCTCATTATCTCCCCTTACCCGAATATCACTTACTCCTAGCACATCCAGATGCATCCTCTTTGCTGACTCAGCCAGTTCTACCTTCTTTCTTCCATAAGCCCCATTAATATTGATAGCTCCCCATCGAATTCCATTTTGTTTGCCAAGTTGTTTCCAAGGAGTCCCTCGCCTGTCAAATGGGAGTGGGACTCCATTACTCCCATAGGTCCAAGGCTTGCTTAAAGTGTTCTGAGCTCGGTTAATTCATGAAGCAGGATGCTTCCCTACTTGCACATAGTCCTAGTGAGGATCTCTCCTCTAACGGGTTATGGACCACCGGTGAATTGTATGTCCTAGCCGCCTGAGCACAAGGAGGGCCACGACTCAGAATATGTCCGAGATGCCCACTCCCATTCCATAGCAACTGGTATCCCGACTCTCAGGACCACTTACTAGGCCACTCATCCGTTGCCCATGGTTCACGAACTAGGACGTGACTACAGTAACCCACAATCATGAACCATATACCCTTCCATTCATCACTAAAATTTGTATGATTGCCAATTATGCTTGCCATCATGTTATTCTTAGCTGCCTTCTTTGCTAGATTCAATTTCCTAGTAAGTTCCTTCAATTTCTCCTTACTTTCACAGCCATTTCTGACTCTATTTCTTTCCAGTCTGCACCTCCTTCTTAGTCTCTTTATTTCTCTATTATAATAAGGTGGGTCTTTACCATTTCTTACCACCTTTAAAGGTACAAACCTGTTTTCTCATTCCTCAACAATTGCTTTAAACCCATCCCAGAGACTGTTTACATTTTTATTTACCGTTTTCCACCGATCAGTGCTTTACAAACCTCTTAGCAATAAGATAACAGCCCAACAACACTTAAGATTTTTCACATATGTAAGACAGCTCAACATTATTTACATCGCACAACATTTCAACTGTCACCCATTCAACCAATAAAACTGAAATCCCATACTTCAACAACAGATACACACAGAAAAACTTAAAAACACTAGTCAATTGGGAATATTTAACGACATTTCAACCACCCTCATTCAAGCCATTATTTCAATTTTTTCAACATGGTTCATTTTGAATCAAATATCAACTGTTGTTTACATGCACTAGGCACTCCGTCTTCATAGAGAGTGTCCAGCGGAGGTGATTAGCCCATGGATACTTCAGCGAACCATTTTGTTAGAGTCTAAAATATAATTAGTCCACATAGACATCCAAGTTGAATCACGACGCAATGCAACAATTTTACATGAGCTGGTCATAAATCACATACAAAATTTCACATCTTGAAGCCATTTCTGATTAGACTAAATCAAGACCGTAATACTGCGATCCAAAAATATTTTTTTCTTTTTATGGAAATTAATACAAATTTGGAATGCTTTTCCACATTATTTTACAATGTAAAATACATGTACAGTAAATTGTAATTACATGTATTCTGCATTCATTCCCAATATTTGTATATAAATTTTAAACTGCCTTCGAACTTAGCATCAAATAGGACTTTAACTATTATTATTGTCAATACTGTACATACTGCTTTGTTTTGAGTGAAAATTCACCAATGTGTTCACTAGTGTAACATTTTTAAATCATTTTGATGTTTTGTTAATGATAAGATCTTGTAAATGCTTTTTAATATATTCACTCATGCAACATTTTTATAATTTCCAACCAGACATCTGGTAGAATTTTGAAGTATTTGATATGACTGATGATGCCCCACAGAAGGGGCAAAACATGGCTCAACTATTTTTAACAATGTTTAACTAATATGTTAACAGCTTGTGTACTGTATTGAATAGGTTGAGTTAAAATAAATTTCTTATATTATTATAAATTAAGATTCTTCACACCCACAGGCACACAAATGTGCGACTTACAGTAGTTTAGTTTTTCGTGCATTTAACTTACCAATGTGTAAGAAAGGCTTAAAAAATGAATAGAGTACTATCCCCGCAATTGCTAATATCAACGGCTACAACAGTTTTTTCGTAGATCAGATAATCAGAAAATTCAAACACCACCCCAAGACCACTTTAATGAAAGGAAAACTTAATGCTTCCGCATTTTCCACCTTTACTTTTAATAAGGATGTTTACAAAGTCACCAACTTCTTCAAAAATAACAACGTAAGAATAGCTTTTAGAACCAATAACAGGAATGTAGAAGTTTTACACAACTCCACTTCAGTCAACAAGTCTAATGTTTTTTTCAAAATCTTGGGCTTACAGATTTAAATGTAACAACTGCAGTTCTTCATATATGTGACAGACCGGGCGAAGTTTTACAATGTTAACGCCTTAAAATATAATAGGTTTTTGGCAATAGGACAACATATACATGATTCCAAACACAGTTTCACCAACATAGAACATGACATGAAAATCCTCGAAATAATAGACAAAGGTCCTCTCCTCAATGCAACCGAATATTGTTTCATACATCTTGACCAGTACTTTAATTCTAATTTTAAATGACATTTCAGAGAAACCAAACATTCTTTTTGATTTTCTCATCTTTTTAAAAAAAAGTATTAAGTCTTTAAACTCGAGTTTGATTTTCCACGCTTTGCATAGTACCTACCCTCATCATTTATCCCTACTACCTCATCCTTCTGCCCCACCTTTGTCTCAACTTCCCCTCCTCTCTCTCATCCCTCCCTTCTCTCCCTTCTGCCTCCCTTACTTTGTTCTCTTTTCCTTTTGGCTCTCTTACACACCTCTTAGTTCAGTTCATCACTGCATATCAAGCATTTCATCACGCAGTGCAAGGTGAGTTATACATTATTTTTCTCGTTCTTTCCCTTGCCTTAAATTTTACTCCGCACCTAATTTGGCTCTTATTATTCTCATTAGGTCTTTCTGGTTCCATATCGAACTGGGACTAACAACAACCATTGTTCAGTAAAATATGACCTTCACATGAACATCTTGCTAACTCAAGAATGACTCGGACATAGATCTTACAGATACCGTCGAATGTCAACTATGATTCTTATTTGTTGCTGAAACCTGCATTATATATTAATCAACACTCTGGTGTTTGACTTCAATTGAGTCGTCCAGTTGCAAAACCCTTTATATCCATTTTTTTTCTCAAAATGAGTTGTCACCGCCATTGTATACAGCTCATCAAAATACACAATCCAGCAATGTAATACGTGAGCAAGTGCCATTTCATCCATATGTTTAAAGGTGACAACGAAACTGCTGCAAAAGTCATTATGTCCAGCGTGTGTTATGCAGCAAAGCTCATTATGTCGCAGAACCCTGTAAGAGGATCATACTTACACGAACAAAATCAGGCAACTGTGTGATAAGAAGTGAAGTAAACTATAACAGCAATTGTGGTGGAAGCAAAAAGCATATTGAACCATGGGAAACCCTTTTCTGGTATTGTGCCACTACCAGTGGAGGAAGGGATTCCTCTTAAGAAAGAAAAGCTCAATGACCTGCACACATTGCTGCCTAAACATTACGGGAAAGAGTGGATAAGGAACGATGACCTCACGTTCTACAAGGCACCGTTTGACCAGCGGCAAAATTCAAACAGTGAAATGCCAGACTATGACATTGATATGGGAGATTTTGTTGAGGCCAATAATGGATTGTTAATATAACTCTACAAAATGTTAAAGAACTTGTAAAATGTTTTGAGTGAGTGATGATTTCTTGATGTAATCATTAAATCAAAGAGCGGGGATTAGATATCAAAACATTATATCCTAACCTAAATTATTTCCATTTATGCTATTTTCATAGTGTAATAGTTTCAAACATAGCTACTAAAACACTTTCACCATAAATCTTCACACTCTATTCCATATACTGCTGCACATATCTTTTATCTCCACAAAACTGCTGCAAAGCTCGTTCCGTCCAAATGCTTTTTGCAAATAACATGGGTTCTATCAGTTAAATTTTGTGGATATTTTGCGGTATGACGAAGATGAACGCTTACTGTTTAATTATAAAATTTCAACCTCCTATCTTTGTTGCATAACAAATGACAGCTTTTTGCGCTTCCTGAAAAATTTGTCAGCACATAACGGGTTTTGCAACTCGACGACACAATTTTCCTCACAGCAAGACAAGTTTTAATGACCCAGATTTATCTATCTTTCACATGTTTTGTAAGATTCATCATTCAATTCATTTATCTTCACATCAAGATTTTAAAGATTTGTAATGCCCCAGCCTAACCCATCATATTGATATGATATACAGCTCCAAGTGAACTTTCATCACAAACAATAATTTTTTACTATTAATTTTATGCCTATTTGCTTCTTGTGTTTTTTGTGTCTTGCACTTTTTGAACTATTGGCTGATGATGACCCAGATCTGGTGTCGAAACCGGTACCATTTGTAAATGACATGTGATGTAACTCACAAATATTCTTGTATTGAATAGGTGGAACCAAAATATATGCTTAATTTATTGTGGCTTCACTGAAATGCTTGAGTGTAAGAAATTTTTTCTGGCTAATTTCCTAAAGAGCAATTTAGTAAATTGATTGAAGTCTATGGGAAATATTTTGATATAGTATGACTTAAATCCAAACTGAGGACAATGTTCACTTCTAAACAGTTCAAAGATAAGACTGTGGCTCAAATCCAAAAATTCCTATTGGCCAGTGGTTTCCACAACAGTCTTCTTGAGCTTTATAAGTCAGAGTTGTCTCTCTGCATTAGGAATGCTGTCTATAGAAAAGGATCTTCTTGTTGAAATGAAATAATGTGAGGACTTATGCAGTTATGTCACCAAGGAATTCTGCAAAGAGAATCACAGGGTGGAGTACACATACGTGTAATTAGGGTGAGTAGAGTTGGAATGTACTTAAGGTACTACATTGTGCCACTGTATTGTTACTAGTTGCATGCCTTGGTGGCAAATCCAGGATACACCACTGGAGAAATCCTATCCGATTTTTGACAGAATGTTGTTATACCTATTCCCAAGAAAACAGGTGCTGACAAGTATGAAACCTACCGCACCATTAGTTTAGTAACTGATGCGTGCAAAATGTTAATATGTATTATTTACAGAAATATAGAAAGACAACAAGTTGTGGGTAGATTTTGGTAATAACGTTGAAAGGCTAGGTCAAGCAGCAGGGAAACCTTTCTGGACAGTAATAAAGAATCTTAGGAATTGAGGGAAAAAGGAAATGAACAGTGTTTTGGGTAATTCAGGAGAACTCATAATAGATTCCAGGGTATCGCTTGAGAGGTGGAGGGCATATTTTGAACATCTTCTCAATGTAAAAGGAATCTTTCTGGTGGTGTTGCAAACAGCCAAGCTCCTGGGGAGGAGGAAAATGATGTTGGTGAAATTACACTTGAGGAAGTGGAAAGGATGGTAAATAAATTCCATTGTCATAAAGCAGCAGGAATAGATGAAATTAGACCTGAAAAGGTGAAGTGTAGTGGGAAGGCAGGGATGAAATGGCTTTATAGAGTAGTAAGATTAGCATGGAGTGTTGGAAAGGTACCTTCAGATTGGACAAAAGCAGTAATTGCACCTATCTATAAGCAAGGGAACAGGAAGGTTTGCAACAACTATCGAGGTATCTCATTGATTAGTTTCCCAGGCAAAGTATTCACTGGTATCTTGGAAGGGAGGGTGCAATCAGTAGTTGATAAGAAGTTGGATGAAAACCAGTGTTCTTTCAGACCACAGAGGGGCTGCCAGGATCAGATTTTCAGTTTGCTCCAGATAATCAAAAAATGCTATGAGAGGAATAGACAGCTTTGTTAATGTTTCATAGATCTAGAGAAAGCATATTACAAGGTACCGAGGGAAATGATCTTTGCCACAATGGGGGGCTATGGAATTAAAGGTAGATTATTTAAATCAATCAAAGGCATTTATGTTGACAATTGGGCATCTGTGAGAATTGATGGTTCAGGGTACTTACGAGGGTTAGACAAGGCTGTAATCTTTCCCCTTTGTTGTTCGTAGTTTACCGGTACATGGATCATCTGCTGAAAGGTGTAAAGTGGCAGGGAGGGATTCAGTTAGGTGGAAATGTGGTAAGCAGGTGCTGACGACTTGATCTTAATGGCAGATTGTGACAAACGCCTGCAGTCTAATATCTTGGAACTTGAAAATAGGTACAATGAGTATGGTATGAAAATTAGCCTTTTGAAGACTAACTTGATGTCAGTAGGTAAGAAATTCAACAGAATTGAATGTCAGATTGGTGATGCAAAGCTAGAACAGGTAGATAATTTCATGTGTTTATGTTGTGTGTTTTCTCAGGATGGTAATATAGTGAGATTAAATCTTGTAAAACTAATGCAGTGAGTTGGCAGTTGCGATCAGCAGTATTCTGTAAGAAGAAAGTCAGCTCCTGGACGAAAATATCTTCACATTGGTCTGTTTTCAGACCAACTTTGCTTTACGGGAGTGAAAGCTGGGTGGACTCAGGGTATCTTAAGTTAGAAGTAACAGACATGAAAGTAGCAAGAATGATTGCTGGTACAAATAGGTGGGAACAATGGCAGGAGGGTACTCTAAATGAGGAGACAAAGGCTAAGTTAGGAATGATCTCGATGGATAAAGCTGTACGCATAAACCGGCTTCGGTGGTGGGGTCATGTGAGGCGAATGGAGGAGGATAGGTTACCTAGGAAAATGGACTCTGCTATGGAGGGTGAGAGAAGTAGAGGGAGACCAAGACAATGATGGTTAGACTCAGCTTCTAATAATTTCAAGATAAGAGGTATGGAACTAAGCGAGGCCACAGCACAAGTTGCAAATAGAGGATTGTGGCGACGTTTAGTAAATTCACAGAGGCTAGCAGAACGCTGAAAGGCATAACGGTTTGTAATGATAATATATGTATGTATGTATGTAGAAAGACAAGTTGAAACTGAGTTGGGAGAAGTTCAATTTGGCTTCAGGAGAAATGTAAGAACACATGTGGCAACCCTGACTTTACATCTGATCTGAGAGGATCGAATTAAGGAAGACAAGTCCACATACATGGTGTTTGTAGATCTTGAAGAGGCATTTGATAATGTTGATTGGACCTAGCTATTTTAGTTTCTGAAGGTGATCAAGATAAGATACTGAGAATGAAGAATTATTTACAAACTGTATAAAATTCAGTCTGCAATGATAAAGAATTGAGGGCTTTGAAAAGAATCAGCAATACAGCAAGGCTGCAGTTTGACCCCCTCCCTCCCTCCTTTTCAATGTTTATATAGAACAGGCAGTAAAGGAAATCAAAGAGGAATTTGGGAATGGATTCACAATCCAAGGAGAGGAAATCAAACCCCTGAGATTTGCTGATGATATTGTTATTTTATCTGAGACTGCAGAAGATCTGTAGAAATTGCTGAATGGTCTTGGGTAAGGAGTACAAGATGAAAATAAATAATTCCAAAACAAATGTAATGGAGTGCAGTCAAATGAAATCTGTTGATTCAGGAAATATTAGATTAGAAAACGAAGTCTTAAAGGAAGTAGATGAATATTGTTACTTGGGCAGTAAAATAACTAATGATGGCAGAAGTAGGTAGTACATAAAATGCAGACTAGCACTGGTAAGGAAGACCTTTCTTAAGAAAAGATTTTTGCTCGCTTCGAACATTGATATAAGAATTAGAAACTTGTTTTTGAAGACTTCATTTGAAGGCACTCCATTACATTTGTTTTGGAACTATTCTGGAGTGTGGCATTGTATGGAAGTGAAACAAGGATGATAACTAGCTCAGAGAGAAAGAGAATAGAATCTTTTGAAATGTGGTGTTACAGAAGGATGCTGAGGGTGAGATGGATAGATCAAAACACAAATGAAGAGATACTAATCAAATTGGTGAGAGGAGATCAATTTGGCTAAATTTGACCAAAAGAAGAGCTAGAAGGATAGGGCTTATCTTAAGACACCCAGGACTTTTCGAGTTTTTTTTTTTTTTTTTTTTTTTTTTTTTTTTTTTTTTTTTTTTTTTTTTTTTAGGGAAGTGTAGGTGGTAAGAAGTGTAGGTGGTAAGAAGTGTAGGTGGTGCCATATTGATCATTGGGAGTAGACCAAGGTATGAATGTGACAAGCAGATTAGAGCAGATGTTGGATGCAGTAGTTATGTAGAAATGGAAAGGTTAGCACAGGGTTGGGTGTTGTGGAGAGCTGCATTAAACCAGTCTATGGACTGATAACTCAAACAAAAACAACAACAACATCAACATCATCAACAAGTTTTTTTCTAGCTGTAGGCTTCTTTTTGTTTACTATTATGAATTTTGTTTTCTTTATATTTATTTTTAGTTTAAATTTTTCTAGATTTGTTGAATATTCTTAGCATCATACTCATATTCTTTTTAGAATTAGCTAAGAAAGCAATACCGTCTGCAAAGCAGACTTTGTGCACCTGAATACCATTAAAATTTCACCCCTTTAGTATGCCCAGTCATTTCTCGAACTGCATTTCCTATGAACATATTAAAGAGATATAGTGACTTTGGACAGTTTTGTCATTCACCTCTTCTAATTTTTGCTTCTCTTGTAGTACCATGAATATTAACTTCCGTGGTTTGAGATTTATATAGTATCAGAATAAGTCACCTGTCTTTCCAGTCAAATCCATATTCCCCATTAGCCATTACATGAGAAAGCAATTTCTACTCAACATTATCAAAGGTTTTTTTCCAAGACAATAAATGTTACATAAGTTTTCCTGTTAACTTCTTTCTTTCCAAAATTTGACATAATGCTAATATAGCCTCCCCAGTTCTTTTTTTTGTGTTCTCTTGCCATATTGATCTTTGTCCAATTGTTGTTCTATTTTTCTTCTAATTCTGTCTTTACTGATAAATAAAATTTTAGAAATGTAAGAAAGAATCGCTAATGTCCTCTGTTTATAGCATTCATTAATCACTTCAAACAAACCGTCTTTCATGGTATCATTACAGTTCTTCAAGAGTTCTACTGGAATGGCATCCACAACAGTGGCTTTGCTCAGTTTTAGTTTAGAGAGTGCTGCATCAAACTTTGCTGTAGTGATGGGCGGTCCTCTGTCGACTTCTTAAATTGATTCCACATCTTCCAAATATTATTCAATATTGAGCATATTTACTCTCTATCATTATAAATTATATTAAAAAAAATTCATTTATATGTTATAAAAAATGTTTTCATGAAAAAAATTAAAAATAATTTGAATTTAAAGCTTATAATTTATGATTTAACTGTGCTCTTTCATTATAATGCAAATTAAGACTGTAATCAGGTTTATAGCTGAGTTTTATGCTGTATTTATTTAAAAATCTATTATCTAGTTAATGCCAGAATTTTACAAATTTCTAAAGGATATGCTTTATTTGGCAGGCTCTTTTGATTTCCCACATGGAATAGTACTTTCTCAACCTGTGACTCTTAAGAATGGATTTTGGGAGCCATGTTCAAGTTTTCCTCAGCCTCAAGATGAACACTGTGAACTTAAACATATATGCTCCTTTGGTATACATATTTTAGGTAAGTGTGGGATTGGCCAGATGTTTGTTGAAGAGTGGTTACTTCCTAAGGTTGAAAGAGAATTAATTACAAGAGGCTTATTAAGAGATGAAGCACAAAAGTCAAGGGAAAGAATCCTTCAAGCTAGGGAAAGATTAACAGAAATGATGGAAGAGCTAAGCATTGCAAAGGAAAAAAATGATGCTAAAATTGAGAATTGTATGGCAAAATATGATTTTGAAAATAAATGGATACAGGAAATGGCTGATGCTGATTTAACCCATGTTCTGGAGGAAGTGTGGAAAAGAGATCCTTTACTTCTGGCAAGTCAGTTGGCTGCATCAAAAGGTGCACCCCGTAAGAGGAGAAAAGGATCCACTGATACAGATGAAGAGTCGGATAAACTTTCTGATGAAGAGGATGAAAGAGAAAATGAAATTGAAGCAGAAGAGGAGGAAGAAGAAGAAGAACAAGAAGAGGATGAAGATTAAAAAATGACACAGGATTGTGATGTAGTTGATATAAAATGATGAAACTATCCCTTAAATGACTAAATATCATAAGTTTAAATTATTGTATATTTTACCATTACAGTACACTAAAAAAATAAAAACATTTTTGAATCTTTAATAATTTTACAATTTTTAGAACACTGTAAATGAATTACAGTTGTTATATCTTTGTTTAATATGTCTAGTCAAATAAAGTGGCATTATGTTGGTTTCCCTAGGTATGTTATAATCCTTTCATTCTTATAAAAAAAATGTCTGGTAATTAAGAAGAATTCTTATGGTAGAGCTAAGCCTCCGTGGCTCAGGTGGCAGTGCACTGCCCTCTCATCGCTGCATTCCATGGTACAAATCCCGGTCACTACATGTAAGATTTGTACTGGAAAAAGTGGAGGCAGGATGGGTCTCCAGGTACGCCAGTTTTCACTGTCATATTTCATTCCAGCAACACTCTCCAGTATCATTTCATTTCATCTGTCATTCATTAATCATTGCCGCAGAGGAGTGAGACAGGCTTCGGCAGCTGGCACAATTCCTATCCTTGCTGCTAGATGGGGGCTTCATTAATTCCATTCCTGACTCAGTCAAATGACTGGAAACAGACTGTGGATTTTCATTTCTTATGGTGGGGCTAAGAACCAAACCATTGTATTCAACCAGTCTGAACTAATAACCATATTGTTTTGCTCCTTGAATGAATGAATGAATCAGTCAATGACTTGATGAGATGTAGAAACTGATGTGTTCTTTTGGAGGTATGATACTGTATGTTATACTTTCCTGGGTTTTCCCAGCTGCTAGGGATTGGCACTATGTGTGGACTTGGCTGAGTTTTGTGGCTGGATACCATTTGACCATATTGACATTCACTCTAATACAGCATATTATATATTTATTTATTTATTTATTTATTTATTTATTTATTTATTTATTTATTTATTTAATTAATTTTAATTTTTTAGCCAACTAGGACTACTTAGTCAGGTTTATGGAGGTTTTTCTTCTTTTTGTCAGCCCAATACTGTTTCATCCTTTCTGAACGTAATTTTTTTTCTGATATATATATGATAATATAGACGAATAAGATTGAGTGGTGTCTTTAAAAGCAGAAAACACAATATGAAGATAAATTTGGAATTCAAGAGGACAAATTGGGGTGAATATTCATTTGTGGGAAGGGTAGTTAGGGATTGGAATAACTTACCAAGGGAATTTCTGATTTCTTTGCAATCAAGGCTAGGAAAACAACAAATAGGGAATCTGCCACCTGGGCGAATGCCCCAAATGCAGATCAGTAGTTAATTATTGATTGATGACTCGGCATGATCTGTGAATGTTGTTTGATTTGTTTCCTGTCACTGGCCTAGGCTGATCTTGAAACATAGCGAGAATTCATAACGCAAAAAATATACTCGCTCTAGCAGATTGTCGTTATATCCAATTTTTTTGTAAAAGTCTGCAAAACCTCCACACACACATTAAAATCGGTGGAACGGAAATCAATTTGTTCAAAGGGAAGTTTGTAATATTGCAGTTGAGTTCCATGCTATGGCTTACTTGTTAGTTATTTTTGTTATTCCAATACTACGTAAATGTGAATATCCAATTTTTCTTAAAAATTGTAATAACATCACTTCAGAGGTTTCTCCAGCAAACATTTTTTTCTTATTCAAGGAGTGTCACCTAACCTAAATTAACCATATACAGTGGACTGCGAGCATAATTCGTTCCGGCAACATGCTTGTAATCCAAAGCGCTCGTACATCAAAGCAAGTTTTCCCATAAGAAACAATTGAAATGCAGATGATTTGTCTACAATTATTCACATACCATTTCTGAAACAAAATGTAACTTAAAACAAATTAAACTGCGCTTTACAATAGAATCATTGTTGGTGTGAGGGAGACGAAAGGTGACATGAGAAGAGTTACTATGTAGCACGAATTTCACTAACGGAATCACTGCTCTCTGTTGGCTCACTGGAATTGTTTCCTTTTCATGCAACTTTAACGAGGAACCTGTCCAATGACTGTTGCTTTTGCCTCCTTTTAAGGATTTTAAAATAAGTGACATTGCATTATCATTGAACTGATTCATCGTTCGTACTGCTACAGCCTTACTCGGGTGGTATTTATCTACAAAATTTTGCACCATTTCCCACATTTTGCACTTCTCCCAAATCTCAGTTGAAGTGAGAGATTCCATTGACTTTTCCTCCTCCTCTTCCCCACGTGAGATTTCCCCATAATCTACTCCTGTTGTTCGCCATGAAGGTCCATCAGTTCGTTGGTGGACAGTTCCTGGCTATGTTCTTCCACCAGCTCTTGAATGTCCACGTCATTCACCTCCAACCCCATAGTCTTTCCTAAGGACACAATTTCATCAAAAATTGGTGGCTCGTTTTCACCAACAATCCCCTCAAAGTCACGTCCAAGAACACAGTCAGGCCACAGCTTTCCACAAGCGGAAGTAAGAGTTCTCTTGGCGACTCCATCCCAGGCTTTATCGATGATCTTCAAGCAGTTCACGATGGGGAAATGATTTCTCCCAAACTCTCGGATGGTAAGGTTTGTTCCTTCGGTCTCTTCGAAGCATCACTGAAATAGTGCTTTGGTGTATAGCTTCTTGAAGTTTGAAATGACTTGCTGATCCACAGGCTGGAGTAGTGTTGGGAGGAAGGAACTTAATCTTAACGAACTTGAATTCCTCCAGTAAGAAGGCCTCAAGGTCTGGAGGATGAGCAGGAGCATTGTTTATAACCAGCAAGACTTTGAGTGGCAGATTATTTTCTGAAAGGTATTTCTTCACTACAGGACCAAAGACCTCATTCATCCATTCAACAAAGGCACAGGGGAGGGGAAAACCTAGGCACACGTGACACTCGTATTGCGGAACATCACTCGCTTATCAAGTTACAATTTATTTAAAATGTTTGCTCATCTCGCAAAACACTCGTAGACCAAGTTACTTGCATTCCGAGGTTTCACTGTATGTATCATGAAAATATATTTCAAGTGACAGTGGAGTAATGATATTTTGGTATGAATTTAGATGGGAATAGACTTTCTGAAATTTAATCAGGTGTGAGAAAATATTAACTAACCTCTGAAATCAGTGATTTACTCCGCAGTATCTTGAATTGTATCATATTCTTATTTAATTTCAGTATGTAGTATTAAAGTTAAGCAATGATTTACTTCAGTTTTTATTTCTAATATGTTAACACTGCTATCGGTCATGTTATTTATGCTTTTATTACAAATATAAATGTTATCTTCCTTTTCAAGTTTTGTTTGCAGAACACCTGTCAATGGGTATTACTAATCAACTCCAACATCACATTCGAATGTTGATGAGAGAGCTCACTAGTGCACGTAACAAGAAAAGAATACTGAAGATGATCACATTCAGTATAATTGCTGGAGTGCATTAATATCAATAAATTTTTTTTTTAAATGCACGTGCATAATGAATGTGTCAGTAACTGAAGGATAATACTCCTTTTAATATAGGAATTTTCAAGGAACAGAGAAAACCATCATTAAAACTTGCCATACTTGCTAGAGCACACTTCTACTCTATATTCTTAAATCCATACTGTATATAACTAATATTCTGATGTAATTAAATTGTAAACTGATGCAGCATTTATTCCCTTCTAACCATTATTATGTAAATCAGTTACTATTTGCAGATTACCCATTCCTTACGGAATATCAATTTTTATTATAAGTTGTTAATCCAAAATCTCTAATTTCTATGGGGACTGTAATAAAGGGGTGCAGATTATAATGTCATTAGAGATGGAAATTCCGTTTGAATGAGCGCATAGAGTATGCTGATACTCCATCAGCTGTACTAGCGTGCATAATTAAGTACAATAAAAGTTAAGGTCAATACTGCTCTGCTTGCCTCCTGCATGTCAGTAATATGATATGAGCCAACCTGCATAGGATAGAAGACTATTTGTAATCATTGCACCAGGACAGAAGACCCATTCCATAAACCTACTGTTTATTGTGTGCTGTTAAAGCACCACTTAATAAAGTTGATAGGTTCTGTGAAGTGATCTGTTGTGAAGAAACCTAAATAAATGCTGTAAAATATGAGTTAGAGATATGACATGGAATTTAAATGCTGAGGGGAAAGGGAAATGCATTAGTTGTGTGCCTCTTATGAGCCAGAAGTGCATCATCATTGTAGATGAATCGATAAGGTCTTTGAGATCAGAGAATGGAACAGTGGTTCAAATAGTGTTCTATACAGATCTTTTTGAAATAACTCACAACTTATTTTTACCTTTGTGCAGCATAGCATCTCTTTTGATGCAATAACACAATGTTATGATGGAAGTGAATACAATTGCTTTTACTGTTTTTGTTAGTATATACCTGCAATGTATTACTGTGATAAATATGTTTGTGTTACTTATCTATGGAGGTGGATGACAAAAGTCATTGCAGTCAAAACACCTTTATCACAAGTTATTTCCTGAGAAAAGAAAACTGATGGACAATACATTCCAGAACCTTGAACAACACTTATATATAATTTAATCATTTGGAAGGTGGTGTTACTTCCTTATACTCTCTTCACCTCTGCAATGGAAATGACTCAGCATGATCTGTAACTGTGTCATTGTGACAGATGATTCATTTCCTGTCACTGACCTAGGCTGCCCTTGAAATATACACTGTATTTGTGCTTGTTAGAGATGCCTATAATGCTCCTGGTCATAATAAAGTGGTTGTTTTAGGTGCTGTCTGGAATGTCTCTCATGCTTGTACCCATGGTATGTTGTTAAACGGGGTTAAAAGTCAGGTTGTGAGTTTCACAAATAGGAAAAGTCCTCTCAGTTTTAATTACTGCGTTGATGGGGTGAAAGTTCCTTTTGGGGATCATTGTAGGTATCTGGGTGTTAATATACGGAAAGATCTTCATTGGGGTAATCACATAAATGGGTTTGTAAATAAAGGGTACAGATCTCTGCACATGGTTAGGAGGGTGTTTAGGGGTTGTAGTAAGGATGTAAAGGAGAGGGCATATAAGTCTCTGGTAAGACCCCAAATAGAGTATGGTTCCATTGTATGGGACCCTCACCAGGATTACCTGATTCAAGAACTGGAAAAAATCCAAAGAAGAGCAGCTCGATTTGTTCTGGGTGATTTCCGACAAAAGAGTAGCGTTACAAAAGTGTTGCAAAGTTTGGGTTGGGAAGAATTGAGAGAAAGAAGAAGAGCTGCTCGACTAAGTGGTATGTAATAATACCAATATAAATGGTCAGTTATTGGACATTATAAATTTTCCAGCTAACTCATTCTTGGTTGCCAGCATTTCGCCCTCGTGTGCTAGGGTGGGCTCATCAGTTGGTACCTAGCACACCTACCAATACGCTGGCTAGTGCATACCGAGGGGGCCACTGCGTAGGCTAAGTGGAGCCACCGGCAGTGCCAATGCACTAAGAGACTTTGTCTCATTTTACAAAATTGATGCCTGCTTGGCCATCAGATAATATAGATGTTGATTTCCATAGGGAATCTGAAACATTTGTCCTGAATGAGTAAATTTATATACCAATATAAATGGTCCGTTATTGGACATTATAAATTTTCCAGCTAACTCATTCTTGGTTGCCAGTGTTTTGCCCTCGTGTGCTAGGGTGGGCTCATCAGTTGGTACCTAGCACACCTACCAATACGCTGGCTAGTGCATACCGAGGAGGCCACTGCGTAGGCTAACTGGAGCCACCGGCAGTGCCAATGCACTAAGAGACTTTGTCTCATTATCCAAAATTGATGCCTGCTTGGCCATCAGATGATATAGATGTTGATTCCCATAGGGAATCTGAAACATTTGTCCTGAATGAGTAAATTTATATACCAATATAAATGGTCAGTTATTGGACATTATAAATTTTCCAGCTAACTCATTCTTGGTTGCCAGCGTTTCGCCCTCATGTGCTAGGGTGGGCTCATCAGTTGGTACCTAGCACACCTACCAATACGCTGGCTAGTGCATACCAAGGAGGCCACTGCGTAGGCTAACTGGAGCCACCGACAGTGCCAATGCACTAAGAGACTTTGTCTCATTATCCAAAATTGATGCCTGCTTGGCCATCAGATGATATAGATGTTGATTCCCATAGGGAATCTGAAACATTTGTCCTGAATGAGTAAATTTATAATACCAATATAAATGGTCCGTTATTGGACATTATAAATTTTCCAGCTAACTCATTCTTGGTTGCCAGCGTTTCGCCCTCGTGTGCTAGGGTGGGCTCATCAGTTGGTACCTAGCACACCTACCAATACGCTGGCTAGTGCATACCGAGGAGGCTACTGCGTAGGCTAATTGGAGCCACCGGCAGTGCCAATGCAGTAAGAGACTCTGTCTCATTATAAAAAATTGATGCCTGCTTGGCCATCAGATGATATAGATGTTGATTCCCATAGGGAATCTGAAACATTTGTCCTGAATGAGTAAATTTATAATACCAATATAAATGGTCCGTTATTGGACATTATAAATTTTCCAGCTAACTCATTCTTGGTTGCCAGCGTTTTGCCCTCGTGTGCTGGGGTGGGCTCATCAGTTGGTACCTAGCACACCTACCAATATGCTGGCTAGTGCATACCGAGGAGGCCACTGCGTAGGCTAACTGGAGCCACCGGCAGTGCCAATGCAGTAAGAGGCTTTGTCTCATTTTAAAAAATTGATGCCTGCTTGGCCATCAGATGATATAGATGTTGATTCCCATAGGGCCAAGCAGGCATGAATTTTTGATAATGAGACAAAGTCTCTTAGTGCATTGGCACTGCCGGTGGCTCCAGTTAGCCTACGCAGTGGCCTCCTCGGTATGCACTAGCCAGCGTATTGGTAGGTGTGCTAGGTACCAACTGATGAGCCCACCCTAGCACATGAGGGCGAAACGCTGGCAAACCAAGAATGAGTTAGCTGGAAAATTTATAATGTCCAATAACGGACCATTTATATTGGTATTATAAGTTTACTCATTCAGGACAAATGTTTCAGATTCCCTATGGGAATCAACATCTATATCATCTGATGGCCAAGCAGGCATCAATTTTTGATAATGAGACAATGTCTCTTAGTGCATTGGCACTGCCGGTGGCTCCAGTTAGCCTACGCAGTAGCCTCCTCGGTATGCACTAGCCGGTGTATTGGTAGGTGTGCTAGGTACCAACTGATGAGCCCACCCTAGCACACGAGGGCGAAACGCTGGCAACCAAGAATGAGTTAGCTGGAAAATTTATAATGTCCAATAATGGACCATTTATATTGGTATTATAAATTTACTCATTTAGGACAAATGTTTCAGATTCCCTATGGGAATCAACATCTATATCATAAGTGGTATGTTCCGAGCTGTCAGTGGAGAGATGGCGTGGAATGACATTAGTAGACGAATAAGTTTGAGTGGCGTTTATAAAAGTAGGAAAGATCACAATATGAAGATAAAGTTGGAATTCAAGAGGACAAACTGGGGCAAATATTCATTTATAGGAAGGGGAGTTGGGGACTGGAATAACTTACCAAGGGAGACGTTCAATAAATTTCCAATTTCTTTGAAATCATTTAGGAAAAGGCTAGGAAAGCAACAGATAGAGAATCTGCCACCTGGGCGACTGCCCTAAATGCAGATCAGTATTCATTCAAATCAAATCAAATCAAAATCTCTTTATTTGCAAATGAGGTGTCTACCTCGGTGGCAAATGGTATACTAAAATACATTATTGTCAAGCACTAAATATTAAATTAACAAGAGAAGAAAATTTTTCCTATAATACAATATTATACAATTTACGCTAACAATGTTTTCTATTAAACACACAGCTCATCCTTAATAAATTTATATTGTTTACAAAATTCTAATTATAATATCTCCTGTACTACTTACAAATATAGTCAACTGATATACAGTATGTGGAATTGATTCAAATGATACTATAAAACTGGTATAACATTAATATTTACATTGCATTTATTTATTTACTATTTTTTTTTAGCCGTTCTGGATCCTAAGTAGCATAACGACCTGCTGCGTCTTAACCAGAGCCCCTTTTGCCACCACTTTTCAGAGTTCCTGAAGGGCCTTCACAGCTACCGTAGCGGTCCCAGGGCCCTCAAAGTCCCCACTGTACTTCACCCCTACAGGCAGACCTCTACTTTGGCTGTCCAAACTCCTTAGACCAGGGGATGGAATTAATTTATTCACACACATTTTTTAAATTTACAATAACCTGCACCGGTCGAATGCCCTCTAACACTTCATTTATTTTCTCTGTTGCTGTTTATTCTCTTCTTGAATATCTGTACAGATTTTGGAAAAGGATCAAACACTACCCCTGGTAAACTGTTCCACACCATAGAGACAGGCAACTACTACAATATGTGCTCTTACTTCTTTGTAGGATGTCACCTCTCTATCAAAGTTGGTAATCTAATTAGTTACGATTACTTGCAAAACAGCGGCTTGAAAGGTTTCAAAAGAAGTTCATCTATACCAGCAGTGCAAGACTGTAAAGCGAGGAATTTCTCTGTCTCCCCACAGATCTTTGTCCTTTCAATTTTCCCCTGATGATGACTTGGAGATGTTCATATTGTTCACCTCTTGTGATGTACCTGAGCTTTTGCTCATTGATGGCATAAGCCCTCTTTTTCCTTTTTAAGAAGTTGAGGACTTCCTCATTGGTATTCACATATACCCAGGATATTTAGAACACTTTTCTGTGCACAAAAGCTTCAAATCTCCCTCTCCAGCAAAAGGCTAAGCATACAGCCTTCAAAGCCATACAAAGGTACAGAGAAACCATAGCAACACAGCATCCAAACTCAGAGCTGAAGGTTGAGATCTCTACTAGCAAATAAAGTAGAGACAGTACGTGACACTCTGCGAGATATCGAGGGACAGCGATTAGAGCTCTATCTAGCGGAGTGACCTGAGAGTTACTGATTCTGTCATAAGAACACGTGTATTTGTTTGTGAAGTTTTTGGGGTTATTTATGCGTTTGCATTAAGTTGGCATAACTAAATAGTAGCGTGTGTCATTCCTTTATATTTCCTGTCAATATGAGTGGAAAGATATGTGCTGCGTTTAGCTGCAATAACTATGAAGTGCAGAAGGATTCATGGTCTTTCTTCTGTTTCCCTCATGACAAGAAAATGTAAATAAATACTGTGTTTGCATATATATTCTTCCAGTTACAAAGATATTTTTATAGAAGTCCTACTTCCTAAACTTCTGACCTGTGCAACCCATATTTTAACTGGCTTAAAAAATAATAAGCTTATTTTATTGTATTAGTGCAGCAGTTAAACTTCAAAACCGATGTATTGTTGTAGGTGTGATCTGTGGGTTTTGATTTAATTCAGGAAAATGCATATACATACGTGTGTGGCTGGTTGTGTTCCAAGTTACCCCACTTGGAATGCTGTAATGTGTTGTCAAGCACTGAAGAAAATATGGGTGATTTAAGAAATGTGATGATGATGCAAATTTACTTTACCCTAATGTAATGCCAAGTATTGCTTATAGGGAAATTTTGAATGTTTTTGCTGCTAAATTTATAGATTTTCTTTCTGTTAGTAGGCTTCAAGTTAAAAGGAAAATTGTCCACCTCTGAAATGTAAATTCATTGAATCGTGTGTAAGGAATGTGCTGATATTTTTATTGACAAGTCTCCTAATGTGATGTACAATGGTTTTAAATGAGATAAAGAGACAAATCTAGCCATGAAAGTTCAGGCAGGTATGCTAAAGCTAAAAAGGTAATGCATAAATGAAAGATCAAGCCCTTTCACAGCAGTCCATTTCACATCTTGATTATGTGTCTAATTTCAGTCTTTAAATAATAACCTGTTAAATAATTCTTCATTCATGTATCCAGAATTGCTTTAGCAACTTTGAAGTTAATATTTTAGCAACACTTTCTTTCTAGCGTAATGTATTTATCCATTTCCATATATACATTTTCATTGACATTTGAATTTAGCACAAGTTTTCAGGTCACGTCACTAGGAGCGCCACTTGCGAATTGTCTCCCATTTTAACGAGGCTAAATCCAGAAGTGTCACGTATTGTCTCTACTGTATTTGCTACTAGTGAATAGGGCCCTCATACTGTTAAACATATTTTTGGCTTATCCAACCCTGGATTTCATTCTTGGAATCACAATGCTACTTCTTTGGACTCCTTGATTTTCCTATGTCAGTTTCTTAAATATCCATGAGTACTTTCTTTAGGACACTCCATTGTGATTCAATTTTGAGAAGATACTAGCATTAGGGGTAGGAAAAAGGAAATAACCGGGGGGAAAAGCAAGGTGGATCGAAAGTATATTGCAACCATAAGGGAGTTCATGTCTGTAATTCATCAAGCATTTATACAAACTCAACAACAAAACATGACAAAACAAATTAAACTGATGAACCACATGACAGCAATAACACCAGTGTAACTCCATTGGGTTTGGAAAACAAGTGAATGAAAACCTACTACCTGTTTCCCAGTCAATGACCGGGTCAGATATGGAATGAATGAAGCCCCCATCTTGCAGCGAGGATAGGAATTGTGCTGGCTGCCGAGGCCTATCACACTTTCTAGGGCAATGATTAATGACTGACGGATGAAATGAAATGATATTGGAGAGTGTTGCTGGAATGAAAGATGACAGGGAAAACTGGAGTACCTGGAGAAAAACCTGTCCTGCCTTCACTTTGTCCAGCATAAATCTCACATGGAGTGACCAGGATTTGAACCATAGAACCCAGCGATTTGAGGCCGATGTGCTGCCACCTGAGCCACGGAGGCTTCTGGAAAACAATTATTTCTCATAAATGTAAACATGTTTCATGGTGTTCCATAAGAAAATTCTCCACTGGAGCGTACTTCAACTACAGTAATTACAAAGTGAAATCCGTTGAAAATACTGAAAATTAATAGAGCAAAAAGGCATACTACTAAACCAACCAAGAAACAAGTTAAAATAAGAAAATAATACTGACAATTAGTACAAAGGAGCATACTGGGCTACTAGCCCTGGTGCACACACACAGCACACACAGATATCACAATCATATACCCATTTGCAAGCCCATTTGCTGCCACAATCATCAATCTTTCACTCAACATACACTCAAGATTTACACTCCGATGTTTGCAGCCCAGCAGCCTTGGGTTTGAAAATAAGCCCTAATGAGGCAAGTATCAACTTGTCCATTGATATTTACATCAGACAAAGTTAAAACATAAGAGAGTAACTGGACGCAGCCAGCCACCAAGGCTACATTTGAGAATGGAAGGAGAAGGAATGGGAGAGGGAACAACCAATACTGAAAGAGAAAAATAACAAACCAATCATATTATACTATACATTCTCAAATAATTGCACAAGTGCACTTCAAGTGCCCACTGGCTTTTGAGTAGCAGATAATAATGTCTTGTTATACATTTTTTTTGATAAAATAACAGTCACACCTGTGCGCCCCTAACAGCATGGCCAACTCGCTCGGTCATCAGATAAGTATAACATGTATAATACCTTTATAATGATGTAAATTAACTTCATCAGCTGGCTGCCAAAAACAACAGTGAGTCAGTGTCTGAGTGTTAAGAAAATCTCATCATGGTGAATTGTTGGAGTGAAGTTAGAGAGTTGTTGCTGTAGAGTGTATTGGGTGTATGATATAGCAAGACAGAGATAATGCTCAGTGTGAAGGCACAAGTTTCTCATCTACAACTTGAGCTAGAATTAGTCCCATAAGAGCAATGTATCACTGTTGGTCACTTTGCCAGCTTTCCGGAGATAGTCCTACAAGAACGATGTATATCGAGCATCTTGTTCAGAAGTCCTAGCTCAGCTCCAAAACCCTGAGGTACCAGGTCTGTAGAGTTAGTCCTATAAGAGCAATGTACGGTATTTGCATTAGCATATGTGCCAGCTCCCCAAAGATAGTCCCATACAAGCAAAATTATAGCGACCATCTTTTCAGTAGCCTTAACTCAGCTCTGAGACCCTAAGGTAGCCCTTGCACCAGCTCTCTAGAGTTATTCCCATAACATCAATGTTTAGAGGCCATCTTGTTAACTAGTTCTAGCTCAGCTGTTACACCCCGAAGTAGCCCGGTTCCAGGTTTCTAGTACTTTGTATTATGTTATGTGCAGTTCACGTTGATAAATGTATAATAAAAACGTGTAAACTACAGCTGGTTTATTCTCTTAACAGTTACCTTTTCCTATCCTAACTACCATTTCGAGTAGAGCTGAAAACTAATTTGTCGTAGTCTACGTGTTGCTGCTGAACTACTAATCCCGGTTTTCAAGTTAAAAGGTAAGTATTATTGGCACATTTTACCTTTCTGCATTTGCGAACGGGGGTGAGTTCTGTTCTGTTCGTGAAGTTTATTTGGGCTCGTTATTTCACCCAGACACTATACCGTATGATATGTGTACTAAATCGACACACGCACACAATTTCAATAAAGTAGTACACCAATGGAGTTGACAATGTTTTCGGAAGACGAAGTACTTGAAGATGGAGGGAAGTAGCCCATGCAGCAGACTCACAAAATGGGTTCAAAGCACGGAAAGTAGAGCAAGAAAAGACGTATCACCTAGACAATTAAGAGTGAGGAATTACGTATACAAGACTAGGAGTTATAGGAAAAGCACAGGGACACAAGGTATACTAATCTTCACGCTAGAGTGGCCGTCTCAGCGACTTCTACAAAACATACACACCGGGCCGACATATAAGGGACAAGCAGGAGAGGGCAGGGGAATGACGGAGGGGTGGATATATGTGAGAGTGTAGAACTTTGGACAGATGGAAAGAAATATCTGAGCAACGTATATGGGGGATGTAGGGAGGGCAAAGTGTCAGTGAAATCGTAAACAAAAGAGGAAGAGGGGCGACATTGAGTTGATATGAACATCAATAGTGTTTATTTTGTAGGCTCCTAGCATTCCAGTGAAGGATGCGTACTACCATTATTAAAGATAAGGTGTAAACTTTCGCGAAGTTGACTAATAACTGGTAAGATATTGGGGTGATCGCCAATTAGTTGAGTAAGCTGCATGAGAAGGTGGAGAACACACTGATGAACATGTTCTCGCTGAGGAAGTGTAGTACCTGTTTGAGGATGCTGTGCGGGTTGCAGAGGCATTGACGGGCTCGATGTTGAAGGAGTGGGCTGACTGGGTTGAATGGGGTATTGATAACTCAGAGATGGAGAGGGGTGAGAGGATGTAGTGGATTGCACTAGCTGGAGATACGCAGCTCTATCATAGCCGGGAGAAGGTTTAGGTGGCAAATCCTTAACAACCACTTGTGTGAATTTGCGTTTGCGAGGGGCGTCTGGTAATGGAGAAGGATGTTGAGAGGGTAGGGGAGGAAATTGTTGAACGTTATGATACTCAGAATAAGTAGGTGGAAATAGTCGAGCAGAAGCTTCTGAGAAGAAAATGTTATCAGTGCACATAAGTTTTTTGATTTCCACTTGCTTCTGATGAACAGCACAATCTGATGAACCCGTTTCGTGTTCCCGATTGCAATGTACACATAACTTGACATTAGCAAGGCAGTCTGAGGTAGAATGGTTCATACTACAGTTGCGACAGCGAAAGTTAGTGGACTGGCAATTGCGTAGGGTGTGTCCATAACGCTGGCATTTGGAACAAAGAATGGGGTAAAATATAAAGGGATTGACTTCTAACATTACATGATAGATTGAAACATATTTGGGCAACGTTTTGGAGCAAAAAACAATCTTGATGGAGCCAGTAGGTAGATATACTGACTGACCATCTTGGAGGGATTTACGGCGTAGGCGATGAACAGAATGAACTTTGACGTCACTCTGAAGTAAAGTAAGAATATCGGATTCAGTTAGATCTTTCTCAACACCGCGTATAATGCCTACGCGGAAGATATTTGAGTGAGGAATAAAGGCATGCCACTTTTGTGTCTCAAGGAACTTGTTCTGCAGAAAGTCATTAGCATGATGAGGAGAGTGAAAGTTTACCTGAATCCGGTTACGGCCTTTATACTGGATGCATTTAATAGGAAATTTCCTTTCATAGAGTAGACGCCCTATAGCCATAGGGTGTAGATTGCCAATGTTATTACCTTGTTTGGATGAAACAAAAACAAGATATGGTCCTGGGTGGTTTAATGGGTATAAATTACATGCACTAGTATTAGGAGGTTGAGCAGGAGGGGTAGGGTTAGGATTGCATTGAGTCGCAGTTTGCAACAAAGGGGTAGGAGTAGAATTATCATTCACCGTTGTATCCATTTTCACTACTTCTTCCCGTTCAACATTACTATTTGACGCGGGATGAAAGTCCCGAGTACCTCCACTATCAGAACTCATGCCACCACTGCACAATCACACGTAAGCTAGCACCAGAACGCACGAGTAAGTTCTAGAAATGTCAGAAACCGAACACGAAACCTCGAACACAACGAACCGTACAGGACGATGTCGCGGACGAGACTACATATACAACGGGGGTGAGGAGTAAGGAGGGAGCTGTCCCGGTTCCAATAGTGCTGCCAACTGAAGAAAATGAAATCTGAATTGAATCGAGAATATGATCGATCGATATGAAGTTTCTAAACCGTTATTTTCTTAAGCCAATAACTGTGTCACATACACATTATATAATATTTCTCGATATGAATCTTGTTTCTACCATGAATTATATAGTTTGGCTTTGCTGTGTAAACGACAAAAGTACTAGTACGTAAAGTGTACGCCAGATGTCGCACAACGATGCTTAAGCGATTCATAGTTTGTGTTTCAAAGGTTGCCAGTCGAAGATTGCCGAGGTCGACCGAATCAGCATTAGGGTGTAAATGCACCAATATAAAGTGTGCCGATAATAAAAGCTGCCTAAAGAACTATGCGGTCTTGTGAGTAATAACAATTCTTCCAGTTACGGTACGCTGTTAGCTTCGTCTTCCCCGACCTTGAGTAATTACCTTCTTATATCTTCTGTTGCCTTGTTATTCATACCGAGCTGCATCTTAAATAGTGCATAAACCTAATAGAGTAATATTAAAGGAAAAGGACATATTTTAACAGTAAATATGGTACTTTGACGAGCATGAGTTAGACGCAGGGAGTGTACCGTTCTGATTGAAGTGCTTACAGAGGGAGAGGGGTTTCTTGAAATGATTCTTAAGTTCTTTTTTTAATTCTAAATTTATTAACAAAGTTCAAATTATATCACCTTCATACAGCAGATATGCAGAAAATGGTTCTTTCCTCATCCAGGCTGGGAATGTACTCAAAATCCGGCTGCCCTCCTCGTACTGACATCAGTCTCCTCTCGGCATCATGGAACCACGATTTCTCCCACGATGGAAATTCTAGAAGTTCTGGAATATCCATACGACGTCCAGAAGATCGGGATAACGTAGGAATGTGAGCATTGAGATTTGGTTGCACGGGGAATGACTTATGACTGTACACATTAGCATCTGGGACACGGAAAGAGTTTCTTGAATAACAGATTTGAATGTTGAAAAAGGATCACTCGTAGCGTAACGTAACCAAATGTCAATAAAATTGACTAAAGGAAAACAGTGTGAAACTATCACACACGAGATATTTGTTTAGGGTTACGTGCAATTTTAACTCAGTCACTTGAAAAAGAAAATGTTTCACTTGTAAACCGATTTGGTTCATTAATTTGAAATTCAATGAAATGGGTTTCACTCTCCCACAGTCCGTGGTTTGATCACACAAAAAATACTGTCTATTGAAAACCCACGGTTTAAATGCACATTTCATAACTAGTCACGAATAAACGGTTTAATTTCACGGTAAATGTACTCCTTAAACACAGTCTAATGTCTACCATGAATGTAAAGTTCGAATACGTAATTCACTTCTTAACAAAGTTCAATATCTACCATGAATGCACGGTTCAATTACGTGTTTCATCTCGTAACACAGTCCAATGCCTACCATGAATACACGGTCTAAATAAATATCCATAGTCAGTCATTAACACACAGCTCATTGCCTCTAGCGAATGCACAGTTCAAATAAGCGTTTCGCAGTCTATCATTAACTCACAGTTCAATGTCTGCACAGATTAAATGCGTAGTACACGGATTGAAACTAATCACGGTCCAATGTCACTCTGAATGCACGAGATATTGGAAAATTCCACGATTTCTATAAGTCCGATGACACAGTCATAGATTGAAATTAATTCATTAATTAATCACTTGTCACAGTCTGAAGAGTTCTAAACCTGATATACACAATTTGCGAAAGATTTCAATTAGTTGGCAAGGCGAATATCGTTCACAATTTATCACTGTTCGGATTGTTTAATCAGTCATGGGTTATGAACACTTGTAAGAAATGTAAGTTTGAAACATCTGTCCGAATCGATCACAATTAAAGTTTAAATCAATCTTAACTGAGGCTAGATTCTATCACTCGTGAATCACGGGAAATCGGCAAAATAACATTATCACTTGCAACACGCTGAAATATTTATAAATTCAAATGTGAAGTTTAAGTCTTGAACTCGGCGAAATGAGACTATCACTCGCGTAGCGTTGAAATTCTTATAAGTCCGAACTCAGTACTGTGGAGTTTAAGTCTTTAACTCGGCGAAATGAGACTATCACTCGCGTAGCGTCGCGGTCCCCACGAGCCGTCCGGCTGTGGCATACAGGATCCGTGTTCTCGCCCGCTGCTCGCCGCACGAACTCCACACACTCTGACACACACTGCTCAGCTGAGGTTTTTCTTTTTCGGGGAGGCCACCGAAGCCCGCTCCCCCGGCGTGACCATCGACTCAATCTACATGGCCTCCGACATGCTATTAATTTCTAAGAAGAAAGAGATAACAGGGGAAGAGTGGGAGGTGATACAAGGAGCATCTGCCGGTTTCCGAGTCAGACTCGCTACCACGGCAAAGTTTGTATTGGTTGGATAGTGTTAAGGTGTGGTATTGAAGGGTCAGGGAAAAACCACATAGGCAGAAAGAGAAATAGCCTACATGTAAAACCTGACATCTTTTGATAGCACATACAAGGATGTGGGCTGGAAAAGGTCCAGTGGTAGTGTTAGTTGAGAAGAGGTATCATGCACCAGCCATGATCCATCGTCTCGCCGTTCCATTTGCCAGGGGATCAGTCCGTCTGGGCACTGCCGTGATAAGCGCGGGCCTTGCCGGCTGCGGAGCCATGCGTCGAGTACCACTAGGGCCCGCCGCACAGCACCACCTCCTTGGGGTCCCTTGTACGCAGTCTCCGATCCCGGAGAGTGAGGCCAAGCCCGCCGAGGCGGGGCCTCCTGGAAGGGGGTGAGTCATGAAGCTAGGCCTCCTTCCTCTCTGCCCGCGTCATGGCCCGGTAGACTGGGCAACTGCGATGGGAGGCCGATGGCCCCCCGCGCAGTTGGCGTACACCAGCGCCTTCTTAAGTGTTGCGCAGGCCGTGTAGTGGTGATCACCCCCACAACGGTTGCAATTCACTTGGAGCCCACACCTCTCCTGTCGGTGGCCCCACCTCAGACAGCGGAAACACTGCAAGAGCTGCTGAGGGGGACGTTTTACTCTCAGCTGACTGCCGCTACCCGTTGAGGTCCTCTCCTGATTGGCTACTCACTCGGCTGCTGTTCTGGGAGCAGTCCTGGGTTACGGCTGGACGCCCCTCTCCTTGTGGGCTGGCGTCGCCTTCTGCTTCCTGGTCCGGCGTCGTCTTCTTCCCGGGGGTTTCTTCTCGACAGGGGAAGAGGCCTCGTCCTTGCCCTCCTCCCGGCCTGGTGACCCCGGGGTAGGTGGTGGCTCCACTGCGTCGCCGTCTTCTTCCTTCCCCTGGCTGGCGGCGGCGGCGTCGGTCGGTGCCAGCACTTGACTGCGTTCCCTATCCTGTGGGGCGCACCTCGAGGTCTGCATCTCGACAGACGTGCTGGCAGACAGTGCCTGGACAGCGGCCTCAGCACGCCAGGGGGCGTCCTTCTCCACTGCCGTACTGCCATCCACCATCGCGGGCGCTTTCCTGGTTTGCGCCCGGGTTAAAAGCCCCTGCGTCCACTTGGCCCTGGCAGGTGATCGACGATCCTGGTTGGCGGCCTTGTTGGTCTGCGTGTACTTCGTAAAGTACAGCTTTCCAACTGGGGTCGCGGCGCTCGGAAGCGCCGCCGTCGTCCTCGGTCCTCGGCTCCGTCTGTGTGACTGCCTCCTGGTAGCCTGAGACGTCCAGGTGCTCCCTGAGTCCTGGTAGCCGGACAACCTGGAACTGCTGGGACGCGCGCTCCTCGTAGACCTTGAAGCTAGCTGCGTCGTTAGGGCGAATGATGATCGCCCAGGCAGGGATCATATGGCCGATGATCTGCAGGATTGGCTCCCCGATAGAATCCGTGGTCGCCTTGAGGTGGTCGTATACGTGGAGCGTCTCCTGGTGGTTGTCCTCGCCCCACCGGTTGTACACCACGAGCCCCGGGCGCTGATAATCGGGGGCTTCCATTGTATAGAACGCGTCTTGTAGCTTCTCGAAGGCTCTCTCGTAGTCGTGGTCGACTAGTCTCACTGGTAGGGTCGGCTTCTCTATCCTGGTCCTCCTGAAAATAAACTCCTGAAAGAGAAAAGCGAGCACTTAGAAGTGCTCAGCTCAGACAAAAGCTCTTTCGAAGTCGTACTAATAAGTACAGCAGCCTGGTTAGCACTACTGAGTACTGAGTGCCTGGCAAGGAGAGAGAAAGCAGAGCGAGAGGCACGTACGTCCTTCCGCCACAACAGTCAGCTCGTCCCTCCGTGCTCAGCTGAGGGAAGCAGCTCTCAATTTATACACGATCCAAGTCAAAATATGCCTTTACATTTCGCTCAACAACTTCGTTGTCTCTTGCCGGATTTTTACCAAACCTTGTAGGAATGGAGATAAAATATGGGGCTAAATGATGATGTGGTTAGTTTTACCCAACTATTGCTATGAGAGAAGTTATAGGCCGAATAAGCTTTCGAACATTCCACGCTGACGTAGGGTCTCTGTGTGTCACGGGGAGGCAGGCTGCGACGTCAACCCGCTCTACGTCACACACACAGGTTGCTCGCTGTCCCTGGCTGTCTTCTACTGCTGGGCCGGCGCGTAGCGCGAAGTTTTAAATTTTAACTGCGGGGACTTAGTTCCGTACCGCTGTTCCCGGTACAACATAAACATATTACTTTAGACATCAGAAGAGAACACTAATTAACCAAGAAAGGTCAGATAATAAAGGCGAAAGTAAAGAGCCTGACATAAGTAGAACATTCGAAAGACTCAGCTAGAGGTCCCGTGATCGCCAACTCACGCTTGCAAGAGAAAAGTAGTTGAGTTTTCATTCTAGGACCATCTACCCACAGAAAGAAAGCAAGGCACAGTTATTACTGTTACCGTGTTTTTGCGGTAGTTAGAGGTGAAAGAAGGTGCGGGGTGGTGAACAGGTCTCAAGCTACGAAAGTAAAATTAATTTAAAATTTAACAAGGTTATATTTTCTTTTCAAAATTAAGAAATAACAATTACGGCAGGTACAGAGTAGCAAGGCAACAAAAGGTGCAATTACAGTATTTACAGTATTTGGGCTTCGAGCCCCGAATTCACACTTCTAGGGCAATTAGCCCAACTTTACTCCAAAATAAGTTTTACCAGAGGGGCCGAAAACCCCATTCATGTTCAAGAGCACTTGCTCCAAATTACACAGAAAAGCCTCCTCGAGGCATACAACACTTAATTTTCAAGAAAGAGCCACACGCTCTCAAACTTTAAGCCTCTCAAAGGGCACACCAAACTCCACCTTCAAGTTGTCCTCTCAGGACATAGACACAGGGGTAACATACCCAACCTACTGAGGTCTATTAAATGAAAAAGGGTAATTACATGACCTCTAAAATAACAATTTGAGAGGAGGCGATCTGCACTCCTAATGTATTTGTTTCAAAACCTAATTTGGCTCTAGGCCACTGATGCAAGGGCTAATCCCATACTACGGAGGTGACTTTAGAAAAGAAACAAATTTACATAATGTTAAGGAAGAATAGGTTGAGAAAATAAGTTCACCTCAAAACAATATGAGTGGGAGCTCGAGAGGGTTAAGCACTCTCTATCCCAATATGTAGTTTAAAAGATAGAATAGATACAAGTTTCTTTACATTTTAAGGAAGGTTACATAATGGGAAAACTTCGGACCCGCCCCGAGAGTTAAACTGCTGAGCAAGCAAGAAAAGAAGTAATTAATCGGCCATTACCTGGTTGTTGACTGCCGCCGAAGAAAGAGGCGCTTCCCGCCCCCTGCTATGTACTTTACACACGAAAAGATGGAACAGAAGTGGCCCGGAGACCCTAAAATCAGCAGTTTATATACTCTCGCGGAAAGTTCGAGGCGTTTGGGGAATGAGAACACCCTCCCACAAAAACTTTATTGGCTAACCAAGAAAACCCCTACACAATATGAAGAAGAAACACATAATTGGTGGAAAATTAATTCAAGAAATTCGGGATTGGCTAAATTCAAAACAAGGGGAAAGAAAGGGTTAATATTGCCAACTTAAACAATGACTGAAGGAAATTTAGCAAAGAACAAACTTTTGAAATTAAATTTTCTCCAAAAAAACAGTTCTTTCACTCCACACTAGGGTGCACTATTGTTGATCTTCAGTAGTGTCCTCTAGAAGAGAAAGTTCACACTTCTTATTACAAGCAAAACAAAAATACGTCGAAAATGACACAGTTCAAAAACTCCAAAATTTCCAGGTAGTGACATCTTCTGAGAAAGTAGAAAATTAATACCGTAGATAAAGTTCAGACTTCCTCCAGCAGAGGAGTTTCAACTGGCGCAAATTTTAAATAAGCGGCATGGAGGTGTACCGCCCGGTACAGACCTCCCCCCCAAAGGTTCCTCCAGGGGTGACACATGAAATCTGTTTGAAAACAAGGTCCAAGTTATGATGTGGATATGAAGATTGATTGCAGAAGCATTTATCGAAATGGCTGAAATTTAGTTTGATTCAGTTTCAAAATTTCTTTTAGTAACAGCGGAAGTACTGTCTTAATGTTTGTAGAAGGTTGAATTGAGAAGGAAAACTAGTTTTAAAGTTGAGGAAAAATTTTCTAAGTCCACCAGATATTGTTGTTGAATTCTCAGGTATAGTAATTGCTGATAGTAATTGTCCATGTAGTTAATTAAATTGGATGGCCAGACCGGCCGCTGCAGCTTGTGTCCAGAGGAGGCCGCTCGTACCCCTCAAGTACCCTGAGATACCGCTCGCCCGCACTATGAGAGGAGTAGAGGTGTTGAAGCACGCCGCGCCCGCGATGAACATATACAGGCTGCGGGCCAGTAGCAGGTCGTGCGCCGCACATCAGCCTTGGCCGGGAGGAGGGCTCCGGCTCGCCGTGCACATGTGGTCCTCGCTGGGGAAGAGGGGGCCCTTCCTCTAACCCAGTCGCAGCACGGCGCCGCGCGGCTGCGGGGGCACTGAAACATTAAAGCTAGGCGGCAGAATTGTTGGACCATCATCATTTTTTGAGGGCACAGGCTTTGTGGAGAGGTTGAGGGGCCAGCGGCGTGCAGAAATTCATTTCAGATGCGAGCCACTGTGTGTAGTGGAGCAGGAGACGGGAGCGTGGTAATGGCCGTGGCAAGGATAGGACGGCAGTTTAACCGTGCGGGGAAGGTTTACAAAAACTTACATATGAAACAAAATATTATAGAAGGGGCAGAATGCCTTAAAAGTGAAAACTAAAAAAAATATAACCTTCATATTCCTTTCACGATTATATGAAGCAAGTTAACCCAGAAATTACACCGGTTTCACCTGTGACAGGTGAACCCTAAATATCCTCTCGGTGGCTGGATTGCTTAATAATAATGTGGCCGGCGTAAGGAAATCTAGAATGATACACGGCCCATGAAATCTGGGGGCAAGCTTGCCCGCGGGAACAAAATTCTTGACCATCACCTGGTCACCTACCTTAAAATGGGTGGGTCTCCGTCCACGATCATATCTTTCCCTAACCTTTTCATGAGAGACTTTAAGATTGGCTTTAGCCTTCTTCCAAAGATCTTTAATATTATCCGGATCTATTGTCTCGGGTAGAATGTCACTCAGAGACCAGAGGTTAGAGAGCGGCGTGTTGGGAACGAACTTGAACATCAAAGAAGCTGGAGTAAACTTGTGAGATTCATGAACCGCCGAATTCAAAGCAAAAGCTAACCAATGCAGGGACGTGTCCCACCTGGAATGATCTTCATGATGATAGGCAATAAGCGCGGACCTGAGATTACGATTAACCCGTTCAGCCAGAGATGGTTGAGGGTAATAAGCAGAAGTTGTCACATGAGAGATGGACAGGTCAAAGCAGAATTTACGAAATAAATTAGATGTAAAAGCCTTAGCATTATCAGATACAATATATTGGCACGGACCAAAAGAAGCAAAAATATAATTTAGGCAAGTAATGGTAGACTGAGCGGTAGCCAGCTTAGTCGGAAATAACCAGGAAAATCTTGTGAAACCATCTACGCATACAAAAATGAACTTGTTGGCATTTCCCTTTGACTGGGGGAAGGGTCCTACATAGTCAATATACAGGCGTTCCATGGGGCGCGACGCTTGATGCGAAGACAAAAGGCCTACCTTGGTGGACATGGTTGGTTTACTGAGCAAACAAGATTTACAAGCTTTTACTAGTTCACGGATTTCACCGTCCATACCCTTCCAGATGAACCTTTCACGAATCTTTTCACGAGTTTTAAAGATTCCAAGATGCCCCCCTAATGGGGTCTCATGATAGTATTTGAAGATCATAGGCACAAGAACAGCTGGAACGACAACCTTCATCATCTTATCATGCCTCGAAGGGCAACATAGAACACCATTCCTCAGAACATAAGGGACAACATGTTCCCCAGAAGAAAGGGTTTCCATTATCGGAGCCAGCGTCGGATCTTCACGTTGGTATTTCTCGATATCCCTAAAGAGCATGGGAGCATCTGTTAAGATGGCATTAACACCAGATAGTATGGACTCGGGAGATGATGAACTGTCGACCGGTTCGTGGGTCTCGACGTCGTTGGAAAACATACGGCTGAGTCCATCAGCAACAACATTTTCGGTACCTCTGATATGCCTGACATCTAATTGGAAGGCAGAAATACGGATGGCCCAACGGGCTATACGACCAGTACGACGCGGCCTACCTAAGACCCAGCTTAAGGCTTGATTATCTGTCTCCAGGTCGAATTTGACATGTTCCAGATAGAGACGGAACTTCTCTAAGGCGAATAAGACTGCCAAACCTTCGAGCTCATAGATAGAATACTTGGCTTCTTGAGCCGACAAGGTCCTAGATGCATAGGCGATGGGTCGCCTCCCTAGTTCAGTCTCTTGAAGAAGGACTGCAGCTACTGCTGACGACGACGCGTCGGTTTGGACAATGAATTTCTTTGAGAAATCAGGCATAGCAAGGACAGGGGCATTACAGAGAGCTAATTTAAGATCTTCAAAAGCGGCTTGTTGAGAAGGTCCCCACTCGAATTTGATGCCTTTCCTACGAAGAAGGTTCAAGGGCGCCGCTCTATTAGCGAAGTTAGGAATAAACTTCCTGAAGAAATTCACCATACCAATGAACCTGGCGATACCTTTAATGTCCTTGGGAGGTTTAAAGTCACGGATGGCCTGTGTTCTAGAATGATCGACTGCTACACCATCAGGTGACACAATATGCCCTAGGAATGACATAGAGGGCTTAGCAAAGGCAACCTTGCACAACTTGACAGTTAACCCAGCCTTACGAAGGCGATCGAGAACTTCTCGCAGATGATCTAGATGTTCTTCAAAGGTCTCTGAAAATACGACGACATCATCCAAGTAGTGATATAAGTACTCAAATTTGATGTCGGGGAAGACCCTATCTAGTAGCCTAGTGAGTACAGCTGCTCCCGTGGGGAGCCCGAACGGCACGCGGTTGTATTCATACAAGTTCCAGTCCGTGGCAAACGCTGTAAGATGTTTAGACTCTTCGGCAAGGGGAATTTGATTATAGGCCTGATTCAAGTCCAAGATAGTAAAGAACTTGGCCTTACGAAACCATGAAAAACAAGAATGAAGGTCAGGAAGGGGCACGGATTGCAACACCACCTTCCGATTGAGAGCCCTATAATCAATGACAGGCCTGAAGCCTCCTTTGGGTTTCGGGACTAGAAAAATAGGTGACGAATACGCCGACTTAGAGGGCCTAATAATACTGTCCTTCAACATCTGATCGATGATTTCTTTCAGAGCCTTCATTTTAGGTGGAGATAGCCTATAAGGTGGAAAACGGACAGGAATCGAATCCGTGACCTCAATTTTGTATTCAATAAGGTCAGTAACACCAAGAGTATCCGAGAACACCTCTGGAAATGACTGACATAATTTACGAATACTATCAGCCTGCTCCTCAGGTAGATGTCTAAGGTCTAACAACATCTCATCCTGGGTAGGCGAAATAGATGAACATGATACAGAATTACACATTAACAAGGGAATTTTACAATTGGACGCAAATTTGAATGTGCACGACCTACTCTGGAGATCGAGCACAAGACCAGTGTAAGAAATGAAGTCAGCTCCCAATATAATGGGGCAAGACAAGTGCTTAGCCACAAACAGTTTGGTTTTCCATGTAAATTTAAAAATACGAATTTTGACCTGTACAGAACCTAGAATTTCTAATGGAGATGAATTAGCCGAAACATATTGAACAGTAGATGAGCCATAGTCAGGTAATTTACAAACAGACTTCAATTTTGAATACCATTGGTCCGAAATAATTGAACAAACACTGCCTGAATCTAATAGAGCGGTTATAGGCTCGTTATTTAACTCAATCTTAAGAAAAGGAACAGGTGCGGGGGTATCCGCCGCAATCCTAAGACATTCTTTGGGGCATTCGAAAGATGGATTTGCAAATTGAACGTTCCCTGAATTCACGACCTTTTTGCCAGTGGCTGAGCCTTGGGAAGCAGAATTAGTCGACTCAGCCGAAGCCGCTAGTCACATTTTATTATTGGCATTGGTGGAATTTGCACCAGAAGTTGAGCAGGAGGGGGTGCTATTTGAGTTTGGGCAATTCTTGGCGATATGTGAGAAAGCCCCACATTTAAAACAGCCTTGTGATGAACCAGCTCCATTATTTGCTCTACTAGACTTGATCAGTGGACACTTATTGCGAAGATGGTCAGGCGACCCGCAAGCATAACATTTACGAGGTGTGACTGATCGGCGAGGTGGAGGCCGAGTATTACTAAAAGAAGGCGGGGGTTCTTTCGCGACACGCAAGGAATCGGCGTATCTCACTCCTTCCGCTGAGACGGCCAACGCTTCAAGTTCAGAGAAAGTTTGCGGGCACGCCGCGAAACACAAATATGACCTATAGGGTGGTGAAATTCCTTCTACAATAGCCTGTACAATCTGATCTTCAGGAAAATGAAGGGCAAACACCCTAGTATAAAACTTAATGTCTTGTATGAAATCAGCCAGATTTTCATCCAATCTCTGAATCAGAGATGACCTCGCGCGGGCGGGAATAAAATTTGCAAGCAAGTGTGCATGAAAATCTTCAATAGATGACTGTTCGGCTATGGCTCTTACTATTTTGTCAGAGAGAATACCAATTGCATAAGGATAGATGATTTGCAAAATTTGACATGGAGAAAGAGAAAACACAAGGGCATGATCCTGAAATTCAACTAAAAATCTTAAAAAGGAAATTACTTCACTGGTGGTATTAACGGAAAACTTAGAGATACCTCTGAGCAACATTGCCAATGGATGAGGCAAACTGCTGAACCCGGGTGACATAGTAGGTAAAGGTTTCAGTGGCAAGGAAGTTAATTCAGAACGTACATTATTTAATGAGTTACGGCGTTCAGACTCGTCCAATGGGGCAGAGGTTGTTTGAGCAGTGATGGTTTTCCTATTTACTTCTCCCTTAGGAGGCTCTTCCTCGCTACCTACATTCACTGTAGTGGGTAGATCGCTTTTGGGAGGAATCACCCCAGTTAACAATTGAGTGACCTTGTTAGATAATTCAGAAATATTTTCAAGCAGCGTACTAGCTTCCTTCTTCTGAACGTCATTCAGCTTTAGAGACAACAGATCGTTAACTCTATTTGAAAAATGAAACAGCCTAGCTTGCACACGCTTAATTTGATTAGGAGAAGGATCATTTTCATCAAAAAAACTAACTACAGATGCTAGCCCAGTAATATTCTCGACGATCGTGGAAAGAGAGTCGTCAATTTCTTTCTCTCCCAAGGTGGGGATGGAAATGGGCAAATCAAGGGACTCTCTAAGCTTGTTTGTGTCTACCGCAACCGTGCCTCCAGATTGCACATTTCTAATAGTCAATTCATAGATCAACTCCTCCTTGCGCAAATAGTTAAGATGGAGAACATCGCGAGGGCCGGGCATGATGACAGAACAATTTTGAAAAACTCAAAAAATTCCAGCAACTGAGAAAATGGTTAGAGTTCGGATCAAAACAATGTTTAGCCGTCAAAAGGGGCTAAAATGAGACCCATTCAACCACGCTCTGCTACCACTTGTTACCGTGTTTTTGCGGTTGTTAGAGGTGAAAGAAGGTGCGGGGTGGTGAACAGGTCTCAAGCTACGAAAGTAAAATTAATTTAAAATTTAACAAGGTTATATTTTCTTTTCAAAATTAAGAAATAACAATTACGGCAGGTACAGAGTAGCAAGGCAACAAAAGGTGCAATTACAGTATTTACAGTATTTGGGCTTCGAGCCCCGAATTCACACTTCTAGGGCAATTAGCCCAACTTTACTCCAAAATAAGTTTTACCAGAGGGGCCGAAAACCCCATTCATGTTCAAGAGCACTTGCTCCAAATTACACAGAAAAGCCTCCTCGAGGCATACAACACTTAATTTTCAAGAAAGAGCCACACGCTCTCAAACTTTAAGCCTCTCAAAGGGCACACCAAACTCCACCTTCAAGTTGTCCTCTCAGGACATAGACACAGGGGTAACATACCCAACCTACTGAGGTCTATTAAATGAAAAAGGGTAATTACATGACCTCTAAAATAACAATTTGAGAGGAGGCGATCTGCACTCCTAATGTATTTGTTTCAAAACCTAATTTGGCTCTAGGCCACTGATGCAAGGGCTAATCCCATACTACGGAGGTGACTTTAGAAAAGAAACAAATTTACATAATGTTAAGGAAGAATAGGTTGAGAAAATAAGTTCACCTCAAAACAATATGAGTGGGAGCTCGAGAGGGTTAAGCACTCTCTATCCCAATATGTAGTTTAAAAGATAGAATAGATACAAGTTTCTTTACATTTTAAGGAAGGTTACATAATGGGAAAACTTCGGACCCGCCCCGAGAGTTAAACTGCTGAGCAAGCAAGAAAAGAAGTAATTAATCGGCCATTACCTGGTTGTTGACTGCCGCCGAAGAAAGAGGCGCTTCCCGCCCCCTGCTATGTACTTTACACACGAAAAGATGGAACAGAAGTGGCCCGGAGACCCTAAAATCAGCAGTTTATATACTCTCGCGGAAAGTTCGAGGCGTTTGGGGAATGAGAACACCCTCCCACAAAAACTTTATTGGCTAACCAAGAAAACCCCTACACAATATGAAGAAGAAACACATAATTGGTGGAAAATTAATTCAAGAAATTCGGGATTGGCTAAATTCAAAACAAGGGGAAAGAAAGGGTTAATATTGCCAACTTAAACAATGACTGAAGGAAATTTAGCAAAGAACAAACTTTTGAAATTAAATTTTCTCCAAAAAAACAGTTCTTTCACTCCGCACTAGGGTGCACTATTGTTGATCTTCAGTAGTGTCCTCTAGAAGAGAAAGTTCACACTTCTTATTACAAGCAAAACAAAAATACGTCGAAAATGACACAGTTCAAAAACTCCAAAATTTCCAGGTAGTGACATCTTCTGAGAAAGTAGAAAATTAATACCGTAGATAAAGTTCAGACTTCCTCCAGCAGAGGAGTTTCAACTGGCGCAAATTTTAAATAAGCGGCATGGAGGTGTACCGCCCGGTACAATTACATCACTCCGTCACGGGCTGGCATAAGGAAGGGCAGCCGGTTAGGAGAAGGCGGCAGACCTGTCACAAATACACTACTTGTACGAACTGCAAAATCCTCGTACAAAACTTAGAGCGCGCATCCGGGTCTTTTTTCCTTTTTTGCTACTTGCTTTACGTCGCACCGACACAGTTAGGTCTTACGGCGACGATGGGATAGGAAAGGCCTAGGAATGGAAAGGAAGCGGCCGTGCCCGTAATTAAGGTACAGCCCCAGCATTTGCCTGGTGTGAAAATGGGAAACCACGGAAAACCATCTCCAGGGCTGCCGACAGTGGGGTTCGAACCCACTATCTCCCGGAAGCAAGCTCACAGCTGCGCGGCCCTAACCGCACGGTCAACTCGCCCGGTCGCATCCGGGTCAGTGGTACGATTTAATTTATGAACCGCAGATACTTTGTACGGGCGAAACCGATCATTTTAAGGTCTTTACAGGCCGAACATATAGAATAATACCGGTAATGTTACCGATTTTACGTCCCACTAACTAATTCTATGGTTTTCGGAGACGTCAGGTGCCGAAATTTTGTCACACAGGAGTTCGTTAACCTGCCAGTAAATCGACCGTCATGAGGCTGATTTATTTGTGTGCCTTCAAATACCACCGCACTAAGCCAGGATCAAACCTGCCAAGTTGGGCTCAGATGGCCAGCGCCCTACCGTCACAGCTACTCAGCCCGACAGAACTTACAGACATGCCACATTTGGGAGAGCCGCCGGAATTTTCGGAGTCTGTTCAGTCCTCGTTCGGATATCTGAAATCCGTTTCTCGGTGAGGGTTCATTTAGGACATCGCTTATTCCTAACAGAAACAAAGCCTGTTTCTCTCCATTTCTTAAACAACCGCAATAAAATAGCTTTCTATTGGCCAAGGAGCCTTCGGATAATGAAGGTAACATTTACGTCAACATTTTTCGTACGACTTCTTTGAAAGTGAAATATCTCAAAGTGAAATATTCGCTGTTCTCTAGTGTATTGCATCACTACTACCACACGTCTTACACGTTCGTATAACCACACCTAATTGAAACTAACAGATAGTGTAGTACAATACAGCTCGGGCTTGAGACCACCCGCCCTATCCGTCAGCATACCACTGCCTGGTGTCCTTCTCAAAACTTAGCCGTTGACTTTTTGCAGTTGCTCATAATCTTGTAATACATTGCTCTATGCATATAACGTCATTCGCAAAAAGCCCTATCTGTGAATGTAGTTCTTTACTCTTATCATCTATTAGAAAACATAAAAGTCCAATATTATTGCCTTGTTTAACCCCCCCCCCCCTATTAATTCTTACAGTGTCAGATAATGCTTTACTTCCTCTTATTCTCTGAGTTCCATTTTCTAGAAATTTAGGCGCCAATTTTGTCTTGTCTAATAGCCCTCATTTTCGTCAATTGTCTCTCATAATCTACCCTATCAAAAGCCTTGAATAGGTTGATAGTGATACAGTCTATTTGACCTCCTTAATCTAAAATGTCTGCAATGTCTTTCAGGAACAATTTGGAACTCCACATATACCAGCTCCGAAGATTCTGGCCTAACTTCATAACCACCCAGTTTATTACAAATCATAGTAGCTTTAAATCCTATCTCCATAAAATGAACATAATGGATTCACCACTCTGCAGCTGGCCGGAAAAATCTTCACAGACTGCTCGACACCTCTTGACTGAATGCACCACGTAGGCCTACTCAAGAGAACGACCTGCTGTGCTACGATCAACTCCCCTGCCAACGATTGTGAAATACCTGTACCACTGGAACACTGCCGAAGTTACAGAATTCCTGAAGAAAATCTTCCATTCACTTCAATAATTTATCTATATGTTGTTGTCATAACTGTAAATATCCCGTGATATACCTGTAGGTAGAGCCTCCGCGGCTCAGGCGGCAGCGCGCCGGCCTCTCACCGCTGTGTTCCGTGGTTCAAATCCCGGTCACTCCATGTGAGATTTGTGCTGGACAAAGAGGAGGCGGGGCAGGTTTTTCTCCGGGTACTCCGGTTTTCCCTGTCATATTTAATTCCAGCAACACTCTCCAATATCATTTCATTGCATCTGTCAGTCATTAACCCGTTCGGTGGGCGATGCGGCGAGATCCGCGGCTACAAGTCCTTGCTCGGTGGGGAACACGGATATATCCGCCGATTCAAATTATATTTTTTTCTCAGTTGCCTGCCTGCAGAGGTTTATTTCCTTTTCAGCAGCGTATTCTGGATGAGTCTGCCCCCTAATGTGAATTTTTTCAACTATGTTCTCCCAACACCAATGTGTCTCCATGAGTTGCAACATAACGAACGCAGCTGACGTCCGGGCAAGAACGACCTAAGGCCTAATAGCTCCGCGCTGAAGATTTAGCTCATCGCTTATTTGTCCCTTAGATGTAATCATAGCCTATTGCTGTAGAAGGTATTTCTAGAGATTATGACACTAAACAGACCTCTCTGATGACGTTTTAGAACTGTGACCTGAATTATTATCCCCAGTCTTGAGTTCTTCCTTCACGACTGGAGTGTGTGTTTATCGCGAGTTACACAATATTTTATTATCGTACGCATCCGTAATACAGTCATATTTCATGATTTCCGTCCAAACTGCTGAGAGGAGGGTTCTATTCGATCCTTTTTCTTACATTCTTTTCCATTAAGATATCTATAACGAATTACCGGCCCCCGCTGTTAGAGGGAGATGATTTACGGGTCATTATAAATGAACTGTTGGAATTTAGTGGGGAGAATTGTGATATTAGTGAAGTAAATTTTGACTTACGATGACTGAATGACTATGCCAAAAATAACAGCTTGTTAATAAATCCTAACAAAACTCAGACTATTATATTTGGTACCGGTACCAAAAGAAACCTTAACTTGTTAAAAGGTAGACATGTACAGTACCCCCAATTATTTTAAATAATACTGTCGTGCCCTATTGTACGTCAGTAAGAAACTTAGGCGTTATAATGACTGACACACTAAATTGGACTGAACACGTGACAAATACACGCCGTAAAGTGCAGAAATCCTTTTTTCCTCTCAAACGATACTCTACCATATTTCCAAAACATCTTAAAATTCAACTGGTAAAATCCCTAATCTTACCGTTTCTAGACTACTGCGATACTGTACTTACGGACATATCTCAAGACAGTAACAAGATGTTCGAACGGAGTTTAAACACCTGTATTCGATTTATATTTAAGTTGCGATATGATTCTCACACTTCACCTTGTTAGAGGGAGTTGTCATGGCTTCGTGTTCATGAGCGTCGCAGTCTCGACATGTTATCCCTTCTGCATGAAGTTCTAAACTCAAGTGTACCGAATTATCTCTCATCAAACTTTAATTACCTCTCTTCCTATCATAACCACGATACAGTACACGATCTGGCTCCTGTTTAACAATATCTCTCAGTCACTTCAGGACTTACAACCGCTCCTTTGTAGTCACTGCCGCTAGGCTGTGGAATACCCTCCCAGCTACCATTAGGGATATGCGTTCTCGTAGGAGATTTAATATGGATTGCCGAAATCACTTGCTGAATACCTCTAGCTGACTTGTTCGATGTGCGTAGTGTGAACTAGTTTATTTTCATAAAAATTAGAAACGTGTTATGGGTTTTTACTATGTTTCCTTCATTTATTATTACTAGTGTCAGTTTTAAAATTATTATCATGTTCATTTATATTGTCATGTTGTACATTCTATAATTATTTGTTTTATTACTATCTCCATATTTGCTGCATGTTGTATGTTGGGTATTCAGCCCGAAGGCTGGTTTAATCCTCTGCAGCTCCGCCAACAGCTGTCATAAATAGCCTAAGCGTCACTGAAGAGGCGTGCTAGGAAAATGAGGAGTGAGGTAGTTTCCCGTTGCTTTCCTCACCGAGCCAGCCGTTGCTATTACATGTCAGTCTGCCAAGCCCACTGAAATGCATGCACCAACCAACCCTATGAGGGATATTTTCATACCATTCATAACAGGGACTGGCTGCATAAGGAATGGTATTACTAGCATCACTCATACCTCAGTCACTTTCATATTGTCAAAGCCAAGGATGAGACTGAGACAGGTCAATGAAAGGAACAAATTTGATATAGCTCATACCAGAAGACATAGTGCACTGTAAACACTACATCTCGCCAGCAAAGGCATCCATATTTGCTATTAATACTATATTATTTAAAAGAAAGATTTGTTGTATTTAAAAAATTATAGCCTACGTATGTTAATTATTTTAAATGTTGTGGTACTGAGCTCGATAGCTGCAGTCGCTTAAGTGCGGCCAGTCGGGAGATAGCGGGTTCGAACCCCACTGTCGGCAGCCCTGAAGATGGTTTTCCATGGTTTCCCATTTTCACACCAGGCAAATGCTGGGGCTATACCTTAGTTAAGGCCACGGCCGCTTCCTTCCCATTCCTAGCCCCCTTCCTATCCCATCGTCGCCATAAGACCTATCTGTGTCGGTGCGACGTAAAGCAACTTACAAAAAGAAAAAAAAAAATGTTGTGGTTAAGTGTAAAAGAGGGCATTGAGCCCTAACTTCCCCACGAACAAAGACGAATTACTTAATTACTTACTTACTTACTTACTTACTTACTTACTTACTTACTTACTTACTTACTTACTTACTTGTATAGTGTCCTGATACAGTGGCTCAAAAAGTATTGGTCTGCCCCATAGCCGTGGTATGAACGGAACAGTATAGTACAAATAATGGTACATGTAATGGAATTGTATGTAGATATGTAGGACAGTCAAGTACATCAGTAGGTTGGATATGGAGCCAAGGAGATTCACGCTGTTTTGCAAATGGACCAGTAATACAACGGCGTGCGTCATTACACGCCAAAGAAGTATTGGTCTAATAAACAATATCATCGTGACTTAGTGCTGTTTGCCACAACTCGGGCTCATTGTGTCTGTGCTGACACGTTGGAAGGTAATATTCAACACTGTTCCCGCGTTCAGCTAGCAATGGGAAGGAAAATGTAAGAAACAATTGTGGAAGAAAGGAGGACTGCAGTGCGACTATTTCAAAAAGGTAAATCATTCAAGGACAAGTGAAATTATTGGAAGAGCTGTTACAACTGTTAAAAATATTGTGTACAGGAGTTATGTATACCAACCCCAGTAGTCGAAGGCAGGACCGCAACGGTCTATCCATTTGAGTTCTAAGCAGAACTTCTTATTTTATTATATTAAGAAGTACATTGTAATTACTTCACTCCCTGTTGGTTCATAACAAGGCTTATATAAATGATCAATAAGACAAGCTTATATAAACTGTCAATAAGATAAGAGGCTAGTTTCAATAACAACTAACCCTAACATATTACAATATATTTCGTAACTGTGTCACAACGTATCCTTGAGTGCAACTCATGAGTAACTTGTTATTGTAACCTCCCAGTAAATAGATAATGTACGTCACCTTTGTCATAACATATTTTGTAAGATGTTGACACGTAAATCCAGAGATGAATATACTATATAAGATAGCGCAATCAAGCTATAATTAACTAGTCGCCAACCACGATTCGTTCACACAACATCTCTAGGCTTCACGTCTCTCCATCAGAGATACTGGACTCTAACATATCAATCGATATGTAGTTCAGACACTGTATTAATTGGACGGCTGTTAATAATATTAAAACCAACTAACATCAACTGGACTTCTCTTTATTTTGATTGAATACCACGCAGCGCGATACTGAACTTTCGGAACCTTGATAGCTTCAGTAAACGGAATAAAAATATAAATTTCGTTAAGCTATCAAAAAACTTAACTCAGGTACAAAAGAACAAAGAAAATAAAAAAAAATAGACCAAGAAGTGGCCGCCCCTCGAAGTTATCAGTACTAGACAAACGGTAAATTGTGCGTGAAGTGGCCCATAAATCCTCAACTAAGTGCCCCGAAGATAGCAACTGCGTTACAAGAAGATGTAGAAGTCCAAGCGTCATCAGAAACCATCCGAAATGAGCTACGCGAAAAAGGATATGTGGGCAGAACAGCCCGTAGAAAGCCGTACAGCAGTAAGGCTAACAGTAAGAAGAGATTTGCGTACGCTAAAGAGCACAAAAATTACAGCTATGAGATTGAAAGACAGCCGTTTTTACCGATGAGAGTAAATTTACCCTCTTCAGGTCAGACAGAGAGTGACTGTGTGGAGGAAAACGAATTCTGAACTTGAAGAAAAGAATCTGACAGCTACGGTGAAACATGGAGGTGGTTCCTTGATGGTGCGGGGTTGCATGAGTGCGAATGGTGAAGGTGAATTAGTCTTTTTTGAAGGGACTATGGATCACAAAGTATATTCCATCAAGTGTGCAAAAAAACTGGGACTCTCAACAAAGTATAAGTTTACGTAAGATAACGACCCGAAACACGGAGCCCTGAACACGAAGCTATGGCTGTTATATAATACTACGCGTTGGATGGAAACTTCACCACAATCTCCCGACATCAACCCCATCGAGAATTTATGGCACTATTTGGAGCAAAACGTGAGAAAGCATGCAATATACAAAGCTGACCTGAAAGAAGCCTTACTCACCGAATGGAATAACATACCAAAGGAAACTACGGAAAACTTGGTACGATGGATGCCAAATAGGTTCGATGAGATTATAAAGAGGAAAGGTAGACCTACCAAGTATCAAGTACCAAGGATCAAGAAACTGCGTTATGTTAGTTCAGACCGATACTTTTTTGGTGGCAAGTGAAAATGATTGTTTTAAGTTATGGTTATTTAGTTATATGGACATGGAAAAATTATGTTTTTTACAATACACATGTTACACAAGATGATAAATAATCAAGGATTCTAGTATATGTTGTTAGAGTTCCCTAGCTCTTTGACTAATTTTACAAACATATATATAAATCTGGATTTAACTTGAAAAATTTGAATATCTGCATTTAAAATGGAAATTATGAAAATTAACATTCATTAAATAAAATACACACTCGTCGGACCTTGTACTCACACTTACTTGTTACCTGCTTGCTTACACATACGTTATTTGAAGGGCGCCAGCTGCCACTCAGTGCAGCAATAATACAATGAGACTCTTGACTATCTCTAGGGTGTGGGGTAATAAGCTTACTTTTGACAACATACCATATAAGTTCTGGGAAAAGGAGATTGGCGTTCGGTTTCCCCATTAATTTTGAGGTTAAGATATTTTACTTTCATTGAAATAAAACTATGAATTCGTTTGATAGAACAATATATATTCTTTAAATAATATATCAAAAAATAGTGAGTCTTGTTGCGACAAAACAGATGAGAATGTGAAATTATGACATTGCAACTGAAAGAAACTAGGCATGAATTTGAATTCTTCTTGACCGGACATTTAACAATTTATACGAAATATTTCCCTCACTGATTCACTTGACTGTACCTTCAACACTTTTAGTGTAATTACAACGTATTCCTTTGATCTGGTGTTTACTGTAGATGTGTCACGCCTAACTTGGTGATACATCCTTGTGACTGCTTCTTCTCCATCTCATCTGACTTCTTTGTAAGTCAATATGGTATTACCTCCTGGTAGGTCCTGGGTTGCCCTCTCTGACTTCATGGTAAGCCCTTGCGTCCGTGTCTTCCACTAAGTGACGGACCAACCATTTGGTCTCACTCTCTCAATGACCAATAATTAATGGCTCACTGAGTCTTCACCATCTCTCGTTCACACTGGTTGACTGACCAACTAAGGCCTCTTGATCTAGTAGACTTCTTCACTGTACTGCATCCGTATAACTAATGACTGACGCTACAATGTGCATCCACCTTATATAGACGTTGGTTGACACAGCTACGTAATCTCCAGAAATAACAATGACATACTCCCACAACGCGGCAAATATTACATACAGTTGTGAAATAGCCCTGGGGCGGCCGACTCTCTGAGCGCATATTCTAAATAAATACAATGCCGTAGCCATGGCGTGGCAATGACTTGGCAGAATCGCCAGTAGTATAACAATATAACGACGTCACATCCAATCTGTGATATATACAACAATTCTCACTGTACAGGTATTGAGTGTTATTCTAAACATACGTATATATGCATACATCTAAGTACAATCTTGCAAGCAACAGGCATTGCAAAGTCGAATTAAATAAGACTGGTAATTACAATAATAGTAACAATATCACAGATAACATAATAATAATACTGACATAATAATAATAATGATAATTGTTACCGTGTTTTAGTGGTAGGTAGAGGTGAAAGAAGGTGCGGGCGTGAACGGGTCTCAAACTACGGAATCAAAGTTAATGTAAAATTTAACAAGGTTATATTTTCTTTTCAAAAACAAAGAAATAACAAGCATGGCAGGTACAAAGTAGCAAGTCCAAAGGGTAGTTACAATATTTACAGGATTTGGGCTTCGCGCCCTGACTTCACAATGCTTGGGCAATCAGCTCAGTTTTACCCCAAACACAAGTTTCAACAGAGGGGCAGAAAACCCCATTCATGCCTAGGAGTCCTTGCTCCAAATTACACTGAAAAGCCTCCACGAGGCATACAACACTCAATTTTCAAAAGAGCCACACGCTCTCAACTTTAAGCCTCTCAAAGGCCACACCAAACTCCACCTTCGAGTTGTCCTCACTGGACATAGACACAGGGGTAAAATACCCAACCTACTGAGGTCTATTAAATGAAAAGGGGCAATTACATGACCTCTAAAATAACAATTTGAGAGGAGGCGATCTGCACTCCTAATACACTTGTTTTTAAAACCTAATCTGGCTCTAGGCCACTAATGCAAGGGCTAATCCCATACTACAGAGGTGACTTTAGAAAAGAGCAATTTGTTTTACGTTAACGAAGAATAGGTTGAGAAAATAAGTTCACCTCAAAACAATGTGAGTGGGAGCTCGAGAGGGTTAGCACTCTCTATCCCAATGTGCAGCTTTAAAAGAGAACAGATGAAAAGATTGGTTACATTTTAGGAAAAGGTTACATGGTGGAAACGCTTCGAACCCGCTCCGAGAGTTAAACTGCCAACCTAGCAAGAAAAGAAGTTATTAAGAGGCCATTACCTGGTGTTGAACAGCTGGAGAAGAAAGAGGCGCTTCCCGCCCCCTGCTAGGTACTTTACACACTGAAAGATGGAACAGAAGTGGCCCGGAGACCCAAAAATCAGCAGTTTAAATACTCTCGCGGAAGGTTCTAGGCGTTTTAGGGAAGAGAACACCCGCCCACAATCACTTTATTGGCTAGGGTACAGAAACATATCCAAGTTGGGGGAAGATACATCGGATTGGTCGGAAATTACTAAAAGAAATTCGGGATTGGATAAATCTAAAACAAGGGGAAAAAGAGGGGTATACAGCCAACTTAAACAATAACAGAAAGAAATTTAACAAGAAACAAACTTTTGAAATAAGAACTTCTCCAAAAAAAATAGTTCTTTCACTCCGCACTAGGGTGCACTATTGTTGATCTTCAGTAGTGTCCTCTAGAAGAGAAAGTTCACACTTCTTACTACAAGCAAAACAAAAATACGTCGAAAATGACACAGTTCAACTCCAAAATTTCCAGGTAGAGACATCTTCTGAGAAACTTGAAAATTAATACTGTCCATAAAGTTCAGACTTCCTCCAGTAGAGGAGTTTCAACAGGCGCACATTTTAAATTAGCGGTGTGGAGGTGTACCGCTCGGTACAGACCTCCCCCCCCAAAAGTTCCTCCCGGGGTGACACATGAAATTGTTTGAAAACAAGGTCCAAGTTTTGATGTAGATATGGAGATTAATTGCCAAAAAAAATTATAAGATTTTCTTAATTTGGTTTGATTCAGTTTCCAAATTTTGTTGTTGCAGGTGAAGTACAGTCTTTATGTTTGTAGAAGTTGAATTGTGAAGATAAACTTTTAATACTTAAAAGTGATGGAAAATTTTGCAATGTCCACCAAATATTGCTGTTGAATTCCCAAGTGTAGTCATTGCTTATAGTAACTGTTCATGTAGTTGATGTTGATGAAGTTGGATGGCCAGTCCGGCCGTTGCAGCTTGCGTCCAAAGGAGGCCGCTCGGACCCCTCAAGTACCCTGAGATACCACTCGCCCGCACTATGAGGGGAGCAGAGTTGTTGAAGCACGCCGCGCCCGCGGTGAACATATACAGGCTGCGGGCAAGTAGCAGGTCGTGCGCCGCACATCAGCCTAGGCCGGGAGGAGAGCTCCGGCTCGCCGTGCACATGTCGTCCTCGCTGAGGCCGAGGGGGCCCTTCCTCAAACCCAGTCGCGGCACGGCGCCGCGCGGCTGCGGGGGCACTGAAACATTAAAACTAGGCGGCAGAATTTTGTTGGACCATCATCATTTTTTTTGAGGGCACAGGCTTGTTGGAGAGGTAGAGGGGCCAGCGGCGTGCAAATATCCATGGCATTTAATCTAAGCAAGCCACAGTGTGTATAGCAGGAGACGGGAGCGTGGTAATGGCCATGGTAAGGACAGAATGGCAGTTTAACGGATCGGGGAAGGTTTTACAAAAAATGCTTACATATAAAACAAAATAGAAGGAGCAGAATGCCTTAAGAGTGGAAACTCAAAAAAAAATATAACCTTCATATTCCTATCAAATTATATGAAGCAAGTTGACACAAAATTTACACCGGTTTCACCTGGGACAGGTGAACCCTAAATATCCTCTCGGTGGCTGGATTGCTTACTAACAATGTAACCGGCGTAAGGAAATCGAGAATGATACAAGGCCCATGAAATCTGGGGGCAAGCTTGCCCGCGGGAACAAAGTTCTTGACCATAACTTGGTCACCTACCTTCAAAGGGGTGGGTCTCCGTCCACGATCATACCTTTCCCTAACCTTTTCATGAGACCCTTTAAGATTGGCTTTAGCCTTCTTCCAAAGATCTTTAATGTTGTCCGGATCTATTGTCTCGGGTAGAATGTCACTCAGAGACCAGAGGTTAGAGAGCGGCGTGTTGGGAACAAACTTGAACATCAACGAGGCTGGAGTAAATTTATGTGATTCATGAACCGCCGAATTCAAAGCAAAAGCTAACCAATGCAGGGACGTGTCCCACCTGGAGTGATCTTCATGATGATAGGCAATAAGTGCGGACCTGAGATTACGGTTAACTCGTTCAGCCAGAGATGGTTGAGGGTAATAAGCAGAAGTAGTTACATGAGAGATGGACAAGTCAAAACAGAATTTACGAAATAAATTAGATGTAAAAGCCTTAGCATTATCAGATACAATATATTGGCACGGACCAAAAGAAGCAAAAATAGAATTTAAGCAAGTAATGGTAGACTGAGCGGTAGCCAGCTTAGTCGGAAATAACCAGGAAAATCTAGTAAAGCCATCTACGCATACAAAGATGAACTTGTTAGCATTTCCCTTTGACTGGGGGAAGGGTCCTACATAATCAATATACAGGCGTTTCATGGGGCGCGACGCTTGATGCGAAGACAAAAGGCCTACCTTGGTGGACATGGTGGGTTTACTGAGCAAACAAGATTTACAAGCTTTTACAAGTTCACGGATTTCACCGTCCATACCTTTCCAGATGAACATTTCACGAATCTTTTCACGAGTTTTAAAGATACCCAGATGCCCTCCTAATGGGGTCTCATGATAATACTTGAAGATCATAGGTACAAGAACAGCTGGAACGACAACTTTCATCATCTTATCATGCCTCGATGGGCAACATAGAACACCATTCCTCAGAACATAAGGGACAACATGTTCCCCAGAAGAAAGGGTTTCCATTATCGGAGCCAGCGTCGGATCTTCACGTTGGTATTTCTCAATATCCCTAAAAAGCATGGGAGCATCTGTTAAGATGGCATTAACACCAGATAGTATGGACTCGGGAGGTGATGAACTGTCGACCGGTTCATGGGTCTCGACGTCGTTAGAAAACATACGACTGAGTCCATCAGCAACAACATTTTCGGTACCTCTGATATGCCTGACATCGAATTGGAAGGCAGAAATACGGATAGCCCAACGGGCTATACGACCAGTACGACGCGGCCTACCTAAGACCCAGCTTAAGGCTTGATTATCTGTCTCCAGGTCGAATTTGACGTGTTCCAGATAGAGACGGAACTTTTCTAAGGCGAATAAGACTGCCAAACCTTCGAGCTCATAGATGGAATACTTGGTTTCTTGAGCCGACAAGGTCCTAGATGCATAGGCGATGGGTCGCCTCCCTAGTTCAGTCTCTTGAAGAAGGACTGCAGCTACTGCTGACGACGACGCGTCAGTTTGGACGATGAATTTCTTCGAGAAATCAGGCATAGCAAGTACAGGGGCATTACAGAGAGCCAATTTAAGATCTTCAAAAGCGGCTTGTTGAAAAGGTCCCCACTCGAATTTGATGCCTTTCCTACGAAGAAGGTTTAAGGGCGCCGCTCTATTAGCAAAGTTAGGAATGAACTTTCTGAAGAAATTCACCATACCAATAAACCTGGCGATGCCTTTAATGTCCTTGGGAGGTTTAAAATCACGGATGGCCTGTGTTCTCGAATGATCGACTGCCACACCATCAGGTGACACAATATGCCCTAGGAATGACATAGAGGGCTTAGCAAAGGCAACCTTGGACAACTTGACAGTTAACCCAGCCTTACGAAGGCGATCGAGAACTTCTCGCAGATGATCTAGATGTTCTTCAAAAGTCTCTGAAAATACGACGACATCATCCAAGTAGTGATATAAGTACTCAAATTTGATGTCGGAGAAGACCCTATCTAGCAGCCTAGTGAGTACAGCTGCTCCCGTGGGGATCCCGAAAGGCACACGGTTGTATTCATATAAATTCCAGTCCGTTGCAAACGCTGTAAGGTGTTTAGACTCTTCGGCAAGGGGAATTTGATTATAGGCCTGATTCAAGTCCAAGATAGTAAAGAACTTGGCCTTACGAAACCATGAATAACAAGAATGAAGGTCGGGAAGGGGCACAGATTGTAACACCACCTTCCGATTGAGAGCCCTGTAATCAATGACAGGCCTGAAGCCCCCTTGGGGTTTCGGGACTAAAAAAATAGGCGAAGAATACGCTGACTTAGAGGGCCTAATAATACCATCCTTCAACATCTGATCGATAATTTCTTTCAGAGCCTTCATTTTAGGTGGAGATAGCCTATAAGGTGGAAAACGGACAGGAATCGAATCCGTGACCTCAATTTTGTATTCAATAAGGTCAGTAACACCAAGAGTATCAGAGAACACCTCCGGAAAGGACTGACACAATTTGCGAATACTATCAGCCCGCTCCTCAGGTAGATGTCTAAGGTCTAACAACATCTCATCCTGGGTAGGCGAAATAGATGAACATGATACAGAATTACACTTTAACAAGGGAATGTTACAATTGGACGCAAATTTGAATGTGCACGACTTACTCTGAAGATCGAGCACAAGACCAGTGTGAGAAATGAAGTCCGCTCCCAGTATGATGGGGCAAGACAAGTGCTTAGCCACAAACAGTTTGGTTTTCCATGTAAATTTAAAAATACGAATTTTGACCAGTAAGGAACCTAGAATTTCTAATGGAGATGAATTAGCCGAAACATATAGAACAGGAGATGAGACATAGTCAGGTAGTTTACAAACAGATTTCAATTTAGAATACCATTCAGCCGAAATAATCGAACAGACACTGCCTGAATCTAATAAAGCGGTTATAGGCTCATTGTTTAACTCAATCTTAAGAAAAGGAATAGGTGCGGGGGAATCCGCCGCAATCCTAAGACACTCTTTGGGACATTCAAAAGATGCATTTGAAAATTGCTCGTTCCCTGAATTTACAACCTGTTTACTAGGGGCTGAGTCTCGGGAAGATGGATTAGTCGACTCAGCCGAAGCCACTAGTCACTTTTTATTATTGGCATAGGTGGAATTTGCACCAGAAGTTGAGCAGGAGGGGGTGCTATTCAAATTTGGGCAATTCTTGGCAATATGTGAGAAAGCCCCACATTTAAAACAGCCTTGTGATGAACCAGCCCCATTACTTGTCCCACTCGACTTGATCAGTGGACACTTATTGCGCAGGTGGTCAGGCGACCCACAAGCATAACATTTACGAGGGGTGACTGATCGGCGAGGTGGAGGCCGAGTATTACTAAAGGAAGGCGGGGGTTCTTTCGCTACTCGCAAAGAATCGGCGTATCTAACTCCTTCCGCTGAGACGGCCAATGCTTCAAGTTCCGAGAAAGTTTGCGGGCACGCCGCGAAACAGAAATATGACCTGTAGGGTGGTGAAATCCCTTCCACAATAGCTTGTACAATCTGATCCTCAGGGAAATGAAGAGCAAACACCCTAGTATAAAACTTAATATCTTGGATGAAGTCTGCCAAGTTTTCATCCAAGCGCTGTACCCGATAATAGTACTTCTGAATAAGGGAGGACCTGGCCCTAGCAGGGATGAAGTTAGCTAGCAAGTGGGCATGGAAATCCTCAATAGATGATTGCTCGGCAATGGCTCTTACGATTTTATCAGGGAGAATACCAATAGCATACGGATAGATAATTTGCAAAATTTGACATGAAGAAAGAGAAAAAACAAGGGCATGATCCTGAAATTCAACTAGAAATCTTAAAAATGAAATTACGTCACTGGTGGTATTAACGGAAAACTTAGAGATACCTCTGAGCAACATTGCCAATGGATGAGGCAAGCTACTAAACCCGGGTGACATAGTAGGTAAAGGTTTCAATGGCAAGGTAGTTAATTCAGAACGTACATTATTTAATGAGTTACGGCGTTCAGACTCGTCCAATGGGGCAGAGGTTGTTTGAGCAGCAATGGTTTTCCTATTGACTTCTCCCTTATGAGGCTCCTCCTCGCTACCTACATTCACCGTGACGGGTTGATCAGTTTTGGGAGGAACCTCCCCAGTTAACAATTGAGTGACCTTGCTAGATAATTCAGAAATGTTTTCAAGCAGCGTACTAGCTTCCTTCCTCTGAACGTCATTCAACTTCAGAGACAACAGATCATTAACTCTATTTGAAAAGTGATATAGCCTGGCTTGCAGACGCTTAATTTGATTAGGAGAAGGATCATTTTCATCAAAAAACTAACTACAGATGCTAGCCCAGTAATATTCTCGACGATCGTGGAAAGAGAGTCGTCAACTTCTTTCTCTCCCAAGGTGGGGATTGAAATAGGCAATTCAAGGGACTCTCTAAGCTTGTTTGTGTCTACCGCAACCGTGCCTCCAGATTGCACATTTCTAATAGTTAACTCATATATCAATTCCTCTTTGCGCAAATAGGTAAGATGGAGAACATCGCGAGGTCCGGGCATGATGACAGAACAATTTTGAAAAACTCAAAAAAAATTCCAGCAACTGAGAAAACTGTTAGAGTTCGGAATAAAACAATGTTTAACCGTCAAAAAGGGCTAAATTGAGACCCATTCAACCACGCTCTGCTACCACTTGTTACCGTGTTTTAGTGGTAGGTAGAGGTGAAAGAAGGTGCGGGCGTGAACGGGTCTCAAACTACGGAATCAAAGTTAATGTAAAATTTAACAAGGTTATATTTTCTTTTCAAAAACAAAGAAATAACAAGCATGGCAGGTACAAAGTAGCAAGTCCAAAGGGTAGTTACAATATTTACAGGATTTGGGCTTCGCGCCCTGACTTCACAATGCTTGGGCAATCAGCTCAGTTTTACCCCAAACACAAGTTTCAACAGAGGGGCAGAAAACCCCATTCATGCCTAGGAGTCCTTGCTCCAAATTACACTGAAAAGCCTCCACGAGGCATACAACACTCAATTTTCAAAAGAGCCACACGCTCTCAACTTTAAGCCTCTCAAAGGCCACACCAAACTCCACCTTCGAGTTGTCCTCACTGGACATAGACACAGGGGTAAAATACCCAACCTACTGAGGTCTATTAAATGAAAAGGGGCAATTACATGACCTCTAAAATAACAATTTGAGAGGAGGCGATCTGCACTCCTAATACACTTGTTTTTAAAACCTAATCTGGCTCTAGGCCACTAATGCAAGGGCTAATCCCATACTACAGAGGTGACTTTAGAAAAGAGCAATTTGTTTTACGTTAACGAAGAATAGGTTGAGAAAATAAGTTCACCTCAAAACAATGTGAGTGGGAGTTGGAGAGGGTTAGCACTCTCTATCCCAATATGCAGCTTTAAAAGAGAACAGATGAAAAGATTGGTTACATTTTAGGAAAAGGTTACATGGTGGAAACGCTTCGAACCCGCTCCGAGAGTTAAACTGCCAACCTAGCAAGAAAAGAAGTTATTAAGAGGCCATTACCTGGTGTTGAACAGCTGGAGAAGAAAGAGGCGCTTCCCGCCCCCAGCTATGTACTTTACACACTGAAAGATGGAACAGAAGTGGCCCGGAGACCCAAAAATCAGCAGTTTAAATACTCTCGCGGAAGGTTCTAGGCGTTTTAGGGAAGAGAACACCTGCCCACAATCACTTTATTGGCTAGGGTACAGAAACATATCCAAGTTGGGGGAAGATACATCGGATTGGTCGGAAATTACTAAAAGAAATTCGGGATTGGATAAATCTAAAACAAGGGGAAAAAGAGGGGTATACAGCCAACTTAAACAATAACAGAAAGAAATTTAACAAGAAACAAACTTTTGAAATAAGAACTTCTCCAAAAAAAATAGTTCTTTCACTCCGCACTAGGGTGCACTATTGTTGATCTTCAGTAGTGTCCTCTAGAAGAGAAAGTTCACACTTCTTACTACAAGCAAAACAAAAATACGTCGAAAATGACACAGTTCAACTCCAAAATTTCCAGGTAGAGACATCTTCTGAGAAACTTGAAAATTAATACTGTCCATAAAGTTCAGACTTCCTCCAGTAGAGGAGTTTCAACAGGCGCACATTTTAAATTAGCGGTGTGGAGGTGTACCGCCCGGTACAATAATAATAATAATAATAATAATAATAATAATAATAATAATAATAATAATAATAATACAGATAAAATAATAAAAATACAGATATCATCTTGTAACGGGATTTGAACCGTTACAATTCGCCTCCCTCATAAATAAATCGAAGAACAAAGAATCGATTGATTTATGAACAACATAATATAAATATAACACTGACACATATAAACACTTTAAATGAGTATACAACAATAATTTTCTTTTTCAACATCCATACATTTTATAAAATATCAAAGGTATGAGAATTTTTCTCGCACATTGTCATCGTAGATAACTGTCCAGTGTCCCATTCTCATACAATACACAAGAGCATAGCCCTTAATTTAACACACACAAATAATTTTCAATGATTACACTACATTCTTCTTTTCTTTTTTAACATATCAAAACTTTTTGTGAAATATCACTTATATGAGAACTTTTATCGCATATTGTTATCGTAGATAACTGTCCAATGTCCTGTTCTCCGTTTTTTTGTCACACTGAACATGACAATGTAGCACTTATTCTTCCAATGCACCAATACGACACTTGGTTCACACGCAAATTCGCAGATGTTAGTTTTATTTTGCCAGTTTCTCACAAAATTTAATCATCTTACTCTTATTTCAACAAATCTCACGTGAAATACTTCTTTAAGTTCTTAATGTTGTAAGTACCGACAATCTTCCCTTCCTGATCTTTTAAGGAATATGCACACTCCCCGATACGGTTCACAATAGTGAAATACCCCTGATACAAAAGAATAACTTCAGCATATATCCCGCCTCTGCAGATGATGAAATGGAACTCTGAGTAGCACTCTGTCACTCAAACGAATCAATTTTGCCCTTATTAACTTACATATCTCAACAGATCACATCCTCCTTGGCAACAATAATTAAAGAATCAATACTATTGCGGCAAGATGGTTCAATTATTCCGTAATCCAGCATAATGTTTATTTGTTCTTAGACTTCACTAGCACATTTAAGTTGACTGGCGTACTTGCCTCCCACAAATGATGAATGGTCATGTACTACAAATTTATGTTCATATACGTGTTCTTCCTCACTTACCAGTAAATACCTCTCGATGCTTACCTAACATCGAACACAATTACCCCTCCTGTAATTCACTCAAACCACCTCACGTCACTGCCTCATACCGACGATCCCTCAGATCCTGGTCGTTATAGACACGTAACACACCCAACAAAACATTTCCTCTCACTAGGAACACCTTCACTTACCTCTCATATATTTCAAAGAACACACGTCACCAACACACTTACCTCAGACCATCATAATTAACACGTACTTCTTTGCTAGATTACTCCCAGAACAAACACACACTACCTAAATTAAAGTCTATTCTACCTCCATGATTTGCAACCAAGTCAGCTCCCAAAATAACTGAATACCCAAGATCTGGTACAACAAGGCATGACTGAAACTTACAATTATCTTTACTTATGATTGGTACCGCTATTATTTTATTTACTCACTTTGACGTACCCAACAGCTTTTATCATATCTAATAGTACCTTTGCTTACCTTCACAATTTCCATCATCGGAGTTACTATCTCACTACTTATGTCATGTTCTCGGCATTACAAGTACTTACATCACTTAACAGAACACTTCTTACGTCTACCTTACTACTACCGGTACCATTAATTACTTCATTATCTACGACTACGTCACTACTTAAATATCTCACTTAACACTACTTAGGTCACAATCACACTATTCTTAAATTTACTTTCACTACATAACTACTTATACTAAATACCAGTTCATCTACTACCTTCAGCCTGTCTACTTACCCGATTTCCTGTGAATCTGAAATACTCTGGCTCGATAACGACACCTTGATAACCTTCATATTCTGCTTATCATAATCCCTCTGATAACTCAAATCCGTACGCCTCCCATCTCCCGATTCTCTCTGATTACTCCTCTGACCTTCTCTCTCATAACTCAAATACATACGCCTCCCATTTTCCGATTCTCTCTCGTTACTCTTCTGACCACTATCACCATCAACACAACTATTAATCCTCTGCGGATCATGATCACCCCCTCTCCTCTGATACACGGCTAACATTTTCCCCCTTCTCTCTACAATATTACTTTCCCTAGACATCATGCGCTCTCTCTCTCGCCCCTGTAAACATTCTTCCCAAAGCCTGTCAATGAACACTTTAAACTCTCCTAAATTAGACAGATTATTCCAGTATACTCGAAACCACATTCTACTTTCACCGATAAAAACATTCGACAAGATTTCCAGTACGTATTCCCATTCAGTATTATTATTCCTGAACTTACTTGCAAATCTTTTCTCAACTACTTTTACAAATTCTATCGAATTAAACTGTTTTCCAGAAAACTTGGTTAAATCACAATCCCTACTGAACAAACCACTCGCTATTACCACTTCTCTCGCCGTCTCACCTGTACCTTTCTGCCGTATCACTCCCTGGCAGTTCACAACTTCTTCTTCTTCCGCTGCTCTCTCAGCATTCTCTTCCACTATTCTCACGTCTTCCTGCAATTCTTCCTCTCTCTCTCTCACCTGTTGTGATAGCATTTCCTGTTCATTCCGTAGTTCAGTGACCTCCACAAGTTTGCTTTCAATTTGTTCATTTCTACTAACCTGTTCCCCCGTATCTTCTCCAACTGCATTGCAAATCTTGTCCAATCTTTTCTCGACTACCTCATGAATTTCTTCCCGATTACTAGAAATGTTATTACTTAATTCCACGATATTCTCTGAAAATGCTCCTTTGATATGCTCAATCTGAATATGAATATTGCTCCGATTCAACTTCATTTTACCTTCCATTTCAACACACTCTTCATTTGATTACTTTCTAACTTATATTCTGACTTAGATGTTTGATTGTTTATCTCTAATATCTTAGAATCTATTTTATTAATGGTCACATTAAAATTTTCGTTATTACTGCCAATTAACTCTTCCATTTGTTTCTTATTATTTTCATTACTAATACCAATCATTTGTTCCATTTTATTACTTAGAGAGTTAATCTGTTTATTACAATTTTCATTATTAGTACTAATTAATTCTTTTATCTCTTTATTATTTTCACTACTACTACTACTAAAAAATTCTTTCATCTCTTTCATCTCTTCCTTACTATTTTCAATCAGTTTCTTACAATTTTCATTATTAGTATTAATTAATTCTTTCATCTCTTCCTTACTATTTTCGTTACTACTAATTATTTGTTGCATTCGTTTATTACTATTTTCGCTACTAATATCAATCTTTTCCTCCATTCTTTTCTGACTATTTTCACTACTAGTATCAATCTTTTCCTCCATTCTACTACTTATCTGTTTGCTTAGATTTTCGCTAAACTCGGTCATTTTGGTCATCCACAAATTCAAAAGCTCTTGGTTCATTCCCCCCGCGATTTCCTTTTGGGTTTCAGTGTGCTTCTCAATTTCTGCACTTTCCTGAATTTCCTCAGAAGGTTCCATCGTATTCACCTGCTCCCTACTCTGAATTTCACCTTGGATGTCCGCAGAAGCAATGACCTCGTCCTCACATGACTTGTTCTTGTCTTCCTTGTCCATCTTTGGTTCACTAGTGATAGTACGCGATCTCAAATTAATTTCCCTCTTCAAATCCCTTGACATATCCCCAAAATACATATATATATCACAAAATTATAGTCCTGAAATTTACAGCTAATAATTCCGTTGGCTTAAATGTGCATACTCTTCCCAAATGAACCTATGATATGCTGTCATTCAGAACAGATTCTGAATTTATTCGAGCCCCACGTTGGGCGCCACATTGTTAGAGTTCCCTAGCTCTTTGACTAATTTACAAACATATATATAAATCTGGATTTAACTTGAAAAATTTGAATATCTGCATTTAAAATGGAAATTATGAAAATTAACATTCATTAAATAAAATACACACTCGTCGGACCTTGTACTCACACTTACTTGTTACCTGCTTGCTTACACATACGTTATTTGAAGGGCGCCAGCTGCCACTCAGTGCAGCAATAATACAATGAGACTCTTGACTATCTCTAGGGTGTGGGGTAATAAGCTTACTTTTGACAACATACCATATAAGTTCTGGGAAAAGGAGATTGGCGTTCGGTTTCCCCATTAATTTTGAGGTTAAGATATTTTACTTTCATTGAAATAAAACTATGAATTCGTTTGATAGAACAATATATATTCTTTAAATAATATATCAAAAAATAGTGAGTCTTGTTGCGATAAAACAGATGAGAATGTGAAATTATGACATTGCAACTGAAAGAAACTAGGCATGAATTTGAATTCTTCTTGACCGGACATTTAACAATTTATACGAAATATTTCCTTCACTGAATCACTTGACTGTACCTTCAACACTTTTAGTGTAATTACAACGTATTCCTTTGATCTGGTGTTTACTGTAGATGTGTCACGCCTAACTTGGTGATACATCCTTGTGACTGCTTCTTCTCCATCTCATCTGACTTCTTTGTAAGTCAATATGGTATTACCTCCTGGTAGGTCCTGGGTTGCCCTCTCTGACTTCATGGTAAGCCCTTGCGTCCGTGTCTTCCACTAAGTGACGGACCAACCATTTGGTCTCACTCTCTCAATGACCAATAATTAATGGCTCACTGAGTCTTCACCATCTCTCGTTCACACTGGTTGACTGACCAACTAAGGCCTCTTGATCTAGTAGACTTCTTCACTGTACTGCATCCGTATAACTAATGACTGACGCTACAATGTGCATCCACCTTATATAGACGTTGGTTGACACAGCTACGTAATCTCCAGAAATAACAATGACATACTCCCACAACGCGGCAAATATTACATACAGTTGTGAAATAGCCCTGGGGCAGCCGACTCTCTGAGCGCATATTCTAAATAAATACAATGCCGTAGCCATGGCGTGGCAATGACTTGGCAGAATCGCCAGTAGTATAACAATATAACGACGTCACATCCAATCTGTGATATATACAACAATTCTCACTGTACAGGTATTGGGTGTTATTCTACACATACGTATATATGCATACATCTAAGTACAATCTTGCAAGCAACAGGCATTGCAAAGTCGAATTAAATAAGACTGATAATTACAATAATAGTAACAATATCACAGATAACATAATAATAATACTGACATAATAATAATAATGATAATAATAATAATAATACCGATAAAATAATAAAAATACAGATATCATCTTGTAACGGGATTTGAACCGTTACAATGTCAAGTTTTATCATCATCCCATCCGAATCCTCGTCCTCACATGTAGCAAATCTCGACAGACCAATACTTTTTTGAGCCACTGTATTGCCACTCATGCAAGCGCGCACCACACACGCACAAGCACCTTCATTATGTCCTATCATCATTTTGTAAGTATAAGCCTCCCAATCGGTCGGTCCTGGCTACGTTACTGATGAGTACACGAATGGTGCCACTTAGGGATCAATGCTGTGCAGCGAGCAATTGCTTTGGTCAATGGTGCTATGATATTTCTATATGGCTAATTGTTCGTCTTGTTTATCTCATGTCTTGGATATTGGGTATTGGTGTTTATTTACCATCACAAAACTCTGGCAGTACTATTTGTGTTCCCAACCAGCTTTCTAAGTAATTGCTTAACCATCAATAATTTTAATTACATTTTAAGTTGATAATGATATATGTCCAACCCTTGTCCCGTTTCTGTACGGGTTCGGTATGAAGTGAGATGGACCTTCGTAGTGAGTTTTGATGACCGAATGCCCTTCCTGACGTCAACCTCATCAGTGGAATTAATGAGATGAAATGAAAAACATATATATGATAGTAGGGAGGGAGAGGGTGGAACTCGGTGCCAGCACATAGCCTACTCCTGTCGAATAGCACCAAGGGATCTGCTCAAAGCTTTACGTCTCCATCCGGCGGACGAATCACCATTCCATTTGAGCACTGCGGAGAGGGGTTTGGAATTGAAATCAGGATTTTGGCACGCAATCTAGTGATTAGAAATTGTATACCACCACCTCCCCTACCCTGCTGCACAACATTCTGATGGTGAACATTTTTTCGACGAACGGGACTGGATTCGGCTAACCACGGTGTCGGACTTCACGCCTTAATGATCATGGCCACCCGGCGGACTTAACTTATTGATGATGCTTTATATAAACGTGAAGTTCTTGATCTACCTTTTGGTAAGTTACTTGAAAAGTTGATATTTATTGCTCGAGAATCACGTAGTGTGGGAAATTAGCTCACGCTCGATTTGGCGCGACAGAAGTGCATGAAATCTTCCCCAGGCTTAAAATGGTTTCATTCTCTGTGAGCGAACGTGGGACGAGCACGATGCTGCCCAGTCTTCAAATGTATTACGTGATGGGCATTGTGAGAAATGTAGCGCCTCTTGTGTTACGGACTGAGACGCGTGGGAGCTATTCTTGCTATTTCCTAAATAATAACGGAAGGCCTATCCGCAATGAAAAGCCGACATTTTATCCATATTTATAGCTTACAGTTAGTCATCAAGAAATTTATATTAGATAAGAAATTCTGACAGTGTTCCCATTTGTAGGACTACTTGAATGTTTGTTAATGTCGTGAAAAATTGTGAATTAATATGAAAATGTTATTTTATAAGAATTGTTGGCTTGATATTGATTATTATAACTCTGTTGCTTTGGTATTTATTGGATTATATATTATATCACCTTTCCTGTGTCAATACAGAAAGAAAAAATGTTTCTACAGGTGATGATTCGATCTCACTATTTCTGTTTGTTAAGTGGGCCAATAAGCTAGCAAAGCACAGTCATCTCCGTACAGGCCATGAAGGCCCTTAGAAGAGCGAAAGGTAAAGTCTTCCGTCATCTGTAACTTCGGCACTTGGTGGGGTAGAGGGGTAAGCTCTAAGCCCGGCCGCCTTTACCTCCAGAAATTAACCTGGTATTCATTTTTGGTGTAGGCTGAGTGAACTTCAGGGCCACGTGAACCTCCGGAAGTTGAAATCTCATTTCTTTAATTTTTCGACTTCCTGACGGAGAATCGAAAGCCAACCCTGCGGTGTAGGGGTAGCGTGCCTGCCTCTTACCCGAAGACCCCGGGTTCGATTCCCGGCCAGGTCAGGAATTTTTACCTGCATCTGAGGGCTGGTTCGAGGTCCACTCAGCCTACGTGATTACAATTGAGGAGCTATCTGACGGTGAGATGACGGCCCCGGTCTAGAAAGCCAAGAGTAACGGCCGAGAGGATCCGTGGTGCTGACCACACGACACCTCGTAATCTGTAGGCCTTTGGGCTGAGCAGCGGTCGCTTGGTAGGCCATGGTCCTTCGGGAATGTTACGCCATGGGGTTTGGTTTTAGTTTGGACGAAAAATCGAACCTACGGATGGACTGAGCATACCTTTACCACCTCGACCAGGTGGTCCCTACGTTAAACTCGACTTTAGTTAATATTAAATCTTCTTATACCGCTTTTACCACACCTGCGGGTTGTGGGTGTGAACTGTCGAAATTATGGATTTGGCCCCGTTTTACGACTAGATGCCCTTCCTGACGCTAACCCTATATGGAGGGATATAAACACTATTGCGTGCATTTGTAGTGGTTGGTATTGTAGTGTGTTGTCTGAATCTGAATATGAAGAGGAAAGTGAGTCCTCGAGCCAGAAGGATTAATCAGATTCGATTAAAATCCCCGACCCGATCGAGAATCGAACCCGGAACCCTCTGAACCGAAGCCTCATCGCTGAGCATTCAACCAAGGAGTCGGACATTTAGCAAATATTAAATATAGTCATTTAAATACCTGGTATAGAAAAATACCTTCGCAGAAATTTCTATCCTCCCTCTCTGATAGAAATTTTTCACCCGAAACCTGTCGTTGATCAATTTACAAGGGAACGGATTTCTGTGGAAAATTCTAATCTGATTGAAATGTAGTGCACACTACTCCTACAAAGTTGTACAATGACGTAGTGAAAACCGCACGGGCCACTTTCAATTCTGAATGCCAATACTGAACGCCGAAAAATTGCCGGGCGACGGCATTAGCGAGGAGGTGGGGCTGGGGAGAGGTAAAACTGACCTTGAATCCTACAGCTCGCGAAAGTCGCTCGGGCAAAACTTACTCGCTTCGAGTGAAATTTTGCACTACCCGAAACAGAGCGCAAAATAACGCGAGTGGGACGAGCCGCCTTCGACAAGCCTGAAAGCTTCAGTTCTGGTTTTGCAGCCAACATGGAAACTCCTTTTGTCCATCCAGCCGCTGCAGCCGCGTTTTCCATCATATCAATGTCATTTTTGATCAAGAAAGGGAAGAAGAAAAATCGGCGCACTCTTACAAAAACTCTGAAATTTACTTAATGACGTTAATACACTGTACGATGATGAAATGTTGTTGTACGGTCCCATTGCGAGCAAACAATGATGTGTCGATTGGTGATTGCGCAGACTGGATTGTTGATTGCACTAGCCTCAATTCGTTGCCTACGTTATAATACAAGGCCTGGAAATAGAACCCGTAAAACGCTATCGAAGTGGTCACACTGAAGTTCAATGCCGGGCCGCTAGGATCGCTTCCTTGCCCCCTGTCTACCAGTTTCGCGCCTTTAAACGTGTTTATTAACTGAGTTGATTGTGAATGTATTATACATTCGTCTGATGTTAAGCATTCGCAGTTCCGTTCATGGTTTATTCACGAGAAATTAAAGGTAGTGGAATTTCGTTTCACAAGTTTCCAGTGAATGTTCAATGTTCGAAACATTATACAGAGGAAGTATTACGCATGAGATATGACTTCCAGCTGATGAAATTAGGTTCTTAAGTTTTGATCCGAGTTACGTCATAAGAATAGGGCGATCCCAAAATTTGTCACTGGACTTTTTTGTAAACAATGCTTACGTGACCGGCGATCATTTGAGAGGCCTCTTCAAACTCAGAAACCTTAAATTAGGAAACCAACCAGAAAAATAATTTGCCCAACAAATTTGGAGGAAATGAATGTAGCAAGAGCTAAAAACACCGTATTGTACTTTCCCCCCGAAACAATCTCTGGTTTGAAAAGTATGGAGTTGGTTTGTCCCGAGAGCATTAAATACAGTTTAAAATAAACCATTTGTTTTATGGAGCATTTTTATGAAAATATTAGATGCGCATAACGTCTGCAACACCTCACATGGGACATATTCCAGGAATGAGAACGAGCATTTTTTTAGTACTGAAGATGAACGCCTCAGTTAGTTAATTAATGATTTCCTGTCATATATTAAGGCGCCGGCCCCGTGGTGTAGGGGTAGCGTGCCTGCCTCTTACCCGGAGGCCCCGGGTTCGATTACCGGCCAGGTCAGGGATTTTTACCTGACCTGAGGGTTGGTTCCAGGTCCACTCAGCCTACGTGATTAGAATTGAGGAGCTATCTGACGGTAAGATGGCGGCTCCGGTCTAGAAAGCCAAGAATAACGGCTGAGAGGATTCGTCGGTTTGACCACGCGACACCTCGTAATCTGCAGGCCTCCGGGCTGAGCAGCGGTCGCTTGGTAGACCAAGGCCCTTCAAGTGCCATAGGGTTTGGTTTTTGGTTTGTGATATATTAAGAAAATTCAAATGCATTCAGAGAAAGTAAAAAAAAAAAAAAACAACAAAAAACATGAGGGAAATGTATCAGGCATAGATCTTGACTAGCCAATCCACTGTGGCCTGCGTAAAATACCTCATAAGTACACATTTGCATTATACATTGACGAGGAACCTAACAAGCGATGACATCGAGCTCTTCTTCAGCTACCTGAGACGCCAAGCGGAATACAATGACATTATGTTTCGTGTGGCGAAAGAACAAACAGACTGTAAAGGCTGTTTACAACATATCTCTTCTCCAGCTACTCAAAGTCCAACATCGTGTCTTCTTCGTTTTCGCTGCAGTCGCTTAAGTGCGGCCAGTATCCGGTAATCGGGAGATAGTGAGTAGTATAATTGGATGGTTCTGCCGCCACCTCCTCCTCCGGCTCTCGGGAGAAGCCTCCACATCCCGCGGGAAATTTGAATTTTGGCGGGAAATTTGAATTTTGGCGCGAGATTTGAATTTGTAAACAAAGCAACGTGCTTTTTGACAGCTGTCATCGAGAACAACGCACTGCTAACCTCACTGCTGCCATTTTGACGGACCTAAACCTCAGTGGTACCAACTTAACCTAACTAGCGCGAGATTTGAATTTGTAAACAAATCCACGTGTTTTTTGACAGCCACGTGCTTTTTGACAGACAACAACGCATCGATAACCTCACTGCTGCCATCCTGACGGGCCTAAACCTCAGTAGTACCAACTTAACCTAACTAGCGCGAGATTTGAATTTGTAAACAAATCCACGTGCTTTTTGACAGACAACAACGCATCGCTAACCTCAGTACTGCCATCTTGACGGGCCTAAACCTCAGTGGAACCAACTTAACGTAACTAGCGCGAGGTTTGAATCGGTAAACCAATCCACGTGCTTTTTTGACAGCTGTCATCCGCCATCTTTAAACCACAGAGCACTGTGCTGCCCTCTTTATCGCAGTAGCTGCAAATTCGTCACCTGTCATCCGCAGTGCCGCCATCTTAACGGGCCTAAACCTTAGTGCTACCAACTTAACCTCACTAGCGCGAGATTTGAATCGCTAAACAAATCCACGTGCTCTTTTGACAGCTGTCATCCGCCATCTTTAATCCATAGAGCACAGTGCTGCCCTGTTTAGCTACTTACCTTTGAAATGTGGTGGCGGATAATTTGAAGAATGTTTTTTGACAGCAGCCATCTTTAATCAAGAGAGCACCGTGCTGCCCTCTTTGTGGCGGTGGCAAATTCCACGTGCTCTTGTTTGGAAACAAACTCACGTGCTTTTTTCTGACAGCTGTCATCCGCCATCTTGCATCACAAACCTCAGTGCTGCACTCTTTAGCTAGATACCTTTGAAATGTGGTGGCGGCAATTTGAAAAATTCTATGTGCTCATGTTTGTACACAAAGCCACGTGCTATTTTGACAGCTGTCATCCAGCATCCTTAATCAATAGAGCACTGCTGCTATCATGCGGGCAATTTCGTCAGCTGCACTCTTTAGCTAGATACCTTTGAAATGTGGTGGCGGCAAATTGAAAAATTCCACGTGCTCTTGTTTAGTAAACAAACTCACGCGCTTTTTGTCAGCTGTCATCCGCCATCTTACATCGCAAAACTCAGTGCTACACTCTTTAGGTACATACCTTTGAAATATGGTGGCGGATAATTTAAAAAGAAAAATACTACAGCAGCCATCTCTCGACGCTAATTGCACAAGATGGTGGCTATACATGACTCCTTAAAGGTGCTTATGCAAGATGGCCACTATACATAGGTTCTTATGAGACGCCCTTGGGATGCTTGCGCAAGATAGCGGTTATACAAGGCTCCTTATGAGACGCCCTAGAGATGCTTGCGCAAGATGGCGGTTGCTCTTATGAGGCGGCTTAAGGGTCCTTGCACAAGATGGCTAGAGACGCCCTAAGGATGCTTGCGCAAGATGGCGGACGCAAGATGGCGGCTATACACGACTCCTTATGAGACGCCTTAAGGGTGCTTGCGCAAGATGGCTGCTGCTCTTATGAATAAAGCTAGCTTAGAGGCTAACGTGTCGTGCTAGTTCGATTAATTAAATTTGGGGCTTAAATGCAAAATGTTAAATATCTCGAAAACGGACAAAAAAATTTCCACCGAATACCTAGGTTTGCAGTATCAGGAACATGATAGCATAAGAAAAACATAGTCTAATGATGAGATCGACGGTTCGATTCCTACTTAAGCCCTTTGGCATTGGCAGCTATCTAATTCTACAAGATGGCGGCTATATATAGCTTCTTATGAGACAGCTTGAGAGCGCTTGCACAAGATGGCTGCTGCTCTTATGAAATGCCCTAGGGGTGCTTGCGCAAGGTAGCAGCGACAAGACGGTGACTATACACAGCTCCTTATGATACGGCCTAGAGGTGCTCACACAAGATGGTGGCTGCTCTGATGAAGAAAGCTAGCTTTGCATCGTGCAGGTATCTTTACAGCACTAAACCGCATACCTTTGAAATGTGGTGGCGGGTAATTTGAAAAATTCTACATGCTTTTTCTTAACAGCAGCTATCTTTAAACAATAGCGGCTATACATAAGCTGTTAAGGCCTCCTCTTATGTCAAGGCATAGCTCTATCGAACAAGTTTAAACCTGCATCGGGATAGCTAGAGTAAGCACGTGCTGCAGTGATGACGTCATTATGCATGTTTAGACTTGCAAATCACAAAAGAAACATAACAAGACTAGAATCGAACACTGCACTCTATGTCGTTAACTTTATCATGTGATCGGAACATTGATTGAAATGTTTAGAACACTAAATAAGTGATCAAGACTAAAATAGTACACTGTACTCGATACAACATGTGTTTAGAACATGTCAGGGGATACCTTTGTTCTAAGAAGATTAGATTACCGCACATTCCTTGTAGGGATAATAAACTAAAGGGTTAATGGGCAAAAGGGCGAAAGGGCTAAAGGGCTAATGGGCAAAAGGGCTAAAGGGCTAAAGGGCTAATGGGCTAAAGGGCTAGGGTGCCTCTCCTCTCTTTATCTGGGCTTGAGACCGGCTCTACAACTAGAGGCGGAGTTAACACCCTAAGGAAGGGAGAATGTTGGGAAATAATCTGTACGAATATAGCTACTCGATCGACTATATACTACAGATGGATGACTTAGATGTGGGTAAGCGCTTACTTAATAATACCTACACGACGTAATTCATGCTCTATTTCAAAAATATCTTCTTTGTACTGTGTGTAACCAGCATCATGATAGGCTCTTAGCAGTTGTAAACGTTTTACGAGTACGTTGGGCTCCTTACAGTATCTTATATCTACATAGGGTAACAGAGGCTTGTTGTGAACTTTGAGTCTATATGCAGACAGTTGATGTGTAGGGACTTGTTTTGATGTAATACGTGCTTCAGCAGTAGCGTTTCTCTTCTTGAGATGTTTGCACTGCGACAGAACGTGTAGTAGGCTTAGGAAATGAAGTAAAATCATCAAGCTGTAATGGCAATGAAACATTAAGATTTTCTTCTTTTTCTACTTTCCCTTTACTACTGTTTCGATCAACATCATTATCCTTATTATCATAATCATGATCTAGCCTCTCTTTATCTTGAAGTTTGTGCTTAGTAACAGAACTTATAGCAGGCCTAGACAACAAGGGAGAATTAAAAATCTCTCGCAGAGGTGTACTTTTTAAACATAAATCAATGTTCGCTTGAATATGGTCGAGCTCTTTGTATTTTGTTCCCGATGAAGCTACATTACACGCGGCTTCATGACGTTGAGCGTTGTATGCGTTCTTGAACTCTCTTCTACAATGTTTGCATTGAAAAATTGTCCTACATGATATCTCATGACGTCTCTTGTGATAGCTTCGGGAAAATGCTTTTCCACACTCTTCGCAAATATACCTAGAAATAGGTTTTTCCATGACGGACTTTTATCTTCTGCTAACAGATTCTTCTTTAAATCTACTTGACATTTGTTACTCTCTACTTCGATGATGCGAACAGCTTAGCGATTAACAGTAAACTAACCCGTAAGCGTATAACCAAGGTAGCAATAGTAAGGTTTAAGCCCATCAAGATGGCAAGGGTGAGGTTAGCAATGTTCTGTTGTTGGATTTTAAATTCCGCACTATAACATGCATAATGTGGCAGCCTTGAGGTTTACCGCCGTCAAGATGGCAGCAGTGAGGTTAGCGACGCTCTATTGTCCTTTAAAGTGAGGTTAGGGGCCATCAAGACGACAGCTGTCAGTAAAGCACGTGGCTTTGTTTACTAAACAAGAGCACGTGGCTGTGACGTCACGGTCACGGAATGAATCCTTAGCTCTACGTCGTTAAGAGCAGCTTTAGGATTAGCTATGTTTAGAAATCTTGGGAACAGAGCAGCAGTATGAATAACCATGTTTCAAAGCGTGTACCCATCTCCTATCGATTTTACGTGCATCGACCCTCGTACTAAACCTCTTCCGCTAGATCGTGCTGCTATCTTAACATAAGCTATACGTATGAACTTACAGTACAAAGAATAGCCATGTTTCAAAGCGTGTACATATTACTTATTGATTTTGCATGCATCGAATCTCTTACTAAACTTCTCCCGCTAGATTGTGCTGCTATCTTAGCATAACTTATACACATGAACTTAGAGTACAAGGAATAGCCATGTTTCAAAGCGTGTACATATTACTTATCAATTTTGCAAGCATCGACTCTCGTACTAAACTTCTTCCTCTAGATTGTGCTGCTACCTTAGCATAACTTATACGCATGACCTTAAAGTACAAAGAATAGCCATGTTTCAAAGCGTGTGCATATTACTTATTGATTTTGCATGCATCGAATCTCTTACTAAACTTCTTCCGCTAGATTGTGCTGCTATCTTAGCATAACTTATGCACATGAACTTAAAGTACAAAGAATAGCCATGTTTCAAAGCGTGTACACATTACTTATTGATTTTGAATGCATCGAATCTCTTACTAAACTTCTCCCGCTAGATTGTGCTGCTATATTAGCATAACATATACACATGAACTTAAAGTACAAAGAATAGCCATGTTTCAAAGCGTGTACATATTCCTTATTGATTTTGCATGGATCGAATCTCTTACTAAACTTCTTCCGCTAGATTGTGCTGCTATCTTAGCATAACTTATACACATGAACTTAAAGTACAAACAATAGCCATGTTTCAAGGCGTGTACATATTACTTATTAATTTTGCATGCATCGAATCTCTAACTAAACTTCTCCCGCTAGATTGTGCTGCTATCTTAGCATAACTTATACACATGAACTTAAAGTACAAAGAATAGCCATGTTTCAAAGTGTGTACATATTACTTATTGATTTTGCATGCATCGAATCTCTTACTAAACTTCTTCCGCTAGATTGTGCTGCTATCTTAGCATAACCTATACCCATAAACTTAAAGTACAAAGAATAGCCATGTTTCAAAGCGTGTACACATTACCTATCGATTTTGCATGCAACAAATATCGTACTAAACTTCTTCCGCTAGATTGTGCTGCTATCTTAGCATAACTAATACACATGAACTTAAAGTACAAAGAATAGCCATTTTTCAAAGCGTGTACACATTATCTAATGATTTTGCATGAAACGACTATCATAGTAAACTTTTTCCATTAGATTGTGCTAAAATCGTGTAAGTGTGCTGCATTCTTAGCATAACCTATCGATTACACATGCATCGAGTATCGTACTAGGCTTCTTCCGCTAGAGCATGTAGCAATCGTTTTTGTGTATCCCTAACCCATGTGCACGAACTTAAAGCACAAAGAAGAGCTATGTTCTAAAGCGTGTACACATCACCTATCGATAATGTATGTATCGACTCTCGTACTAAACTTCTTCTGCTAGAGCGTGCGACTATCGCTTGTGTGCGCACGAACTTAAAGCATAAAGAATAGCAATGTATAAAAGTCTTGTAAACATAGCAGCAGCATTAAGTATAGCCATGTTTAAATGCGTGTACACATCATGTATCCAAGATGCACGCAGTACTAAACTTATTCCACTACAGTGTACAAAGTTCGCATGTGTTTGTGCTGCTATCTTAGCATAGCCTATGTGCATGAACTTAAAGTACAAAGAATAGCGATGTTTAAAAATCTTGTGAACATAGCAGCGGTAAGAATAGCAAGGTTTAAAAGCGTGTACACACCACCTTTGGATAATGCATGCATCTTCTACTAGAGCGTGTGACCATCGCTTGTATCCGCTGCTATCTTAACATAACCTATATACACGAAGGATAAAGAATACTTATGTGTAAAAAATCTTGTGAACATAGCAGAGAGTTAACTACGTAGGTGTAGACATCGATCTTTTCATGCTGACGCAGCATACAACGTGACCCTGACGTCACAGCCACGTGCTCTTGTTTAGTAAACAAAGCCACGTGCTTTTTTGACAGCTGTCGTCTTGATGGCCCCTAACCTCACTTTAAAGGACAATAGAGCGTCGCTAACCTCACTGCTGCCATCTTGACGGCGGTAAACCTCAAGGCTGCCACCTTATGCATGTTATAGTGCGGAATTTAAAATCCAACGACAGAACATTGCTAACCTCACCCTTGCCATCTTGATGGGCTTAAACCTTACTATTGCTACCTTGGTTATACGCTTACGGGTTAGTTTACTGTTAATCGCTAAGCTGTTCGCATCATCGAAGTAGAGAGCAACAAATGTCAAGTAGATTTAAAGAAGAATCTGTTAGCAGAAGATAAAAGTCCGTCATGGAAAAACCTATTTCTAGGTATATTTGCGAAGAGTGTGGAAAAGCATTTTCCCGAAGCTATCACAAGAGACGTCATGAGATATCATGTAGGACAATTTTTCAATGCAAACATTGTAGAAGAGAGTTCAAGAACGCATACAACGCTCAACGTCCTGAAGCCGCGTGTAATGTAGCTTCATCGGGAACAAAATACAAAGAGCTCGACCATATTCAAGCGAACACTGATTTATGTTTAAAAAGTACACCTCTGCGAGAGATTTTTAATTCTCCCTTGTTGTCTAGGCCTGCTATAAGTTCTGTTACTAAGCACAAACTTCAAGATAAAGAGAGGCAAGATCATGATTATGATAATAAGGATAATGATGTTGATCGAAACAGTAGTAAAGGGAAAGTAGAAAAAGAAGAAAATCTTAATGTTTCATTGCCATTACAGCTTGATGATTTTACTTCATTTCCTAAGCCTACTACTCGTTCTGTCGCAGTGCAAACATCTCAAGAAGAGAAACGCTACTGCTGAAGCACGTATTACATCAAAACAAGTCCCTACACATCAACTGTCTGCATATAGACTCAAAGTTCACAACAAGCCTCTGTTACCCTATGTAGATATAAGATACTGTAAGGAGCCCAACGTACTCGTAAAACGTTTACAACTGCTAAGAGCCTATCATGATGCTGGTTACACACAGTACAAAGAAGATATTTTTGAAATAGAGCATGAATTACGTCGTGTAGGTATTATTAAGTAAGCGCTTACCCTCATCTAAGTCATCCATCTGTAGTATATAGTCGATCGAGTAGCTATATTCGTACAGATTATTTCCCAACATTCTCCCTTCCTTAGGGTGTTAACTCCGCCTCGAGTTGTAGAGCCAGTCTCAAGCCCAGATAAAGAGAGGAGAGGCACCCTAGCCCTTTAGCCCTTTTGCCCATTAGCCCTTTAGCCCTTTCGCCCTTTTGCCCATTAACCCTTTAGTTTATTATCCCTACAAGGAATGTGCGGTAATCTAATCTTCTTAGAACAAAGGTATCCCCTGACATGTTCTAAACACATGTTGTATCGAGTACAGTGTACTATTTTAGTCTTGATCACTTATTTAGTGTTCTAAACATTTCAATCAATGTTCCGATCACATGATAAAGTTAACGGCATAGAGTGCAGTGTTCGATTCTAGTCTTGTTATGTTTCTTTTTTGATTTGCAAGTCTAAACATGCATAATGACGTCATCACTGCAGCACGTGCTTACTCTAGCTATCCCGATGCAGGTTTAAACTTGTTCGATAGAGCTATGCCTTGACATAAGAGGAGGCCTTAACAGCTTATGTATAGCCGCTATTGTTTAAAGATAGCTGCTGTTAAGAAAAAGCATGTAGAATTTTTCAAATTACCCGCCACCACATTTCAAAGGTATGCGGTTTAGTGCTGTAAAGATACCTGCACGATGCAAAGCTAGCTTTCTTCATCAGAGCAGCCACCATCTTGTGTGAGCACCTCTAGGCCGTATCATAAGGAGCTGTGTATAGTCACCGTCTTGTCGCTGCTACCTTGCGCAAGCACCCCTAGGGCATCTCATAAGAGCAGCAGCCATCTTGTGCAAGTGCTCTCAAGCTGTCTCATAAGAAGCTATATATAGCCGCCATCTTGTAGAATTAGATAGCTGCCAATGCCAAAGGGCTTAAGTAGGAATCGAACCGTCGATCTCATCATTAGACTATGTTTTTCTTATGCTATCATGTTCCTGATACTGCAAACCTAGGTATTCGGTGGAAATTTTTTGTCCGTTTTCGAGATATTTAACATTTTGCATTTAAGCCCCAAATTTAATGAATCGAACTAGCACGACACGTTAGCCTCTAAGCTAGCTTTCTTCATAAGAGCAGCAGCCATCTTGCGCAAGCACCCTTAAGGCGTCATATAAGGAGTCGTGTATAGCCGCCATCTTGCGTCCGCCATCTTGCGCAAGCATCCTTAGGGCGTCTCTAGCCATCTTGTGCAAGGACCCTTAAGCCGCCTCATAAGAGCAACCGCCATCTTGCGCAAGCATCTCTAGGGCGTCTCATAAGGAGCCTTGTATAACTGCTATCTTGCGCAAGCATCCCAAGGGCGTCTCATAAGAACCTATGTATAGTGGCCATCTTGCATAAGCACCTTTAAGAAGTCATGTATAGCCACCATCTTGTGAAATTAGCGTCGAGAGATGGCTGCTGTAGAATTTTTCTTTTTAAATTATCCGCCACCATATTTCAAAGGTATGTACCTAACGAGTGTAGCACTGAGGTTTGCGATGTAAGATGGCGGATGACAGCTGACAGAAAGCGCGTGAGTTTGTTTACTAAACAAGAGCACGTGGAATTTTTCAATTTGCCGCCACCACATTTCAAAGGTATCTAGCTAAAGATGGCAGCACGTTGCTCTCTTGATTAAAGATGACGGATGACAGCTAACAGAACACTTCAAATTTCCCGCTACTACATGTCATAAAGAGGGCAGCACGGTGCTCTGTGGATTAAAGATGGCGGATGACAGCTGGCGAAATTGCCCGCATCATAGCAGCACAGTGCTGTATTGATTAAGGATGGTGGATGACAGCTGTCAAAAAAGCACGTGGCTTTGTTTCCAAACAAGAGCACATAGAATTTTTCAAATTGCCGCCACCACATTTCAAAGGTATCTAGCTAAAGATGGCAGCACGGTGCTCTCTTGATTAAAGATGGCGGATGACAGCTAACAGAACTTTTCAAATTGCCCGCTACTACATGTCATAAAGAGGGCAGCACGGTGCTCTGTGGATTAAAGATGGCCGATGACAGCTGACGAAATTGCCCGCATGATAGCAGCACAGTGCTCTATTGATTAAAGATGGTGGATGACGGCTGTCAAAAGAGCACGTGGCTTTGTTTACAAACAAGAGCACATAGAATTTTTCAAATTGCCGCCTCCACATTTCAAAGGTATCTAGCTAAAGAGTGCAGCACTGAGGTTTGTGATGCAAGAAGGCGGATGACCGCTGTCAGAAAAAAGCACGTGAGTATGTTTCCAAACAAGTGCACGTGGAATTTGCCACCGCCACAAGGAGGGCAGTACGGTGCTCTCTTGATTAAAGATGGCTGCTGTCACGTGGAATTCAAAGGTATCTAGCTAAAGAGGGCAGCACGGTGCTCTCTGGATTAAAGATGGCTGCTGTCAAAAACATTTTTCAAATTATCCGCCACCACATTTCAAAGGTAAGTAGCTAAAGAGGGCAGCACTGTGCTCTATGGATTAAGGATGGCGGATGACAGCTGTCAAAAAAGCACGTGGATTTGTTTACCGATTCAAATCTCGCGCTAGTGAGGTTAAGTTTGTAGCACTAAGGTTTAGGCCCGTTAAGATGGCAACACTGCGGATGACAAGTGACGAATTTGCAGGTACTGCGATAAAGAGGGCAGCACAGTGCTCTGTGGTTTAAAGATGGCGGATGACAGCTGTCAAAAGCACGTGGATTTGTTTACAAATTCAAATCTCGCGCTAGTGAGGTTAAGTTGATAGCACTGAGGTTTAGGCCCGTCAAGATGGCTGCACTGAGTTTTGCGATACGTTGTTGTCTGTCAAAAAGCACGTGGCTGTCAAAAAACACGTGGCTTTGTTTACAAATTCAAATCTCGCGCTAGTTAGGTTAAGTTGGTACCACTGAGGTTTAGGCCCGTCAAGATGGCAGTACTGAGGTTAGCGATGCGTTGTTGTCTGTCAAAAAGCACGTGGCTGTCAAAAAATGCACGTGGCTTTGTTTACCAATTCAAATTTCGCGCTAGTTAGGTTAAGTTGGCAGCACTGGAAGAGGCCTCTGGCTGTGGTGGTGGTGGAGGAGGCCTCTGGGAGCCGGTGGTGGTGGTGGCGGCCGAACCATCCAATTATACTACTATAGTGGGTTCGAGCCCCACTATCGGCAGCCCTGAAGATGGTTTTCCGTGGTTTCCCATTTTCACACCAGGCAAATGCCGGGGCTGTACCTTAATTAAGGCCACGGCCGCTTCCTTTCAATTCCTAGGCCTTTCCTATCCCATCGTCGCCGTAAGACATATCTGTGTCGGTGCGACGTAAAGCAAAATAGCAAAAAAAAAAAAAAAAAAAAATCGTTTTCAAGATTGAGTAGCCCTCAGATACCGAAAATCATCGTCTGTGGCACTTCTGCAGTGAACGACGGAATTTGTCACCTCCGCTACGCAGTACTTGCCCCGAAGAGAGTTGGTAAAAAGTGTACGTTTTTTTCGAAAGACTTTTTCAACAGTGAAATTAAGTGTAGAAAGTGTAAAGACGACAAACCACCTCTTTTTCTACAATGAAAATTTCTGAGACCTCTATTAGACAACATTGCTTCGAGCCACTCAAGTATAAGAGAGAATGTTTTGAAACTTGATTAAAAGCCCCTCAAAAAGAAAGTTTTGAAACTTCAGTTACATATCTAAGCCAATGCAGCACCGCTCTATAAATAAAGTACTGTAAATACTCGCAAAAACATTCAGTTCCTTTTATTTAGGATATAATTTACTTATTGACATACCTGTTCCCATGAGCGCATTTCAAGGCCTTGTATTATAGCGTAGGCAACGCCTCAATTGCACTGCATTTTCCTTCGCAAACTGGATGTAAGCCAATAATGTGTTCCCGCTCTCATAGCGCTTATTGCTGTGCTTTGAATTGTTCCCTTTTAAATCGCACGTGTTTGTATAGGATGATTCCTCAACAGGACATTGCAGCATTAATCAGGAGCATTCTTAAAGGTTGAATTGTTGCAAGAGGTGGCAATACACGTTTTTGAAGCTGTGAACAGAGGTCTCCGAGATCGTTTTCAAGGTCTGTGAAGTAAAGTGTGAAGTGTATAAAATCAAAACAGAAGTGCATTACCTACTTTTATGAGCTTACTAAAAGTGTCCTGAAAATGTGCGTCTCTGGCTTAATTTGTTTATAATCGTATTTTTCATTGTTGTTTCATTGTTTTCTCATTTTTAGAGATCTACATGGGACCGTACTACAATTTTTCATTATCATATAGTAGATTAGTGCCATAAAAATGTCATAAAGTTAAAATAAATTTCAGTTTTTGTAAGAAATTGAAGTGTTGCGTTTCTCGTGCCGGTCAGTGTAAGTTCTTCACAATGACCCAAGAATGCTTCAAAATAGGCACCGGTAGGTTCAAAAAGTAATGAAATGACACATTTTTGCATTATAAACCAATAGTAATTGCTTACCTGATCCAGTGACTCCGCTCTTATTTTCTTTCGATCTTAGTTTTAAACGCCTTTGTCCGCTGTGCAAGCATTCAAATATAGTGCTTCTGCCAGACGACCTCAAATGAGTGATGACTGCAAAGTTTGGCCGTTTGCATAACTGGGATGTTTAGGGGCAGAAGTTGCGTGTAAGGGAATTCGGATCACAGATTTTGTTTGATCCTGCAGGGGTACAAGTTGTCATGAACCCCAAAAGACGGCAGTATTTGTCAAGGTCACGGTCATGTGCGCATGCCTAGACTTGTGAGTAAAACCTTCTGTTATCTGCTGACGCGAGGAGCGTGTAATGTAGGCAAACTATGAGCACAATATACTGGTAGAGTAAATTTAGGAAGATTTTAAATCATTCGTTGTAGGATCTGCTACGTTAGTTTTTCTTATCCCATTCCTTCAGCAACACTTAGATAATTTTAATAATATTAATAATAATTTTAATATTATTTGTTTACGTTGCACTAACTACTTTTCGATGATTTTCGAAGACGCTGAGGTGCCGGAGTTTGTCCCGCAGGAGCTCTTTTACGAGCCAGCAAATCTACCGACACGAGGCTGACGCATTTGAGCACATTCAAATACCACCGGGCTGAGCCAGAATCGAACCTCCCAAGTTGGGGTCAGAAGGCCAGCGCCTCAAACGTCTGAGCCACTCAGTCTGGCATAAGGTAATTTTGTTTCATCTCCATTATAGAAGGTGGAAATGCATATAATGCCGGGCACTTTTCCCATCCGTTATAGTTCTTCACCAAACATCGCACTGAAACTATCGTTAGTGAATTCTGCAACTTAAAAAGAAAATATACTACCTGATTTCACGAAATAGCCTATTGTACGATATGAATATAAACGATTCTAATTACTCGAAAATTGTTAGGATAACTCAGTGAGTTTGTCTTAAGGTGGTACGGATAGACAGCATGAATATGCTCCGAACATTTATTATGTAGTACGGAAAAACCTCTTATATATGGTAATGAAATAAAATGAAGTTGGAAACCCCCTAGCCAAGAGGCCAAACCCCGTCCCATCTCCTTCTTCTTCACATCCTACACACCTCCTTCCTCTATCACATCACCCCACCCGCTCGCTATTTGCTTTACGTCACACCGACACAGATTGGTCTTATGGCGACGATGGGACAGGAAAGGCCTAGGAATGGGAAAGAAGCGGCCGTGGCCTTAATTAAGGTACATCCCCAGCATTTGCCTGGTATGAAAATGGGAAATCACGGAAGACCATCTTCAGGGCTGCCGACAGTGGGATTTGAACCCACTATCTCCCGGATGCGAGCTCACAGCTGCGCGCCCCTATCCGCACGGCAAACTCGCCTGGTCCAACCGCTCGCATCTCTTGGCCAGAGAGGGGCATAACCCTCTAGGTGGCCTGTCCCAGCCTTTCAGGATGGGGAATATAAAACTTCTTTGATGACTATGTAGTAGTACCACACCGGTTGTGTTTACTATTGAAGTTCACATGTGTCAGCTTGTGTTCGTGATTTGAAAATAGTGTTATAACCGTATAAATAAGGGCCAAATTGAATTAAACCTGGTATAAGTTAAACCCTTTTAACTTTAGTATCTGGATTAAACTTGTGTCCATTTCCTCCATCAATTTCTGACACTCGTTTAGTTTAAATGACAGCCCACCCGTTTAAACTAATGATGACTCTCAAAGCTCAAGCCTGTGCTAGTGTTGGCTGCACTGAAATAATAGTCGAAGGCATGGTCGATTTGAATTGTACAATCAGAGCCAAGTTCAATGGCCGATATTTTTTTACATATCAGCTGTTTGCAGAGAATTACTGCAATCGTACGTAGTGAACAAAGAATAAATTCAACGGGATATAAGCTTTACTGATAAATATATTGTTTATATCTGTACGAAGTGTTGGGTGGTATAATTTTATCCATTGTTGTCTACAATTTCTTGGAACGCATTTTTATTTGATATTTTTCTCTAACATGCTTTACCAGAAACAAGTACCGTCGGTCTATTATGATACGTGTTTTTGATGTCTACATTATCTTACGGAACACACGCGACCGTTAACATATAAAAATCCAAGTCTTTTAGCAATATTCCTTTCCTCATAAAATCAAAATTTATGTGAATTTCCAGTAAACGAATTCCAAGCATGCTGGGGATCTATCTCCTATTAAAATCCATCACCCTTGGCCGGAATCAATCTCACAAACCTCGGATCCAGCAGACAGACCACTGAGGACAACTCTAGGAGACGTATTTTTGATTATAGCCTCGTATATAACATTACCTAGTTCGCGTTATGTAGTACTGTACTTCTCCCTGCTGCATTAATATTTCTATTTCTGGTATGTTGACAATAGTTACGATGAAACATTCTTAACTATAATTTATTTTATTACTAATTTATTAGCAACCATGGTCCATTTTATTGTTTTCCTGATCCCATAAAGATTTATTGAGTACAGTTTATATTTTCTTAAGAGCAGTTGCATTAAACACGACAAAACAAACACATTACGTAAGTCGTGCTATATTTAATCAGATTCCGGAAAACCAGATTACTCGAAAATAAAGCTGTTGTACTGTATTTAACCTCCAGCAATGTAGTTTTCATAATTTCAGTATTTCTCCGCTGAGTGGAACTCCTTCAGTCCAGAACATAACAATTATATCCGACTCGTTGGCTGAACGGTCAGCGTACTGGCCTTCGGTTCAGAGGGTCCCGGGTTAGATTCCCGTCCGGGTCGCGGATTTTAACCTTAATTGGTTATTTCCAATGGCACAGGGGCTGGGTGTATGTGTTGTCTTCATCATCACTTCATCCTCATCACGACGCGGAGGTCGCCTAGGGGAGTCAAATAGAAAGACCTGCACCTGGCGAGCCGAACCCGTCCAGGGATATCCCGGCACTAAAATCCATACGACATTTCATTTCATCACAATTATTGGGCATTTTCCGAGTGTAATTGTAAATAATAGTTTGGAAGAGCTTGGGAAGTATCAGATTATTTATCTGAGCGTGATCGCAGTCAGAACATGTAAATATTTTGTTACACTTCGGTGCTGCAAATGACAAGAATATTTCTGCGATATTATCCCTGCACAGTTTATTTTATGCTTCGTCTGTCGGTTAGGTCATCAGTGCAGAGGTTGGTTGTATCCTCAAATAGCACTACCAAACGCTATGCGGTTACGGGGACACCGATGGCGACGGCAAAATGAGGCGTACTGGGCAAGATGAGGAGTAAGGTAGTAAATGTCAGTAGCGTAGCCAGGGTCGACCGAGGGGTGGAGGTGGGAGTGGAGTTATAGTTACAAAATTATAATAGAACACAATGAAGGTGCTTGTGCATGTGCGGTGCGCGCATGCAAGTCTTGTCATTATAAGGACACTGATATAAGTGAATTGTGTTGATATTCGGATTGCAGTTCACTATAAAATCTTATATTAAAATAAAGATCAAGAACAATACGATCAATGTTAGTAGTTTTACAGCGAATGGTGTGTTCACTTTACACTCTAACATCCAACTTTCGAAATTTCTTAGAAAATAGATTCAACAGATCTGTTGGTTCTACGATTATGTTTCTGAATGTTTATTGTTTATTGTCAGTTTCTGTTTTTTGTTGTTGTAATATTTCCAAGGAAGGGGATTCTAACCCCCAGTAAACCCCCTTGACTACGCTCCTGGTAAACGTAAGGAATTTACTCAAGGGAAAAGGAAGATTTTCTTGAGAGATACCGTAAAGCTCCCCGAACTTGATGCTTAATTGAACATAGTAAAACGCTGTCGCTAGCACAAAAAGATACATGTCCCGAACAGGATGTACATGTGATCTGGACTTTAATAGTTTTGCTAATGGACTTGTTCTTGAAGCTGGAGTCTTTACGACCGTATGTCCCTCCTGTCGTCAACTACTGTACATCAGGGGAGATACTTAGATGAAATGAATGACGTAATATACAGGGTGGTCGAAAACAACGTGAATCGTGTTAGAAGAGAGGTCATATTGATAAATGATTTGAAAAAAATAATTCGATACCTTTTTTTTTTTTGCTAGTTGCTTTTTACGTCGCACCGACACAGATAGGTCTTATGGCGACCATGGGACAGGAAAGGGCTAGGAGTGGGAAGGAAGCGGCCGTGGCCTTAATTAAGGTACAGCCCCAGCATTTGAATGGTGTGAAAATGGGAAACCACGGAAAACCATCTTCAGGGCTGCCGACAGTGGGGTTCGAAACTACTATCTCCCGAATACTGGATACTGGCCGCACTTATATTCGATACTTTGCACCATTGTCATTTTATCAGCTGCTGAAGTTAGCCAATTAGATCGCTTCGCGGGCGAATTCAAATGGGCTTTCGAAGTACTGTTGCTAGATCTGAACGTGGCTTAACCCTCTCGCTCCTGTCAGACAGCAAACCTCGGAGCCCGACATACAGTCAGGAGTGATGTACCTAATAATAATGGCGTGTGGCATCCGGAGAGGTCTAGTGCAGGTCTTTCGAGTTAATACCGTATAGGTGACCTGCGGATCTGTGACGATGGAGCCCTACCTAGGTTGAATTCTAATAATAATAATAATAATAATAATAATAATAATAATAATAATAATAATAATAATGAGATTTTGGGAGGAAAAGAAGGCCAACACATCAGCTAAGCAAGTTCAACCATGCTCCTGAGTAGGGCATAAGAGGGTAAGGGTTATTCTGCCCGAAGGCAGGTCCGAACCTCCGCAGAGCTGTTCCTGAGCCGGAGTTTACGTGCGGCAGGGTGGTCAGTTCCTTTCTGCCCCTCCATTCCCTTACCCCCACCAACAGCGCGTGGCAACCCATCCAACTCCTGACCACGCCCAATGTTGCTTAACTTCGGAGATCTCACGGAATCAGGTGTTTCAACACGGCTACGGCCGTTGGCACGTAGGGCATAACGATGTAATGATAATAATAATAATAATAATAATAATAATAATAATAATAATAATAATAATAATAATAATAATAATAATAATAATAATAATAATAATAATAATGGCGTGGGCTCCCGAAGAGGCGTCGTGCAGGTCTTTCAAGCTGACGTCGTACAGGCGACCTGTGCGTCTATGAGGAGGGGGCCCTACCTGTGATGAATTCTAGTTATGAGGACGGCACGCATACCCAGCCCCCGAGCCATCGGAATTGATCAATGAAGTTTAAAATCTCCGACCCAGCCGGGAATTGAACCCGGGACCCCTCGGCCAGCATGTTAACCATTTAGCTATGGAACCAGACAGTGATGTAGCTGCCATCTATGGAGTAAAGAAAAATCTATCACCGGAATTATTGTTACACAAACCACACTGCGCGGTCGTATGTGACATAAATGTACAAGTAATCCACAGTGCGTACAGAAAAATGTTCATCAAGAAAATGGCTACGGGGTTTGGATTATGTAACAATAAGCTTGAATTCCAGAGATAGTGGGTACGAACCCACCTTTCGGCAGCCCTGAAGTTGGTTTTTCGTTGGTTTCCCATTTTCACACCAGGCAAATGCTGGGGCTGTACCTTAATTAAGGCAACGGTCACTTCCTTCCCACTCCTAGCCCTTTCTTTTCCTATGGTCACCATAAGACCTATCTGTGTCGGTGCGACATACAAAATAGAAAAATGTTCGATTATTGTTGGAACTACAACTATCATTCGGACTCTGAAGGTAGAGTGAATAATAGCAAGTTAATGCCGTCTGATGTCCGACTCGTTGGCTGAATGGTCAGCGTACTGGCCTTCGGTTCAGAGGGTCCCGGGTTCGATTCCCGGCCGGGTCGGGGATTTTAACCTTCATTGGTTAATTCCAATGGCCCGGGGGCTGGGTGTTTGTGCTGTCCCCAACATCCCTGCAACTCACACACCACACATAACACTACCCTCCACCGCAATAACACGCAGTTGCCTACACATGGCAGATGCCGCCCACCCTCATCGGAGGGTCTGCCTTACAAGGGCTGCACCCGGCTAGAAATAGCCACACGAAATTAAATTATGCCGTCTGATGCGTTTGCAGAGGTGATCCTAAGATGACGGGGACATGGGCGATTTCACAGCTTGGGTCTAAGGTAAATATTAACAAAAACAAATAAAAAAATCCACAGTTCTAGCCCGTCTGGCAAGCAACTCAATGTTGAAAATATCCTAGGGATATGAGTTACGAATTTTAGTAAATAAAATATAATGAAGTGTGAGAATATCTTCGTTATTTATTCCTCAAAATTACATTCCCTTTCTTAATCATCTTTATCCGGTGGATTAGATTAGCAGTTTGCCTTTTTCTGCCACTACGAGCACTAATGTGAGTCAATGGATTGTTTCACTTAAGCACCGCTACGAGCGCTAATATGAATCCATTAAGAGTTTCACTTTAGGCATTATAACTACATTTGGTGGGGACATTTTTCAAAAAGTAGAAAAAATCGCCTCAGGATACTGAGTCAAGGAACACATTACAGAGAAAATTGCATAAATATGTTAATTTGGCTAGGGTGTGAATAGAAAAAAGAAAACGATCGGGCGAGTTGGCCGTGCGGTTAGGGACGTGCACCTGTGAGCTTGCATCCGGGAGATAGTGGGTTCGAGTCCCACTGTCGGCATCTCTGAAGATGATTTTCCGTGGTTTCCCATTTTCACACCAAGCAAATGCTGGAGCTGTACCTTCATTAAGGTCACGGCCGCTGCCGTTATGCTCCTAAGCCTTTCCTATCCCATCGTCTCAATAAGGCCTGTCTGTGCCAACGCGACGTAAAACAAATTATATAAAAAAATAAACGAGTAAAGAAAGAAGCGATTTTAGGCTGCTTTTCCGGAACTGAATTTAGGCCGAAAGTGATTTTAGAAATTTCTTATTTTAGTTTAATAGAGCTATCTAAGACTCACAATTTAAAACTTTTCCGGGCCATTTAGCCCTTCAACTTTCGGCACAATTGAGGAAACTGCATAATTTTACGTTTTTCGTAGTATGGGGACTCGTACTTTGCTAAGAAATGTTTTCAACATTATAAAACATTACAGAGCGATGTACAAAGCATTTAAAACGTTGTCGGTGTTATCTGCATGGCAACTCTCCACAGATATTTTGCTATTGCTGTTGGCTTTACCTCGCACCGGCGACAGGAAAGGCCTAGGAGTTGAATGGAAGCGGCCGTGGCCTTAATCAAGGTACAGCCCCAGCATTTTTCTAGCGTGAAAATGGGAAACCACGGAAAACCATCTTCAGGGCTGCCGACAGTGGGATTCGACCCACTACCTCCCGGATGCAAGCTCACAGCCGCGCGCCTCTAACCGCACGGCCAACTCGCCCGGTCTCCATAGAGTTATTATTCGGATTTTGGACTTAAACTTTCAGATGACCGCCTCTGGTATTTCCCTTATTTTTTACTGTATAGGAAGAAATAATTTAATATTCTAAATAAAAGTTGGTCGTGAATAAAGTTTCCTTTAAAACTAACCGTCGTGGTTTCCCATTTTCACACCAGGCAAATGCTGGGGCTGTACCTTAATTAAGGCCACGGCCGCTTCCTTCCCACTCCTAGACCTTCCCTATCCCATCGTCGCCATAAGACCTATCTGTGTCGGTGCGACGTAAAGCAACTAGCAAAAAAAACTAACCGTAAGTGAGATACGTCGAGTTTTACTCTTTAGGCCCCTTCTGAAGCAAACCTTCTGGTGAAGTTTTGAACATCTCATAGCTAAGATCTTACTTGCCCGTATCCTAAACTTAAATATCTCTAACACTTTTCCTGAGACGCTGTGAGAGACACACAGACAAAAATTAAACTGAACCCAATATAGGTTATTTATCCTATCCTGTATAAAAAACATGTATCAGGTTAATATTAAAAAAGGTACAGAGAGAAAGACAATAAGTAGATAAAATAGAGTGCATTAAAAGCTTCTTTTACATGTGTGGGAGATATGCCCACAACTCTTAAAACATATTTTTTGCTATTTTCGGACTGTACCTGTTATATACTCTGATCTTTCCGTTCACCTCCAGTGGACTTGAAAGCTAATCTTTACGCTTTCTCTGGTATTGATCCTCCTTCCTACAGTATTAGTGCCTTAGGCCAAAACCCCAGCTGTAGTCTTCAAATTATTTTATTTCAGCCTACATAAGGGTAAGGAAGAAAGCAATCTTTTCTTGAACTGATGTCAAGGTAATTGATTTATTATAGAAAGAGTGCACAGCATTACTGAGGCTTTAACTACACGTGTTCTTCGGGTAGAGACGTGTTTTCCAGATTTATAAATTTTTCAAAAGCAAGGAAAATACAGTATAATTATTGAAGCTCTCTTAAGTACATCTATTCTATTACAAATTCGATTTCGCTATATACTTTTTGTAAATACGTAATTAAAATGAAATATTATTTCTTCGCGCATCTTAGATCTATTTTTAAAAAGAAGACAAGCAAAGCAAAAGGTAAACAAAGTCATCCCCGAACAGGCCATGAAGGCCGTCGGAGGATCGAAAGGTGAAGGGTCGTGAGAGTGGTTCAGACGTTTGAGGCGCTAGCCTTCTGACCCCAGGTTGGATCCTGGCTCAGTACGGTGGTATTTGAAGGTGCTCAAATATGTTAGCCTCGTATCGATAAATTTACTGGCACGTAAAAGAACTCCTGCGGGACTAAATTCTGGCACCTGAGCGTCTCCAAAAACCATACAAGTGGTTAGTTGGACGTAAAATCAATAACATTATTAAGGCAAAGGTTCCCACTGGCACTAGATGAGGATGAGTGGTTAGCTCTACGCCGGCCCCCTTTACCCCCAAGAATTTATGTGATACTCGTTTTTGGTGTAGCCTGAGTGAAGTTAGGACCATATGCATCTTCGGAAGTGGAAATCTCGTTTCTTAAATTTTCCGACTCCCTGTCGGGAAATCGAATCCACGTCCTTCTACGTGAACCGAGTATGCCTTTACCGCCTCGGCCAGGCAGCCCCTAAAGAAGATTTTATTGTTCAATTTGCTTTACGTCTCACCGATGCAGATGGGTCTTATGGTGACGATGGGACAGGGAAAGAAGCGGCCGTGGCCTTAATTAAGCTACAGCCCCGGCATTTGGCTGGTGTGAAAGTGGGAAACTACGGAAAACCATTTCAGGACTGCCGACAGTGAGGTTCGAACCCACCATCTCCCGAATACTGGATACTGGCCACACATAAGCGACTGCAGCTATCAAGCCCGATCCCTAAAGAAGAAAAGGAAGGTCTCATGGAAAGTAAAGTTTCTTCTGTTTACAGTGGATTCACGTGTATAATAGTGGTTTCGTTGGTTGTGTTACTTGCTTACATCAGCTACTAGAAACTCTATCGCTGTCTTGTGCGTTTTAAGTGAATGCTGTCCAGTAACTTGCAGTACTAACAGGTTTTCTACACCTTGTTGGCGTACTTCGTTATGAGGTTCTCCTCATTGGTTGTAGCGATCTTTCACCTCTAACCGCAAGGTTATTATTTGGAGATAAGTCTCTCAGCTGCATTCAGGCAACAAAGCAAAGTGGAACCTAGAACAAGTAAGTTAATTAACCAGGGTTCTACAATATTCCGATATGCTTAAGAACTTATGAGGTAATCGGTGCGTTTTTAATGATACGGTTACTCCGAAGAGGACTATCACTTCAAGAGTCTAAAGAGTCTTGAAAGCTACAATATTAGCTTGGTACTTAATTCATTCACTATAATTATAATTTCTTGTGGCTATCTGATAGTATTGAGTAGCGAATGCCTTGCGACAATGACTGCGTGCAAGTGTGGTAAAGTATGGTAAATGTGTTGTTACGTTGACCAAGTAAGGAAAGGGCATGTAGTCCACAGGCCACAGGATTTAACGAGTCAAGATTTAAATACCACGGCCCGGCTCCGGCTGAGAATCGAATCAAATCGAATCCAGGACCCAGTAGCCCAAAGCAAATCGTGCTAACCACAGCGTTATGTAATAATAATAATAATAATAATAATAATAATAATAATAATAATAATAATAATAATAATAATAATAATAATAATAATAATAATAATAATAATAATAATAATAATATATTTTACCGAACTGGGTCGGCAAACAAATACATCACCATAAACAAAGGGGGACATCACGCAATAAGCCATATTTTACCATATTTCCTATCCTTTCTTGAACTGGCTAGTTCAGCGATATAGCCCACGGAACGTCCGTCATCTCAGTCTCCAAAAACCACCAAATAAGATCTCTTGAAGATGTAAGTAGGACAGGAATTGCATTTGTGTGAGTGAATGAGGACTAAATTTTGCATGAAATTTTTTAATATGTTAAAACATAAAAGATGGATAAGAAAAATAATAAACTCCTTAAGATAACTTGATAAAATTATATTACAATAAGTGTAACCATCAAGTGTAAACACGTCAATAATCATTAATCTTGAAATCCGTGGGGCGTTACATAAACACTACACTGGATTTTAAATACGTTGAACAGACTCGACTATTTGCGTCGTACTTAAAAGTCCTGGTATACGAGTTAACCAACAGAAAACTTCGCATATATAAGAAAACTAAGATTAAACTAATTCATACTTAAAACTGGGGTACCAAATCCACAGGAATGCGTAGTTAGGACTTTTTGATACCCCCAAAAATACGCTGAAGCTAATATGAGCCCGATCTCATAATCAAAGATGAGGATTGAACCTCGCAACTCCTAAAATGCATACATGCTTCCCTGTTAGCAATGTACAGTGAAATGACAAACACAAAAATTGAGACACAACAAAACAACAACAATAAACACATCACAAATATTCGACTGGATCTGAAATAAATACACAAAATACACACTGGTCTTCCGGGCTTGATGATGTAATAGCATCTCTGGGTCGTCTTTTGGAGCGACGTTCATTGACCTTCCCTTTACTGAGGGAGTGACAAGGTCATCTTACCCTCGCTGTTTGAACAATAACAGCTGTCTGCAGATACACATAGCTACACGGCGAAACCTCTTTCACATATGGTTATCGTATGGGTAATGACTCCCCTCTCCTCGTATGACAGTCCAAGGCAGCTCTCAGGTGATCCAAATCGCATCCTCCACTAGGGACAGCCTGCGGGTGCTCCTGGCCTCTTAATAACACATAATAAAGAGCACATCTCTTTGGTATGGAATCATCTTCCTCAGACTCGCAATTCACAGGCCTTCATGCTTGACATTGATTCAGGCCATCCAAAATATCCGGAATATACTCCGCAAATCTCTTTTCTTCATGCAACGGACCCTGGTTCATGCCACATGCATAGCTATGTGATAGCTTGCCGGAATTATTTCAAAAACCCTTTTTAATGCAACGTTCGAATTCACTGTCCTCGGCTTCTTCTGCATATCTGTTAAAACTCATGCACATTCACATAGCATGCAATTGCTATTCTTTAGGTTGCCTGGCACTCCAGTAAGTCTCTCCCCATTCGATACTTATAAGGCATCTCCGTCCTTTAATTGTCTATGATCCTAGCTCCACAAGCTTCCATAAATTACTCCCCCATAAGAATAACACTACTTTACATGAGTACAGAACAAACCTAATTTAATCCTAACACCCTCGTAACCAAACACAAATGATTCAAAGCTAATAACACTGAGAACACATGCATTAGTCCCAAGCATAATTAAATGATCGCCATTAAGGCATAATGAACGTTTATTTACAAAGAGAAATATGCGAAGCTAAACTGTCCCTCTCTCATGCTAAAAGAAAAATCTGTTCAAACTTATCTGTTACATTGCGACCTCACGGCTCCTCCATGCCGGACTGTCGTGGTATGGATTTAGCCCAACATTTCAGTAGCGCCGTCTTGGGTTGCTGGTCCTCGGTTCATTTCCATAGTATGGTCCATCGTGCTGCCGTCTGCTTGAGTGCTGGTTTGTAGGAAGGTCTCGTGCTTAACTAGCTCTTGTCGTGGATTCCCGTACCGCCAATAACTGCAATTTTACGCACACAGTTAAGATTATCATGGGTTAGGACTGAAGAAACTATATAACATATCTCCGATCTGGGCTTATAGTTCAACCCGCAGAGCCCCTAATCACATGTAGAAAGTATTTGTTAAAATTGTAGCACGCAGATGCACACGGATCTCTGGACTAAAGTTTATTAAAATATTACTTCCTAGCTCCGTGTAATTGCTACTTCTATAGGATATGAATGATAAAAACTGGCCGACACTACATATTCTAATACTGGATTTGTGTAATTGCTACAAGCTCACGACGCACCCTGTCTCATCGTCTGTCTTCCAAAGAATGAATGCGATCTTCTTTTTTACGGGGGGTCCCCGTAGCTCGCTCCCCCGCCGTGACCAACGACTCAATCTACATGGCCTCCGACATGCTATTAATTTCTAAGAAGAAAGAGACAGCAGGGAAGAGTGGGAAGTGATACAAGGAGTATCTGCCGGTTTCCGAGTTAGACTCGCTACCACGGCAAGAGTTTGTGTTAGGTAAGGTGGTGTTGAAGTATGGTATTGAAGGGTCAGGAGAAAAGCACATAGGCAGAAAAGAGAAAGGGCCTACGTGTAAAACCTGACATCTTTTGATAGCACATGCAAGGATGTGGGCTGGAAAAGTCCAGAGGTTGTGTTAGTTAGAAAGATGTGTCATGCAATCATAACAATTTCCTTGCCATTGTTTGTTATTATGGGGATCAGTCCTTCTTGTCACTGCCGGGTCGGCTCGGGTCCACTAGCGTCTGGGCTCTGGGCCACAGGTTCGTCCCTTTGCCCAGCAGCCAGTGGTCCCTGGTGCCAAGTCTCGGTTTGGAGAGCGGGATTAAGAGCCAAGCCTTACTTGGTGCAAGGGTCTGTCTTCTTCTTCCGCCTGGCGATGTCCCTCTGTGCGGTGTTGTTGGAACACGCTTGTCACTGCAGAACTGCAACATGCTAGGGTTATTAGTAACAGTAAGTATGTATATACAGGTGCTCGTTGGAGGGCCGGCTTGCTTGCCTGCTCTCATGTCCAGCGTACTACCTAAATGATAATGAAATAACACAAAGATATAAGTAACTATATTAGTACTGGTGTCTTCGTTATACGGTGCGGGCTGGCATTCCGCTCCCGTGTCGGGGAGCGGAGGTGGATTGATTCGTTCTTGGCCGTCTGGCTGTGTTGCCGTCGTCTCCTCGTGTTGTGCTTCTTATCAATCTTTCCTCGCCTGGTCCCTGGGATAAAGACAGCTGCAATCAAAGGAGCATTTTTACATATTTACATAGGTACATTTTGTCTGCAGTGTGTGGGTTTATGTGTTGTCTAGGTGTCAGCTTTGGGAGGGGCCCGGCTATCGGCCCCCCGTCCCCCAACCCTGTAGCTGAACAGAACGTGTTTTGGTGTGGGGTACTTGGTGTAAAGATCGACGTCGTAGCGTCCGATCCCGCTTACTAGCGGGTTGATCTTATTACCCCATGACTTTGTGTACATTCTTAGTGTTTTTTTTACGTATGTGGCGCCTTATCGAGCTGACTTTCGCAATATCGCGTAGTTGGCGTATTGGTGTGTCGAAAGAGAGTCTGGCCGCTGTTCGAATGCATTTATTTTGTATTCGTTCTAGCTTATCCAGGTTCGTCTTTGCAGTGAACCCCCACGCTGGGGCTGCGTGCATGATTATTGGCCTAATTAAGGCCTTATATTTGTTTGTGGCTACGTTTGTGTTTATACTGGACTTTTTGTTCAGTATAGGGTATAGCTGGCTGAGTCTAATGCGAGCTTTCCTTTGGATATCTTTGATGTGGTGTAGCATGGTGAGCTTTCGGTCTAGGACTACTCCTAGGTATTTGGCTTTGTCATGCCATGTTATACCTTGATTGAAAAGCTTTAGCGGTTTTATGTTGACTGATCTGCGTGTGCGTCTGTTCTTCCTAGTGAACAGCACGGCTTGGCACTTGTCATTATTGACCTTGATGCGCCATTTCGTTAGCCATGGCTCGAGAGTTCGTAGAGCTACTTGCAGCCTCTTCCGAGTGCACGCTAGTTGTGGGTGTTGGACTGTGATAGCAGTGTCATCAGCGTAGAGGTATGTGGTAGTGAGTTCCGTAGTGGCCATGTCGTTTGTATATAGGACAAAGAGGATTGGACCAATAAGGGACCCTTGGGCTACGCCCGCTCTAATCCTTCGCGTGCTTGACAGCGTGTTGTGTACGTCAACTTGGAACTCTCGGCCCTCCAGATAGGATTTGAGAATGCCATCTCCACTCAATGCTTCCTTTTATATGTTCTTGACAGAGGCGCCACACACGGGGAAACCATATGATACAAACGCTTCTCCTTTGTGAAAACGAAAGCTTGGTTCCCACGTTCATCCCACTCAAATGATACTAAGAAAAGCAATTATACTTAGCACATCGTGTCAGTTCGGAGCACACAATACATTACAAGAAAATTTTCTGTGTTTTTAACTTCGTCAAATTTCGTTCACAGGAGTAATTATCGTCATATTTTCATATCTTGCCAGACAGTATTCGAGTCCTTCTATCCCTTTCCCTGGCTTCTTCACTCTCTCACACATCTTGCCACACTCCCAGCTTGCCTTGCTCCCCTTCGAGCTCCAACCACTTTTCGCGCCTTTGCAGTTTCGACTCCCGATACAGCGTTCCTGATGCGTTAAATATATCTCTACCACCATGAAACGATATGGCTCAATATGTCTAACCTTTAGTTCTGTTTCCTGATACGGGATCGAGGGTGAGGTGAAACTGAAATAGGCCTGTGGCATGCTTTTACGGCCGGGTGCCCTTCCTCGGCATGGATACTTACGAACGATGTCTTAGATTAGGTTTTCAAGGAAAGAGGTATAGGAACAAGCAAGGCGAGAGTGCTAAGTGCAAGTAGAGGATTATAGAGAGAAATAGTTCATCCGCTGAGGTTTATAGACTGAACGCTGAAAGGTGTAGTAGGCTATGAGGAAATATGTGACGTATTTTATTTCACACTATGTGGACTTTCATACTATTACGTGGTAATGAGACTGTCAGCTCTCTTGAATCCCCTTCGGTAGTTCCCGGTAGGGATGAGTGAGACCGACTGGGGAACTACTGGCCGGCCTGCGGGTTTGTGATAACTTTTTCTTCGTTTACCCCTTTCATCTGGTGTCTCCGTGAGTTTTCTGGAAGACCAGAACATTCGTATTCTGCCCACACCCAGAAGATACTAGAACTTTATCACCAGGTATATAAAAACAGGCTCACCTGTTGTTGCGTTGTATCGAATGATCAGTTACGAATCATGAGCTGAGAATTCAGGGTGTGTGTGAAGCGGTCACATGAATTGATAATGCGAGTTATCGGTCTTGTCTGGTATCGAACGAGGTGTGCAGCACTCATGCATTGTGATAGCGAACAGTCATGCGTTCGAGCCTGACTGCATGGAGATTCTGTGCGAAGTGACTGCAGTGCATGCGCAGCGAAGTGGAAGGTGAGACATGTCAGTCAAGATTATGGAGGATCTCCCATTCCATCTAAAGACTGCAAGGTTAAGACCCGCTGTGAGGACAAGGGACTTTAGTAAATAACCAGCAATTAGTAATGTGTTGTCGTTCGTTGTAGAACATAACAATTGTGTGTGTATTGATTGAGTCATCCTCGATTAAATTAGTTCAGTAAAACAGTCAGTGCTTTATTCATAAATAGTCATTTACGCGACAGCCACGGGACGCGATCTTTTACGTAACAAGTGAGATGTTTACGTCCAGAATTTTGAAACGAGTAACGTAAACTTGTCACTTTAGCGGCTGTTGTGTACAGTAATTTATTTATATTATGGTGAATTTCTTTCTTTCTTCCTTTCTTTCTTTCTTTCTTTCTTGATCCACTTACCCTCCAGGGTTGGTTTTCCCCTCCGACTCAGTGAGGGATCCATCTTCTACCATCTCAAGGGGCAGTGTCCTGGAGTATGAGACTTCGGGTCGGGGATACAACTGGGAAGGAATACCGGTACCTCGTCCAGGCGGCCTCACCTGCTATGCTGAACAGGGACCTTATTGAGGGATGGGAGGATTGGAAGGGATAGAAAAGGAAGAGGAAAGAAGCTACCTTGGCCTTAAGTTACGTACCATCCAGGCATTTGCCGGTAGCAGATACGGGAAACCACGGAAAACTACTTCGAGGATGGCTGAGGTGCTAATCGAATCCCCTCTTCTCAGTTGACTTCCCGAGGCTGAGTGTATCCCGTTCCAGTCCTCGTGCCACTTTCCAAATTTCGTGGCAGAGCCGGGTATCGAATCCGGGCATCCAGGAGTGCTAGCTAATCACACTAACCACTACACCTCAGAGGCGGATTATGGTGATTTTACTTATTTAAAATTAAATATTTAATTATATTTTGAAATGTCACCACGCAAATCAAATCATCCATGTTTGTTTTATTGCTCGTTTGTTGTTATGGAAAATATAAGCGATGAATACATAGAGTTATGTGGTAATAAAACATCAACATTAATGGTGTTTGAAGGAGTGAATAGTCCATTAAGTTAGCAGTCTTAAACATGGCCTGGATTAATGAAGGCAATATGAACTTTATGATATACTGAACCCACAATTCGACGATGAAAAATAATTCCAAATACTTATTTCAGCTACAAACAAATTTTTTTGAGAGTAGCCATGTATCTATTTCAAGAGCCTCGCTATCTCGTGGGAACGAACCCACCGTGACAAGCGAGCCCCGAGCTCGTGAAATGCCGGGATACTTCGGTTGACCTCGAGTATTGAATAATTTATCAATTTCGAAAAATCCTTCATAACGAGAGACTTTGTCGACATGGTAAATCAAGGAATAAAGGAACTAAATTATTATTAAACCTTACGTGAAGATAGAATCCCCAGGGTACATATAAATGCACTTAAGCCCGGAGGAAAGTTGGCGTCCTGCTCGCGGATTTGCGACACGTGCCGAGGTCATTTTCCTGAAGAAAGACCGCGAAACTACGTGTCAGAATTAATTCATTACGCCCGTTGCAAGCATGGGAAAAATATGAAATTAACACCATTATGAATTATAATTCTGTCCGAATTTGTGGAATAAAATTCAAGAAAATTGGTCCAGTGGATGTGGAATTAGCAGATTGCACAACCGAGCTTCGTGGAGAGGGTGGCGTCCCTCACAGAAGGTATATAAGAAACCCCCTTCACCTATTTTACACACACTGTCTGAAGGTCTGGACGGTGAAACCCACGTCACTCGTTGCAAGAAAGTGCGAGGTTTAGTTCTCAAAATAACTTGTCATACATATTCGTGTCAATGGTTCAAGTAGAATAGTAAATGGAAGGTGATAGAAATTTTCTTGAGCTCCCGCCGATGAAAACTGTGAAGGCTTAGATAATATGTTTAAAATACGTAGCTGAATTTCTCTGTGTATTACAATTGTGTGTGTTTCATTTTTGTCAAAGGGAGTCTGTAGGCTAGCCGGTGAGGGCTGATTTTTTGTTATCTATTTGGAACACCTGGACAACATTAGATTTACGACAGCAGAGTCCTGGGAAAACAGTGGTAGTCACAAGTTGAGAAGGGTGCTCGTCGCACGTTAAACGCGAAGAAAGTGCGGTATTTGCGGTGTTAATCGATACCAAGTGTAAAATCTGTGTAGTTTAAGTTATATATATAAGAAGAAAGCCATGAAAGGCTAAATAAGAGGGCAGCTGGCTAAATGTGGCCAGAATCTCCAGCATGTTTACGATTACAGGTCTGTGACTATATTTTCGTTAATGTTGTAGTATAGAATTTGTTTGTCCAAATTAAATTTTTTAATGCGTGTGTCGAATTAATATTTAATAATGATCAGGCGAATGTATTACATTTCTGGTCGTCGTGTGAAACTCTTCAGGGCAGTAAAATTCACGCCGAGAAACTAAAAAATGCGAAGTTTAAATAATGTGTTAATATTCTTTGAGATAGTGTTCAAATTGAGCAAAGTTAGAAAGGTGACAACGATAATGTAGTCGTGGTGAATGCCTTAATTTCGAATATGGTATGAGTTCAGAAAATTTTGTCGGAATAATAATAATAATAATAATAATAATAATAATAATAATAATAATAATAATGATAATAATTGTTACGGAGTTATCCGTGGAAGGCAGAGGTGAAAGAAGATGCGGGCTGGAATGGGTCTAACTACAGGTCCGAAAGATGAATTAAAATTTCAATAAAGGTTATATTTTCGAAACTAAGCAATGGTGACAGAATTTTGAGCATACAACAAATAACAACAAGTTAAATCAGGTACATGATCAGGAAGTCGTAGATTAGATAAAAATATAACCAGTTTCCACTAGGAGAAATAACAAAAGCAGGTACCAGAGTAGTTTTACAAGGAAAGCCCGAATTTCGGATTCTTTACAAGTTGTGGGGTCCGAGCCCCAATCTGACCATCTTTGAGCTTTAGCTCAACAATACCAAGTTACAGAATTACATTTCAAAGGGCAGAAAACCCCTTCATTACAGGGAGCGTTAGCTCCAAAGACACATATTGGGTTTCCTAGAGGCACATCTATCACCTCAGAAAGAGCTAACCCGCTCTCAATTTCTCACGCCTGTTAAAGGCAACAACAAACTTTCCTCTAAACTGCCTCTCAAGGCACAATTATAAATACACAGGGGTATCTAGTACCCAACCTACGAGGCCTGAATAGCAAATTAAAGGTTAATTAAAGGGCCCAAACACAAAGATGAATGAAGGCAAGTACATGTACTCCTACACAAAAGCTTGTTAAAACCTATGTGGCACTAGGCCGATAATACAGGGGCTAATCCCAATCTGTGGAGGTGACTAGTCTGCAAAATAAATTTAACACTTTAAGAAGGAAGAGAAAAACGGTTACGAAAACGTAGTCACCTCAAATTCCAAAAATGAAGGGGAGCTCGAGAGGGTAAAACACTCTCTATCCCCGAATTACAGTTAAAGAAATTGTAGTTTTTACATAGAGTGAAAAGGGATTTACATTTTAAATAGATGGGTACCGGGCGAGTTGGCCGTGCGCGTAGAGGCGCGCGGCTGTGAGCTTGCATCCGGGAGATAGGGGGTTCGAATCCCACTGTCGGCAGCCCTGAAAATGTTTTTCCGTGTTTTCCCATTTTCACACCAGGCAAATGCTGGGGCTGTACCTTAATTAAGGCCACGGCCGCTTCCTTCCCACTCCTAGTCCTACCCTATCCCATCGTCGCCATAAGACCTATCTGTGTCGGTGCGACGTAAAGCCCCCAGCAAAAAATAGATGGGTTACATATTAAAGGTTTCGAACCTTCCCCGAGTGTTAAACTGCTGAGCTAGCAAGAAATACAGATGTTAAAAGGCCATTACCTTGTTGAAGAACGGTTGTCTGAAAAACGAGGCGCTTCCCGCCCCCTGCTACATATTCACACACTGAGCAAGATGTTATAAGAGTGGCGCGGAGACAAGAAAATCAGCAGTTTTTATGCCCTTACGGAAAATTCGAGACCTTGCATGAATGATTACGACCCGCCCACAAAGTTTTATTGGATAACAGCAAAAACTTATACACAAGGCGATGAAGATACACCTTATTGTTGGAAAATTAATTACAGAAATTCCTGATTGGCTACATTCAAAACAGGCGGAAAGAAAAGATTAATATTGCCAACCCACAAACGACAGAACAAAATTTAGTAATAACAAAACTTATGAATACAAAATTTCTTCAAGAAAGTTCATTCCTTCACACTAGAGTGCATAATCATAGATTTTTGGTAGAGACCTCTGTTAGAGAATGTCCACACTTATTGATCAATGAAAAACAAAAGCAAATCAAAAACACAAAATGACCTCTTCTGATAAACAGTAGAGTTAGTTCAGTTGTTAAGGTTCCGGGTTTATCCAGTAGGGAGGTATTTTAAGGCGGAAAATTCAAATGTGCGACGTAGAGGTGTACCAACTGGTACAATAATAATAATAATAATAATAATAATAATAATAATAATAATAATAATAGTAATAATAATAATATTTACAGCGGGATAACATTTTTCTATGTTAAAAGTGTATTTAACAGATATGTTCAGTAAGATTTGCGTTCGTCTCGAAATCCAGTGAAGTCTGATAAAGTTCTATTTATTCATGGGAAGTTAATTTTCATGACACCGTGTATGTCGATGATATAGGAAATCACGGCGTGTTATTGTATTCTCGAGGTCCGAAAGTTGTGGTAAAAATGAAAAGGATTCTTATAAAGTTGTTCTTCATGGGAGTATTGAGGTGAAAAGTTGTGAAACAGGAAGAAATGGAATGTGCCGGAATGATATGTTGATAGAATAGTTGTGTAGATGTTGATGGCAGAGGAAGCCTGTATTTAATGAGTAATGCGGGCGTGATAGGCGATGAAGATGTATTTTTGAGACAGGCTATATTTTGTTGATGGCGAAGTATTTTTGAGACAGGCTGTATATTAAATGTGATATATCTGAGGCAGGCTGTATTGAAATTCCGCTAACAATCCGGGACAGCTGACCGGGTGAAGGTTGGTTCGAAATGAGTACTTTGTGATGCACATTAAGATTTCAAGTCAAGATCTTCCAGTGAAAAAATTCTGTAGAAGATTGTAGCTCTAGGCAGTTAAGTCCAAGTGACGATTTCTGTAAAGTCAGCATAATGAATATTATAGTAGGCGACCTCAAGGGTAGAAGAGCATTCTGAATTCACGGTTGGTATTATTTGACTGTTATAACAAATTTCCACTCAGTAAATTTCATATATTACGAGACGATAATTTGTCATTAAATCGGAAACTTTGTGGGGTGAGATATTGGACGTTATTAAAGCGATAGTTTGGCTGTATAGATTCATTGAATTTTGCTTCACCAGATAGTTTACGGATATGGATGTTTGGAATAGTGAGATGGTAGGCGAAGTTTGGGCCTCACCCTAGAATTACAGTGTGGATTTTGCGGTGGTGATGATTACTGTTTTGGCGTTATTCACGTATTGTTAGACGTGTGCTGAAAGTCATTATTATTTTTCCAAACTTCATTGCATATGTCAAGATCGTGTTTGAGTTGTGGATTGCTTGCCAGGCGTTATTCATTATTCAATTTTACGTTTTATTGACAAGATAGGGACTTGGTTGCATTTCTCGACTTGCGTTCATTCAGTGGCAAGATTTGTTTCATTGTGTGCTATAGTTTCGACAAGGTTTCCAGCTAAAATATCTAAGAGTGTGTTTGAAGTTACGATTTCGCCTGACATACTAGAGGAAGCGTAGACAACCCAGTTTCCGCTCGACAATAGATTTAGGACGTCACACATTATCATGGGAGTATACTGATGATAAGACGTCCCAGTTTACGCTCAACGATAGGTTTAGGAAGGTGTGTGTGTGTACATAGAGGTTAGTGTTAGGGTGCGTAGTCACTAGGTAGGCCCGACGATAGGTTTAGGGTGTCGTCTGTATATACTCAAGTTTTAGATTCGGTGTTTTTGCGAAGTGACTTGAGCGATGGTAGTGTCTACAGTAGTGTATACAATGCGAAGAGTGTTAGCTAAGTAATATTGAGGCCATGTTTCGACAGCCCTTAGCAGCTGGAAGGTGTTTACCTAAGATTATGGAATCACTAGTGGCATGAACGTGAGGATTGTCCAATATTGGTTACTGAACTAACGGTGATAGAGTATTTACTGCGGTTTGCCATGCGCGTTTGTGTTCATTGAACTTCAGTATTTTAGTTACCGACTTAATTGTTTTGTAGTTCAGACGTCCGATTGCTTTGCTAGTGTGCGTGTTGACACTTAGTTTATTTATGTGAGACTTGAGTTACGAATACGGGTTCGAATCGTCAGCCGGGAATATATTTTATTTTCAATTTTTGTCGTTCTTTCAGTTTTGTAATAGTTGATTGTGGTCGATCAATAACTTTGTAGTTAGTTTGTTGGGACAAACAATAAATAGATGGATTTGTAATGGTAGTCGTTGTTGTACAGGAAATAATTCCTAGATTTTTTATTTTATTTTACCATCTGGACTTGTAATTTTATTAAACGTAACGTAACCGTTTAAAACCTGAAAGTTGGTTTCATAAGAATATTCTTCATGTGATTTACCACTTTTTTAATTTAACTTCAATGTTTGGAATTTCTTCTAAAAGCGTGATGAATAAGTGTTTCCTGCATTTCGCAGTTTTGTTCCTTCAGAACGACGTAACGTAAGACCCTTTTATGGTCGAGTTGTTGTTGGTTCCTTCTGAAGAGCTGTTTGGGTGATGCACGTTTCAGCATCGGGATTATTCTATAACTTAAGGGTGTCACGAGATGGCAACACATCGTTGAATTTTATTTTCAATTATGAATGCTGCTGTTAACTTGTAGTGAACACCATGCTTTCCAGTAGTATTTCGCAACCTATCCAAAGCAACTGATAGTCAATTTGGTTCGATTAAGGGTCCATTAGGTGGGTGTTCCCATATCCGACAGGGTATTTGACTGGTGGATAACCTTAGTTAAATGTAAATCTGGTATTCTACTTGAAGGTCAGATTTTCCACGGATCGTGTGGATTAATTCTCAGTTATCGTTTGGATCAATAGGTACCCGATTTTCAGGTTTATTTTCATTTTTCTTGTTTTCGCTGTCCACTATTCTGTGATATTTCTACTTTTCTTCGAAGAAAATTCTTCGATACTGTAACTAACGAATCTAACGCCATGTAATGTGACTGCGTTTGAAACATTAAAATCATTAATGTTTTCTTGATCAATGATATATATAAATACATTTTTGCATTTAATTGATTCAATAAAAGTTAGTAAGCACATGTTTGTTCCTCATTTAAAGTAGTTAGGCTCTCTTCTGAACCCCATTGTTTGGTTAGGATCGTGACCGAAATGTTCCCGCTACTACCCCAAGATTTAAGAGTTCGATATTGCTCTACTGCAGCAGCAGTGACCGACCAACGATGGAATGGTAAGTTAAAGGGTTCAATATGCGATATTTATCTTTCGGAAATTGATAACCTACACATTCATCAACATAGTGATGTCGATATGTTGCTTGAGCTGGGAATGCTGATGCACCATTCTTGGTGTAGATAGATAGATAGATAGATAGATAGATAGATATGATTTATTTTAACTGGCAAAGTTAGGGACACGTGTCCCTGTCTTACACTTAACCAGTGAAATACATAATTAACATAAAATATATAACATACTGAATAAATGAAAAAAAGAGACTGAAACAAATTACTACGGTACTATGCTATCCTGCTGTACATAAAAATAACTATTATAATACACAATATAAATTAACATTTTGCTTCGTACAAAGAAATTAACATACAACAAAGAACGAATTACAATTTCAATAATAATAATAATAATAATAATAATAATAATAATAATAATAATAATAATAATAATAATAATAATAATAATAATAATAATAATATAGATAAACCTACTAATATTTACAATTAATTTGTCCAATTCCAGAAGTATAACACATTGACGAATGTTCAGTTTTCATGTGTTTACTGTGGGTGAAAAACATTGCCAAATGGGGATAGGGATAAGGATAACTATGCAGAAAACCACAGCTGAGTACTTTCTAACACTATTGATGAATAATAATAATAATAATAATAATAATAATAATAATAATAATAATAATAATAATAATAGTCTAATAATGATAATAAGAAGAGGAAGAAGAATGACCATGAGAAGAAGAAGAAGAAGAAGAAGAAGAAGAAGAAGAATGACCATGATAAGAAGAAGGAAAAGAAGAAGAAGACTGTCGCACTACGAGCTCGTTTCATAGAGATATTTTGAACACATACTTTTAAATCTTCCGTGGTTTGATATCCCTCTGACCTCCTGCGGAAGGAAGTTCCATTCACGGCTGGCCACAACAGTAAAGGAATTGTTGTAGGTTGAGGATTTATGCTTAGGAATAGCGAGCAATGTCGAGCTCAGCGCTCTGGTGTTTTTATCATGGTGTTCAGAAAGGCTATGAAATCGTTCATACAGGTAAGATGGGGATTGTAAGGTAAGGATTCGGTGCAATGAAGTCAGGGTATGCAGCTTGCGTCTGTCTTCAAGGCGTAGCCATCCGAGGTCGACGTAAGACTGGGTAACATGATATGAAAATTTCAGATTACAGATAAATCTTACACAGGCATTCTGTGCACGTTGTAGTTTATCTCGAAGCTCGGTTTTCACATCTTTGTAAACTACGTCACAATAATCAAATATTGGAAGAACGAGGGTTTCAACTAGTTTCTTCTTTAAACTGAACGGAAAAGTAAATTTGAAATTGTTTAATGTGTGCAACGTAGCAAAAACTCGTCTACTCACAGATATTATCTGATCCGTCCACGAGAGGTGCTGGTCAATGGTTACTCCGAGATTTTTTACGCTCTTGCAAAAGGGCAACACTTGATTTTGAAGTTGTACGTCGGGGATGGACATGCGGAAATTGTCGGAAATAAGTCTTGGGTGGGCAATTACTATAGTTTGGGACTTTTTCGGGTTCAAAATAAGTCCATGCTGCTAAGACCATTTACTTATGGCCTCTAGATCCATGTTAATTTTCTCGATTGCTGTCAAAACGTCTGTTGGTTTTGCATGGATGTACAATTGTACGTCGTCAGCATAGATGTGACGTTTACAATGTGTCAGCTGTTTAGCTAGGTCGTTGATATAGACAGAAAATGGCAAAGGAGCAAGGGTTGACCCTTGTGGGACACCTCTTTTTACATATTGCCACGAAGAAAATGCACCTTGATTGATGATACGTTGTTGACGTTCGTGTAAATAAGCTCCCAACCATCTAAGAGTACTGTAGGAGAACCCTAGGTGATAAAGTTTGGATAGGAGCAACTCATGGTCTACAGAGTCAAATGCTTTGCTGAAGTCCAATAATGCTAGGATAGTCAGTTTTTGCTCATCAATAGCCTGTCTTATATCGTCAGTCACGCTTAGTAAGGCAGTACATGTACTGTGATTGCGTCGGAAACCTGACTGGTGTGGGTCTAATATGTCGTGGTCGTTGAGATAGTTGGTGATTTGATTATGCACAATGTGTTCGAGTCCCTTGGCTACTATTGACAGTATATTTATAGGTCTGTAGTCACTGTTTAGTCTAGGAGATTTTATAATTGGTAAAGGATGCACCAGGGCCATTTTCCAGACAGTTGGAAATACACTATTTTGAAGGGAGAAATTGTATATGAATGTCAATACTGGAATAATAGCGTCGATAATTTTCTTTAGCATTATAATACATATATTGTCCACCCCTGTGGATTTGGTTTTGATTCGCATGATAGCCGCTTTCACTTGAAAGGGTGAGACATAACTAAAATAAAATTTGTCTCTGCCTGCGGGTGGTGTGTTGTAATTTGCACACAAAAGGTTTTCTTTTGCTTCTTCGTTTAATTGTACATGGGAGGATACGAAGTGATTATTCAATTCATCAAGAGAAACTTCCAAATCGTCTAGCTTGTCCGGTTTATTTAGTCCAAAATGGCGGATTGACTTCCATAAAGTAGCGGGTCTTACGTCAGGTTTTATAAGGTCATGGGCGTACCGTAGTCGAGCGTTTCTTACTGTCTGAGTCGTTTTATTACGTAGTCGTTTGAAATAGATAAAGTTTTCCTCTGTCGGGTAATGTTTATATTTCCTATGAGCTGCATCACGCTTAGCCATCATTGCTCTAATATCATCATTTAGCCACGGGGAGAGTCTTTTACAGACGCGTGCTGTTCGTATAGGGGCATGTTTGTCAAAAATATGTATTATCATGTTATTGAAAGTGGTGACCATGTCGTCAATATTAGTTTTATGAGTTATCTCCTGCCACGGCATCGAAAAAGCGTCTTCCAATAATTTTTCGTTGTTAATACGGCTATAGTCTCGGTAAGTCACGTACTTAGGTTTATGTTTAGGGCATTGCAGTGCGTAAGACATAAAGATGATGTCATGGGCTGACAGTCCGGGAGCAGATGTCTGGCCGTGATGTAATACTCTGTCAGGGTTGTTCGTTACTATTAGGTCCAGTAGTGTGTGTGAAGTTTTAGTGTGGTGAGTGGGAGAAAGTGGGAGGACCGCCAAGCTGCATGCCTGAAACGTATTCAATAGATGGGTGGCTTCGGAAGAACCTGGATTTAGAAGGTTTGTATTAAAATCTCCCATCATTATAAAATGTTCGTACATAGGTAACAGTCTGTTAATATCAGTCTCTAAGTCATTCAGACGGCGAGCTTTAGGCGGTTTGTATACTACACCTACCAAGCATTTAACAGTAGCGACCTGTATCTCTATGAACATGTACTCAGGTTTACGCTCGTACTGTTGAGGCGACTGACAGATAATTTGAGGTTTCAAGCGCGAAGAGACAAAAGCACAGACCCCACCTCCCCCTTTGCCAAGTCTGTCATTCCTCAGAAGGCAGTAGCCAGGTAATTCAAGATTCTTAGCTTGATGTTTGACTTTCAACCAACTTTCACTGCATAAGATGATATCAAAGGACAGGGGAATGAAAATCGCTTTGAGTTCATCTATACGAGTTTGAGAAACTAAACTCTGGGCATTAAGGTGACATATGTGAAGTGCGCTTTTATGTCTATTTAGGGCTGACTGGAGAATGTGTGTTGTAGCTTCAAGGGGTGGGGTTCGGGTCAATGGACTAGCAGGTAGACAGGTTGAAGGGATGGGTGGGGAAGGGGAAGTGTGACAAGGAAAAGTATTGCTATGGTCAGAGGGATTACTGCTGTTAGTGGTATGCATTGCCAATTGCTAAAATGAAAACTAACTAGAAGTAGAACACAGCATGCGAATACATCCAATGAATAATCAGCAATTTACGTACTTTAGATAGCTAAATTGTCTATAATAATAATAATAATAATAATAATAATAATAATAATAATAATAATAATAACGTGCAACAGCAGATTACGCGTACAGAATGACTCGAGTAGGAGCTTATTCTCCGTAGTGTAGATGTTAGATATATGTATACGTAAATACGGGGACCTGATTTAAATTAGAACCAGTTAGGAAAGTGATTAAAGAGTAAGTCAATCGACAGATGGTAGGATAAGAAGACAGATAAGCTAATCGATATTTAGATCAATTAATACGGTAAATGGATAGATAGATAGATAGATAGATAGATAGATAGATTTTCTTAAACTAAATTGAAAGATAGCTTCTCGGCTGTGACTTACGGTAAAGGATGGGATCAATGCTTTACTTCTCGCAGCCCAGCGCTCGCTACATTTAGCCGCGCGCGGAGCGACTCTCGTTTGTTTGTCGTTTCTTTACACAACACAAAACTGGTGGTCAGTTCTGCCAACGTCTGTACTTAGGAACTAATGTGGACTTAGGAACGAGAACGTGTTGATGATTATTGTTACACGATTGGTCTATTGTTATATCCAGGTACAAGACCATTGACCTGGACGGTTAGAAGCCGCGAAGCGGCCTTAGGCCAGGTACAAGACCATTGGCCTGGACGGTTAGAAGCCGCGAAGCGGCCTTAGGCATCTACTTTCGATACCTGGTGGTGGTGATTATTCTTCCTGCCGTGCGGACGGCTACGATAGGATCTGGACAAGACCATTGGCCTGGACGGTTAGAAGCCGCGAAGCGGCCTTAGGCATCTAGTTTCGATACCTGGTGGTGGTGATTACTCTTACACGATTGGTCTGGACTTGTTCTTGCCGTGCGGATGGTTAGGATACGATCTGGGCGGTTACGATAGGATCTGGGCAAGATTCCTGCCGCGAAGCGGCCTTAGGCATCTACTTTCGATACCTGGTGGTGGTGATTATTCTTCCTGCCGTGCGGACGGCTACGATAGGATCTGGACAAGACCATTGGCCTGGACGGTTAGAAGCCGCGAAGCGGCCTTAGGCATCTAGTTTCGATACCTGGTGGTGGTGATTACTCTTACACGATTGGTCTGGACTTGTTCTTGCCGTGCGGATGGTTAGGATACGATCTGGGCGGTTACGATAGGATCTGGGCAAGATTCCTGCCGTGCGGACGGCTACGATAGGATCTGGACAAGACCATTGGCCTGGACGGTTAGAAGCCGCGAAGCGGCCTCAGGCATCTAGTTTCGATACCTGGTGGTGGTGATTACTCTTACACGATTGGTCTGGACTTGTTCTTGCCGTGCGGATGGTTAGGATACGATCTGGGCGGTTACGATAGGATCTGGGCAAGATTCCTGCCGTGCGGACGGCTACGATAGGATCTGGACAAGACCATTGGCCTGGACGGTTAGAAGCCGCGAAGCGGCCTCAGGCATCTAGTTTCGATACCTGGTGGTGGTGATTATTCTTACACGATTGGTCTGGACTTGTTCTTGCCGTGCGGACGGTTAGAAGCCGCGAAGCGGCTCTAGGCATCTAGGCATCTAGTTTCGTGTGGAAATACGATTGGTCAAGAGGGTCTGGGGAAGCGCGCAGTCTTAGTTGGAAAATGGCTGCTTGCGGTGGATGTATTGTTAATTTAAGAGGTTTTGTGCGGGATTATGACGGTAAAGTGAATGATTTGGTGCAATTGTATACAAGGCACGGCTTACTTTCGGATCACAGAGTGTGTGATAAGTGTGGACGGGAAGTTAAATTGACTGTCAGTGTTAACGGCACTCGAATAATCTTTTCGTGTCGCCGTCGATTGGAAGGGGGGGTGAGGTGCGGGTGGTTTGTAAGTGCACGAAAAAACACTTTCTTTGAAGGTTCTACTTTGAAGTTATTCGATATAGGATATTTTATCGTCCTCTGGTGTATACAACCCAAACCGCTGGGCCCAATTGTGAAGCTTGAGTTGGGGTTTTCCAGCAAAACAATAGTTGATTGGTGCAGCTTTTGTCGAGAGGTATGTGTAGACTGGGTGGTGGCGAATAAAAAAAAATTGGTGGGCCAGGTATTATCGTCGAAATAGACGAAAGTAAATTTGGCAAAAGGAAGTATAACAGGGGCAGGCGTGTGGACGGACAGTGGTGTTTTGGAGGCGTGGAGAGGGAAAACCACAAAAACTTTTTTGTTGTACCTGTGGAGAAAAGGGACAAAGTCACTTTGCTCCAAGTAATTAAAGACTGGATACTGCCTGGTACAGTTATCATATCTGATTGCTGGAAGGCGTATGATTGCTTGGAGCACGAGGGATTCGTGCATCTCCGCGTCAATCATTCCGTTGAGTTTGTGGACACGATAAAGAGTCGTCACGTCCATAGGGGGAACAGGAGGACGATGCCCAACAATCGTCCTGCCGTGCACACACAGAATATAGAAAATCGGTGGCGTCACTTCAAGCACGGCAGCTATTCTGTTCCAGGGTTCGGCAGGAAGAAAGAGTATTTCGTGGGATATCTTGCCGAATCCCTATTCAAGAGCACCTTCCCCCTAGACGCGAGAGTGCACGAATTCTTCAAAGCTGCCGCAGCCCTGTACCCGCCTCTACATTAACGTAAGTATTTAATTACTGCTCTTGTGTATTTCACATTGTCCCACATAGTTTCCTTTACATAGTGTTTGTGCTTTAATTCAGCCGGGGTTGGTAACGCAATGTATTTATCAGCATTGATGGCAATGACGTCACATTCTGTTCACGTTGACCAATAAGAATGCGAGTAGCTACTTTAGACATGGCCGATGGCGGGTGCTATTCTTCATTAGGTTATAAAAGTAAATGTGCTTCTTGGGGCGGGATGGTGGGTTTATAGACACTGCAATGAACACATCGCTCCTCTATAAGGAATTACAAGTAAGATTTGCATTATTTTAACTCCCTTATAATGTTATAAACGCTGGGCTGCGAGAAGTAAAGCTTTACCAAGGATGGGAAGTAGACTCACATTATCAAGTGATAAAGCAGCACTGCAACAGAACCTTATGCCATAGGAAGTTCCTTTAACTGGCAAACTCTTAATTTCATCCCGTCCGCCTTCTTGATTATGATGTCTCCCGAATCAGTCCAAGTGTTTGTAAGCCCAAAACGCTGGATTGCTGTCTTCAAGATGGACATTCTGACAGCCGTAAGGTCTTCACGGATTGTTGTAGATGATCCTTTCAGTTTCCTTTTCTTCGTGAAGACGTCCTGCCGTGAACGATAAGACAAAAATTTCACTAGGATAGGTCGTGTTTTTCCTGGAGATCGAGGTCCTACTCTGTGACACCTATCGATGTCATTAAGTCTCACATCTGCACCTACTGCTTTGCACACGTTAAGCACTAGTTCATCGCAGTTTTCGTTCGAACTTTCAGGAATGCCGAAAATTCTTACATTATTTCTCCGGCTATATTGCTCCAATGAATCACAATTAGCGTCCATATCCTCCTTCAGTTTGCGAATTTCCGCCTCCTTCTTATCAAGTTTTTCAGTTAACTCTGACAACGCTTCGATATTAAATTTTAAACTTTTTTCAAGTTCTTTATGACCACTTCTGTTATGCGGGTCGAAATGGCCTGCACAATTTTTTCAAGGAAGCTGTCCGAGTTAATGAAGTCGTCCAGCGCGCACTTCACGAGGCGGTCTACGTTGGCAGCACTGGTAATGGCTGGGCTTCCAACTCCGTTGTTTCGGCGACCCATTTTCTTTACAATGCTAATTTGGAATTAAAAGAAGATCAATACCAACAAAACGTGTGTGTATATTGATTGGTAAATACAAATGTAACACTTCCGCAAATTTTTGTCGCTTTCACTGCTGTATAACACCTTCAAATCACTTGATTACTGTGGAGCCTCACTCACTCACGTCCGTCACCAAGCATGTCACCCGGTAGATGGGTACGGTGCTGCTATCAGGCGGAGGAACAATTCAACAAGGTTAAGTTTTGTGTTCGTTGATTCATAATCTCTTTGACTATCCGTGTTGATATTACTGTGAATTGGAATTCAACCAATCAGAGAGGATTTCTGATAAAACAGTAGGGAATTTTTTATAGTAGGGTCAAGTGTCATTTTCCGTATTCTTCTGTGTACGAAAAGAGGCAGTGACGTCATAGTATTAAATAATAATAATAATAATAATAATAATAATAATAATAATAATAATAATAATAATGGCGTTTTGTCTCCGGAGAGGTCTGTTGCAGGTATTTTGAGTTGACGCCTAATAGGCGACCTACGCGTCTGTCAGAATGGGACTCTACCAATGATGAATTCTAATGTTGAAGGCGGCATACAAGCCCAATCCCCGAACCATAGAAATTAACCAATCAAGGTTAAAATCCTCGACCCGGCTGGGAGTCGAACCGGGTTCTCTTTGGACCAAAGGCAGCACGCTAACCATTTATCCATGGAGACAGGAATAGTATTAAATAAAATACCTCTTTACGTTCTTCAAATAGTGTGGAAAGTGAAACCTCACGATACTGTATTTACTTACCGCAAACGTCTATCAACATTAATAGCATACCATCTAAAATTTTTCAGTGCATTTAAAATAGTTACTTAAATACTTGGAGTTGGCTATACTGTGTCATGAGGGCGAGTGAAGTGGACTGTTCGAAGGGTGATCCCTGAACCGAGCATCATCGCGTGTTAATCTTCTTCTTCTTCTTCTTCTTCTTCTTCTTCTTGCGTTCCGGCCTTCTAAGGACCACGTTGCAATTTCAATTCTTCCTCCTTAGTTGTTCTTTCCTTTTCTTCCAGTATTCTCTCATTGTTTCACTGTGCTTCTTTTTCCTGTCTTCAGCCCACTTTGTGCCTGTTTTCTTTTTCTTCCTCCCTTGGACTCCCTCCATTTGAAAGGCTTTCTTCCTAAAAATCTTTCTTTCCAATAATTATTCTTCTCCTCTTACGTTGTTCCTTTCCAGGCTTTTCCTGACTTCTTGAATCCAGCTGGTGGTTGATTTATTTTCCCAAAGGTACTTGAAGATTCGTTTATTTAGTCTATTGTCATCCATTCTGTAAATGTGTCCAAGAAATAGCAGTCTCCTTTTTCTTATTGTTTCTGATATGTTTTCTATGTTCTGGTAAATTTCATTGTTACTTCTTAATTTCCAAAATTCTGCAATTTTTAGAGGACGTAATATTTTCCTTACAATTCTGCTTTCTAATATGTCTAATTTATCAAGCTTGTGGTTCTGTGTTAGACATTCGCTGGCATACAGGCATTCTGGTTTCACTACGGTGGTGTAATGCTTCATTTTAAGTTATGTTGATAAGCACTTTTTGTTATAAGTATTCTTAGTTATACCGTAAGCTCTTTCCATCTTTTGTATCCTCTCCTCTATAGCAGATTTTTCTAAATCATTTTCTCGAATTGTCTCACCCAAATATTTGAATTTCTTTACCTTTTCTATTTGACCAATATCTGTTACTGAAAACTTCGGGGCACTTTTCATATTCGTCAAAATTATTTTTTTTCGGCAGAGATTCCCAAGCCTGTCATGTTGGCTGTCTTTTCATGGAGATTAACTTGCATTGCTGCATCTATTTTTTTAAATAAAAATAAAAATAAAGTCAAAAAAGCCAAGAAAGACTGGAAAGGAACAACATACGAGAAGAAGAATTATTGGAAAGAAAGATTTTTAGGAAGAAAGTCTTACAAATGGAAGGATTCCAAGGAAGAAAGGAAAGGAAAACAGGCACAAAGTGGACTGAAGACAGGAAAAAGAACCACAGTGAAACAATGAAAGAATACTGGAAGAAAAGGAAAGAAAAACTAAGGAGGAACAATTGAAATTGTAACGTGGTCCTTAGAAGGCCGGAACGCAAGAAGAAGAAGAAGAAAAGTCAACATAACATAAAATTATTTATTGTACGCTAAATGGATGAAGTGTTTCACAACTTATCAACTCATACAATACTATAACTCTAGGTCTAGCATTCTGACCCAATCAACTGCTTCATCCGATGTGCGGTGAATGTCCATTAGCGTTCCTTTGAAAGCACGAATTGGGCAGTCAGCAACAATGTGGTGGATTGACTGAGAAGAGACACCACAATCACAATCTGCAGAGCTAGTCCAACCCCATTTGCACAACAGATAACCACATCTACCTTGTCCAGTTCTTATTCGATTGATGATTCTCCACTGTCGTCTTGGAAGATCAAATACTTGTACTCGTTTGGAAGGATTCTCAACTAAATGTTTGATCCAGAAGTGGTAGCTAATCACACTAACCACTACACCTCAGAGGCGGATTATGGTGAATTTACTTATTTAAAATTAAATATTTAATTATATTTTGATATGTCATCACGCAAATCAAATCATCCATGTTTTATTTTTCGTTTGTTGTTATGGAAAATGTAAGTGATGAATACATAGAGTTATGTGGTAATGAAACATCAACATTAATGGTATTTGAAGGAGTGAATAGTCCTCTAAGTTAGCAGAGTCTTAAATATGGTCTGGATTAATGAAGGCAATATGAACTTTATGATATATTGAACCCATAACTCTACGATGAAAAATAATTCCAAATATTTATTTCAGCTACAAACAACTTTTTTGAGAGTAGCCATGTTTTTATTTCAAGAGCCTCGCTATCTCGTGGGAACGGACTCTCCGTGACAAGCGAGCCGCGAGCTCGTGAAATGCCGGGATACTTCGGTTGACCTCGAGTATTGAATAATTTATCAATTTCGAAAAATCCTTCATAACGAGAGACTTTGTCGACATGGTAAATCAAGGAATATAGGAACCAAAGTGTTAATAAACCTTACGTGAAGATAGAATCCCTAGGGTAACTATAAATGCAGTTAAGCCTGGAGGAAATTTGGCGTCCTACTCGCGGATTTGCGACACGTGCCGAGGTCATTTTCCTGAAGAAAGACCGCGAAACTACGTGTCAGAAATAATTCATTACGCCCGTTGCAAGTATGGGAAAAATATGAAATTAACACCATAATGAATTATAAGTCTGTCCGAATTTATGGAATAAATTTCAAGAAAATTGGTCCAGTGGATGTGGAATTAGCAGATTGCACAACCGAGCTTCGTGGAGAGGGTGGCGTCCCTCACAGGTGGTATATAAGAAACCCCCTCCACATATTTTACACACATAGTCTGAAGGTCTGGACGGTGAAACCCACGTCACTCGTTGCAAGAAAGTGCGAGGTTTAGTTTTCAAAATAACTTGTCATACATATTCGTGTCAATGGTTCAAGTAGAATAGTAAATGGAAGGTGATAGAAATTTTCTTGAGCTTCCGCCGATGAAAACTATGAATTTTTCTGCGTATTACAATTGTGTGTGTTTCATTTTTATCAAAGGGAGTCTGGAGGCTAGCCGGTGAGGGCTGATTTTTTGTTATCTATTTGAAACACCTGAACAGCATTAGAGTTACGAAAGCAGAGTCCTGGGAAAACAGTGGTAGTCACAGGTTGAGAAGGGTGCTCGTCGCACGTTAATCGCGAAGAAAGTGCGGTATTTGCGGTGTTAATCGATACCAAGTGTAACATCTGTGTAGTTTAAGTTATATATATAAGAAGATGATATATACTGTAGCCATGAAAGGCTAAATAAGAGGGCAGCTGGCTAAATGTGCCTAGAATCTGCAGGTTGTCTACGATTACAGGTCTGTGACTATATTTTCATTAATGTTGTAGTATAGAATTTGTTTGTCCCAATAAATTTTTCAATGCGTGTGTCGAATTAATATTTAATAATGATCAGGTGAATGTGTTACATTTCTGGTCGTCGTGTGAAACTCTTCAGGGCAGTAGAATTCACTTCGAGAAACTATAAAATGCGAAGTTTAAATAATGTGTTAATATTCTTTGAGATAGTGTTCAAGTTGAGCAAAGTTAGAAAGGTGACAACGATAATGTAGTCATGGTGAATGCCTTAATTTCGAATATGGTATGGGTTCAGAAAAAATTGTCGGAATAATAATAATAATAATAATAATAATAATAATAATAATAATAATAATAATATTTACAGCGGGATAACATTTTTCTATGTTAAAAGTGTATTTAACAGATATGTTAAGTAAGATTTGCGTTCGTCTCGAAATCCAGTGAAGTCTGATAAAGTTCTATTTATTCGTGGGAAGTTAATTTTCGTGACACCGTGTATGTCGGTGATATAGGAAATCACGGTGTGTTATTGTATTCTCGAGGTTCGAAAGTTGTAGAAAAAATAAAACTGAAAAGATTCTTATAAAGTTGTTCGTCACGGGAGTGTTGAGGTGAGAAGTTGTGAAACAGGAAGATATGGATTGTGCCGGAATGATATGTTGAGGGAATAGTTGTGTAGATGTTGAAGGCAGAGGAAGCCTGTATTTAGTGAGTAATGCCGCCGTGATAGGCGATAAAGATGAATTTTTGAGATAGGCTGTATATTAAATGTGATATTTCTGAGTCAGGCTGTAGTGAAATTCCGCTAACAATCCGGGACAGCTGACCGGGTGAAGGTTGGTTCGAAATGAGTACTTTGTGATGCACATTAAGATTTCAAGTCAAGATCTCCCAGTGAAAAGCAATTCTGTAGAAGATTGTAGTTCTTGGCAGTTAAGTCCAAGTGACGATTTATGTAAAGTCAGCATAATGAATATTATAGTAGGCGTCCTAAAGGGTAGAAGAGCATTCTGAATACACGGTTGGTGTTATTTGACTGTTATAACAATTTTCCACTCAGTAAATTTCATACATTACGAGACGACAAATTATCATTAAATCGGAAACATTGTGGGATGAGATATTGGACGTTATTAAAGCGATAGTTCGGCTGTGTAGATTCATTGAATTTCGCTTCACTAGATAGTTTACGGATGTGGATGTTTGGAATAGTGAGATGGTAGGCGAAGTTTGGGCCCCACCCTAGAATTACAGTGTGGATTTTTGCGGTGGTGATGATTACTGTTTTGGCGATATTCACGTATTGTTAGACGTGTGCCGAAAGTCATTATTATTTTCAAAACTTATTGCGTATGTCGAGATCGTGTTTGAGTTGTGGATTGCTTGCCACGCGTTATTCATTTTTCAATTTTACGTTTTATTGACAAGATAGGGACTTAGTTGCATATCCCGACTTGCGTTCATTCAGTGGCAAGATTTGTTTCATTGTGTGCTGTAGTTTCGACAAGATTTCCAGCTAAAATATCTAAGAGTGTGTTCGAAGTTACGATTTCGCCTGACATTCTAGAGGAAGCGTAGACAACCCAGTTCCGCTCGACAATAGATTTAGGACGTCACACATTATCATGGGAGTATACTGATGATAAGACGTCCCAGTTTACGCTCAACGATAGGTTTAGGAAGGTGTGTGTGTGTACATAGAGGTTAGTGTTAGGGTGCGTAGACACTAGGTAGGCCCGACGATAGGTTTAGGGTGTCGTCTGTATATACTTAAGCCTTCTATTAATGTTTTTGCGAAGTGACTTGAGCGATGGTAGTGTCTGCAGTAGTGTATGTAATGCGAAGAGTGTTAGCTAAGTATTATTGAGGCCATGTTTCGACAGCCCTTACCAGCTGGAAGGTGTTTACCTAAGATTATGGAACCACTAGTGGCATGAACGTGAGGGTTGTCCAATATTAGGTACTGAACTAACGGTGATTGAGTATTTACTGCGGTTTGCCATGCGCGTTTGAGTTCATTGAACTTCAGTATTTTATTTTAGTTACGGACTTAATTGTTCAGACGTCCGATTGCTTTGCTAGTGTGCGTGTTGACACTTAGTTCATTTATGTGAGACTTGAGTTACGAATGCGGGTTCGATTCGTCAGCCGGGAATATATTTTATTTTCAATTTTTGTCGTTCTTTCATTTTTGTAATAGTTGATTGTGGTCGATCAATAACTTTGTAGTTAGTTAGTTGGACGAACAATAAGTAGATGGATTTGTAATGGTAGTCGTTGTTGTACAGGAAAGAATTCCTAGATTTTTGGTTTTATTTTACCATGTGGACTTGTAATTTTATTAAACTTAATGTAACCGTTTATAACCTGAAAGTTGGTTTCATAAGAATATTTTTTCATGTGATTTACCACTTTTGAATTTAACTTCAGTGTTTGGCATTTCTTCTAAATGCGTGATGAATAAGTGTTTCCTTCATTTCGCAGTTTTGTTCCTTCAGAACGACGTAACGTAAGACCCTCTGCGGATCGAGTTGTTGTTGGTTCCTTCTGAACAGCTGTTTGGGTGATGCACGTTTTAGCATTGGGATTATTCTATAACTTAAGGGTGTCACGAGATGGCAATAAATGGTGGAATTTTATTTTCAATTATGAATGCTGCTGTTAACTTGTACTGAACACCATGCTTTCTAATAGTACTTCGCAACCTATCCAAAGCAACTGATAGTCAATTTGGTTCTATTAAGGGTCCATTCGGTGGGTGTTCTCATATCCGATAGGATATTTGACTGGTGGATAACCTTAGTTAAATGTAAATCTGGTATTCTACTTGTTGACGGTCAGATTCTCCACGGATCGAATGGATTAATTCTCAGTTATCGTTTGGATCAATAGGTACCCGATTTTCAGGTTTCTTTTCATTTTTCTAGTTTTCGCTGTCCATTATTCTGTGATATTTCTACTTTTCTCCGAAGAAAATTCTTCGATACTGTAACTAATGAAACTAACGCCATGCAATGTGACTGCGTTTGAAACATTAAATAATTTTTTCTTGATTAATGATATATAAATAAATTTTTGCATTTAATTGATTAAATAAAAGTTATTAAGCACATATTTGCTCCTCATTTCAATTAGTTAGGCTCTCTTCTGAACCCCATCGTTTGGTTAAGATCGTGGCCGAAATATTCCCGCTACTACCCCAAGATTTAAGAGTTTGATATTGCTCTACTGCAGCATCTGTGGCCGACCAACGATGGAATGGTAAGTTAAAGGGTTCAACATGCGATATTTATCTTTCGGAAATTGATAACCTACACATTCATCAATATGGTGATGTCGACAGGTTACTTGAGCTGGGAATGCTGATGCACCATTCTTGGTGTAGATGGGTACGGTGCTGCTATCAGGCGGAGGAACAATTCAACAAGGTTAAGTTTTGTGTTCGTTGATTCATAATCTCTTTGACTATCCGTGTTGATATTACTGTGAATTGGAATTCAACCAATCAGAGAAGATTTCTGATAAAACAGTAGGGAATTTTTTATAGTACGGTAAAGTGTCATTTTCCGTATTATTCTTTGTACGAAAAAAAGCAGTGACGTCAAAGTATTAAATAATAATAATAATAATAATAATAATAATAATAATAATAATAATAATAATAATAATAATAATAATAATGGCGTGTTGTCTCCGGAGAGGCCTGTTGCAGGTATTTCGAGTTGACGCCTGATAGGCGACCTGCGCATCTATGAGAATGGGACCTTACCGATGATGAATTCTAATGTTGAAGGCGGCACACAAGCCCAATCCCCGAACCATAGGAATTAACCAATCAAGGTTAAAATCCTCGACCCGGCTGGGAGTCGAACCGGGTTCTCTTTGGACCAAAGGCCAGCACGCTAACCATTTATCCAATGAGCCAGGAATAGTATTACATAAAATACCTGTTTACGTTCTTCAAAATAGTCTGGAAAGTGAAACCTCACGATACTGTATTTACTTACCGCAAACGTCTATCAACATGAATTACATACCATCAGAAACTTTTTCAGCCCATTTAAAATAGTTACTTAAATACTTGGAGTTGGCTACACTGTGTCATGAGGGCGAGTGAAGTGGACTATTCGAAGGGTGATCCCTGAACCGAGCATCATCACGTGTTAATCTTCTTCTTCTTCTTCTTCTTCTTCTTCTTCTTCTTCTTGCGTTTCGGCCTTCTAAGGGCCACGTTACAATTTCAATTCTTCCTCCTTAGTTGTTCTTTCCTTTTCTTCCAGTATTCTTTCATTGTTTCACTGTGCTTCTTTTTCCTGTCTTCAGCCCACTTTGTGCCTGTTTTCTTTTCCTTCCTCGCTTGGACTCCTTCCATTTGAAAGACTTTCTTCCTAAAAGATCTTTATTTCCAATAATTATTCTTTCCAGGTCTTTCCTAACTTCTTGAATCCAGGTGGTGGTTGATTTATTTTCCCAAAGGTACTTGAAGATTCGTTTATTTAGTCTATTGTCATCCATTCTGTAAATGTGTCCAAGAAATAGCAGTCTCGTTTTTCTTATTGTTTCTGATATGTTTTCTATGTTCTAGTAAATTTCATTGTTACTTCTTAATTTCAAAAACTCTGCAATTCTTTTTTTTTTTTGCTAGGGGCTTTACGTCGCACCGACACAGATAGGTCTTATGGCGACGATGGGATAGAAAAGGCCTAGGAGTTGGAAGGAAGCGGCCGTGGCCTTAATTGAGGTACAGCCCCAGCATTTGCCTGGTGTGAAAATGGGAAACCACGGAAAACCATCTTCAGGGCTGCCGATAGTGGGATTCGAACCTACTATCTCCCGGATGCAATCTGAAATTCTTAGAAGACCTAATATTTTCCTTATAATTCTTCTTTCTAATATGTCTAATTTATCAAGCTTGTAGTTCAGTGCTAGACATTCGCTGGCGTACAGGTATTCTGGTTTCACTACTGTGGTGTAGTGCTTTAAGTTTTGTTGATAAGCACTTTTTGTTGTAAGTATTCTTAGTTTTACCGTAAGCTCTTTCCATTTTCTGTATCCTCTCCTCTATAGCAGATTTTTCTAAATCATTTTCTCGAATTGTCTCACCCAAATATTTGAATTTCTTTACCTTTTCTATTTGACCAATATCTGTTACTCAAAACTTCGGGGCATTTTTAATATTCGTCAAAATTATGTTTTTTCGGCAGAGATTCCCAAGCCTGTCATGTTGGCTGTCTTTTCATGGAGATTGACTTGCATTGCTGCATCTATTTAAAAAAAAATAAAAATCAACATAACATAAAATTATTTATTGTACGCTAAATGGATGAAGTGTTTCACAACTTATCAACTCATACGTAAAAGAGGATGATTGCCTAGTTGTACTTCCTCTTAAAACAATAATCACCACTACCACCTCATACGTAAAACCTCAGTCCTGGCCACTGTAACGTAAATAACAATCGGAAGTCATTTGCATGACAAGAGAAGAGAATTATTCATTGTAGTTATTATGGTATAATTAGCGTAATGTAGGTCCTGTAATGCATAGGAACTGTTTAGCTAGAAACGTGACTAGAATTAACGTTCACCCATGCTGTCACTGCCGATAGTTGCAGTGATGAAGTACAGGTGTGCACGTGATAGATTGCTACGTGATGTGAGTGATAGACCATGGAAATTATTACGTGGCATAATTATTTTCACTATTTATTTGGGTCTTTATAAACTGGCGCAGTTAGGGCTTTTGGCTCTCTGATCACCACCACTACCACCATCTTGGCCCTTTTATACTATTAACCACGGAAGCTTAGAATTAACTTGAAATATCGTGGTAATAAATAAACTCGTGTCCTCGTCCCGAGGTGGTGCAGCTCTTTTCAGGCACACCCCCATTGGAGGTGAGCTGCATGTACCATTTAAACCAAATACCAGCCCTCCTGCCGTACTTAAATTTCTGACAGTACCAGGAATCGAACCCGTGCCCCCGAAGACGGCAGCTAATAACACTAACCGTTACGCTACGGAGGAATATCGTGGTAATAATGGTGAAGGGTGTATTTCGAGTAAGGGTAGACAGTATAGATTTTCTTTTGCTACTAATAACACTTTTTGAAAGAAATACGATAAACAATCCAAGTATTTAATCCAAACTTGTGAAATGCTCTTCCATATTCTAAATAGCTCCAATTCACCTAAATACTTCTGTTTTTTAATTCCATACGTCGATTCTTCTCTTCTGAAAAATCATCAGTGACGCACTCCTTAGAGCTTGGATCACTCGCCAATCAGTTCTAAATAGCCAAGGATGGTAAACACAACAATATTTCATTAGTCAAGGAATTTCTCAGAAATATCTTCACTCATTTAAAGCACTCATGTTGCGTTCACAAGATGCAGTTGTAGCAAGGAAGCTTTCTTTTTTGCTAGTAGCTTTACGTCGCACCGACACAGATAGGTCTTATGGCGACGATACACCTTTTTCTCAGCAAGGAAGCTTAAAACAAGGCGTAGAAACTTCTAAGCTGTCCATATATTACTTGAGGATCACTGAAGAAAATGAATTTTATAAGTTAATGTGCTGGTTTATGCTTTGTGGAATCAGAATGAGTAATTCTTTAGCTGATATCCCTAGTCATTTTCATCAGCTAGTTCTGAGGAAAGACCGTGCCAGAAAGAACCCAAACATAACAGTAGAGTTTTTTCTTTTGATGCTTCCCATCAACTGTTTCGAATACCATTGAGATCTGTTTTACCATCTTGCTGACTTGTAATATTGCAGTGGTAGCTCAAAGCAGAAATTTTGAAGATGGTGTAGGCATTTTTTCAGCCGACTTGGACAAAATGGCAACATTCTTCAAGTTTTGGCGATTAATCCCAAGTGCTTCTAAGACCGAGGTTTCATGTTTCCATCTCAGCAACCGACTCGCAAATTACGAGCCATTTGTTTTATTCCTTGGTGAAATAATAAAGTACAACCCGTTCCCGGAATATCTAGGAGTTACCCTGGACAGAACTCTGAGTTACAAAGAACACCTCACGAAGCCCTCTCACAAAATAGCTACAAGCAATAACATCCTGCACAAGCTTTGTGGCAGTTCCTGCGGAGCCTCGGCTGATTTCTTGCGATTAGCGGGTATCAGTCTTGTCTACTCTGCAGCGGAATACTGTGCCCCGGTATGGCTGGAAAGTGCACATGTGCATGAAGTGGATACAGTTAAATGATACCATACGCTGCAAACTGGTATTGTAGAGTCAACACCTCGCCACCGGTTATCCGTACTTAGTAATATCCCACCATCCCACCTGAGGAGAAAGTATGCTCTGCTGAGAGAAGCAAAGAAGATCTGGTCATCTCCCTCATTACCATCCCCCTGTGGGTGGGGGCGGTAGAATAACACCCACGGTATCCCCTGCCTGTCGTAAGAGGCGACTAAAAGGGGCCCCAGGGGCTCTGAACTTCGGAGCGTGGATTGGCGACCACGGGGCCCTTAGCTGAGTCCTGGCATTGCTTCCACTTACTTGTGCCAGGCTCCTCACGTTCATCTATCGTGTCTGACCTCTCTTGGTCAACTCTTGTTCTTTTCCGACCCCGACGCTATTAGGTTTGCGAGGGCTAGGGAGTCTTTCAATTTCACGCCCTTCGTGGCCCTTGTCTTTCTTTGACCGGTATCTTCATTTTTCGAAGTGTTGGACCCCTTCCGTTTTTCTCTCTGATTAGTGTTATACAGAGGATGGTTGTCTAGTTGTACTTCCTCTTAAAACAATAATCACCACCACCACCTCATTACCAGTTCACCAGGAATTTTGTTACCCATCGCCACAATGACTTCGATTTAGGATACAAGCAAGTATACTTGCCGGTCGACTCTTGAGGGATAATTTTAATCTAAACGAGAGATGGCGGGATTCGTGGTCAAATTCAACGTCTGGAACTAATGCTCATGAGATAAATCCAACTCGGAAAATGAAGGGATTCGATCTCCCAGGAAAACTAAGGTGTCTCCTCAACAGACTGAGAACAGGGCATGGACGCTGAAATTTCTTTCGCCATAAGCGGGGTTGGATGGATTCTCCAATGTGTGAATGCAATGAAGAGAAGCAAACTATGGACCATGTCATCCTGCGCTACCCTCTTCATGCCTACTCTGGAAGCCCCAGCGACCTGTTTCATCTTTCAGAAAGTGCTGTAGAGTGACTGGAAAACTTGGACCTGTACTTATGAATTTGTTGTTATAATCGCCATGTTGTTGTGTATGTTGGGTATTCAGCCCGAAGGCTGGTGTGATCCTCTGCAACTCCGCCAACAGCTGTCACAAATAGCCTAGGCGTCACTGAAGAGGCGTACGAGGGAAATGAGGAGTGATGTAGTTTCCCGTTGCTTTCCTCATCGAGCCAACCGTTGCTATGACATATCAGTCTGCCAAGCCCACTGAAATGCATGCAACAACCGACCCTATGAGCAATATTTTCACACCATTTATAACAGGAACTGGCTGCATAAGGAATGGTATTACTAGCTTTGCTCATACCTCAGTCACTTTCATATTGTCAAAGCCAAAGATGAGACTGAGACAGGGCAATAAAAGTAACAAATTTGATATAGCCATACCAGAAGACATAGCGCACTGTAAACACTACATCTTGCCAACAAAGGCATATAATCGCCATACGATTAAATAAATAAATAAATAAATAAATAAATAAATAATTAGCTTAGGTCTGTTTTATTTTTAAATTCACGTTTCTCTTCATAAGTTGATTTGGAAAAACTTTGAATTAATAAAATGTCAAGAGGTCAGGTGGCTTAAATCATACATTTCTAAGACTGAAACGCTTTCTCACCAACCTACACCGTGCGAGAGGCTACATTGAACAATAAACGCGAGATCAGCGAGCACTAAACAGTGAGACTGCGAGAGACTTTGGAAGGAACGCCTCAAGCTATGGTGTTTTCCTCGAATTGTTTTCGCTCTTGCGCATGCCCTGTTATCAAATTTTCTGTGAGATCCGAAAGTGCTGCTGCGCTGTGGCGGAGTCGTTAAAGGAAACTTCTCACCAACAACCGACCAACACAACCAAATACAGTAGAGGCAATACGCGACACTCTGCGAGATATCGAGGGACAGCGATTAGAGCTCTGTCTAGCGGAGTGACCTGGAGTTTTGATTCTGTCATAAGAGCACGTGTTGTTTGTGAAGTTTTTGGCGATATTTATGCGTTTGTAGTAAGTTGACATAAGTAAATAGTAGCATGTGCTATTCCTTTATATCTCCTCTCAAGATGAGTGGAATGATATGTGCTGTGTTTGGCTGCAATAACTAAGAAGTGCAGAAGGATTCGCGGTGTTTCTTCCGTTTCCCTCATGACAAGAAAATGTAAGTAAATATTGCGTTTGCATACATATTCTTCAAGTGATACGAGATTTTTTTAGTATTTTCTAAACTTCTGACCTGCGTGACTCATATTTTAACTGGCTTAAAATATAATAAGCTTATTTTGTTGTGTAGTGCAGCAGTTAACCTTCAATACCGATGCATTGTTGTAGGTGCGATATGTGGATTTTCATTTAATTCAGGAAAATGCATGTGCATATGTGTGTGGCTGCTTGTGTTCCAAGTTACCCCATTTGGAATGCCGTAATGCGTTGTGAAGCACTGAAGAAAATGTGGGTGACTTAAGAAATGTACATATTTTGTTGAAACAAAATTATGATGCAAATTTGCTTTATACTAATATAATGGTAAGTATTGCTTATAGGGAAATTTTGAATACATTTGAGGCAAAATTTATAGATTTTCTTTCTGTTAGTAGGGTTGAAGTTAAGAGAAAAATTGTCCTGCTCTTAAATGTTAATTCATTGAATCATGTGTGTAAGAAATGTGCCGATATTTTTATTGAAGAGTTAATGTGATTATGTTATGTTTTTAAATGAGAAAAAAGACAAATCTAGCCGTAAAAGTTCAGGCAGGAATGCTAAAGCTAAAAACGTAATGCATAAATGAAAGATCAAGCCCTTTCACAGCAGTCCATTTCACATCTTGTTCATATGTCTACTTTCAGTTTTTAAATAACAACCTGTTAAATAATTCTTCATTCCTTTATCCAGAATTGCTTTACCAACTTTGAAGTTAATATCTTAATAACATTTTATTTCTAGACGTAATTTATTTATCCATTTCCGTATATGCTTTCCATTGATATTTGAATTTAGCGCGAATTTTCAGGTCAGGCCACTAGGAGCGCCAGTTGCAAATTGTCTCCCATTTTAACAAGGCTAAATCCGCAAGTGTCGCGTATTGTCTCTACTGTATTTGGCACAACGTATTGGCTAGATACACAGTTGCAGAGGTCAGTGGATCAAAGCCCAAGAGACGTACAAATGTACGCAAATAAATGTTTCAGAATTTCAGTGAAATGATAAAATATCAAATATGTTTTTCTCCCGATTTCTACGGTAGACACTGTCTTCGCCACTGGTTGTAATCAATTACAATTAATGAGAAAAATATATGTCAGAAAAGGGGTAACAATAATACAGTTGTAGACATGATAATATAGCTTTTGGGCTTTTGTCGTGACAAGAAAACAAGGTGAAATTCTTTGCGTTCTGCAGAAAACTTAACTCCGCGTCTTTAGAAGACAATCTTGGCTATTCATGAGAAAGTCTTCTGTAATAATGGTGGTTTGAACTTGGGAATACGTTGCCGTGGATCTATTGTAAGTAGTACTCTCGTTTGTCACGAGATGGCTCACTGAGCACTTGTCTTCCGAATGGGAAGTGACGACGCCATCTTAGCTCCAATTCAGATGATAATAATAATAATAATAATAATAATAATAATAATAATAATAATAATAATAATAATAATTTCGTGTGCCTATTTCTAGCCGAGTACAGCCCTCGTAAGTTAGACCGTCCGATGCGGGTGGGCGGCATCTGCTATGTGTAGGTAACTGCGTGCTATTGTGGTGGAGGATAGCGGTATGTGTGGTGTGTAAGTTGCAGAGATTTTGGGGACAGCACAAACACCCTGCTCCTGAGCCTTTGGAATTAACCAATGAAGGTTAAAATCCCCGATCCGGCCGGGAGTCGAACCCGGCACCCTCTAAACCGAAGGCCAGTACGATGACCATTCAGCCGACGAGTCGGACTCTAATTAAGATGTTTCTAGTTAATTTGTAAGTGCGAAGTAAACAGCAAGGTCATCAGATGAATCATGATCATAAATGAGGGAAGGGAGTATATACCAAATCAGTTCTTTTAATAACGTAATGTAATTAATAGATATATGGCAGGGGCCGATGACCACGATGTGTGTTCCTTTAAAATCCATTATTATAACCATCATCATCATCTTTACGAGATGAGTGTTTACTTAAAAGGCATAGATTATTTTTCAAACGTAAAACTATAATGACTGTTCAGCAGTATTCCTATAATACAACCAAAGGAAACCAGAAACATCGTTCATTTGCAGAATTGTGTTTCGAATACTTGTGACAATTGAAAGTAATCAATAAGCACTATGTAGTGCGCTGCGTGGCAGTCTTTGTCAGGGGACGGCTGTGTTGTTCACTGCTGTCATAGCAGAAAAAATAGACTAGACAGTCTGACAGCATTAACTTTAATTTTATTTATTTCTTGCTGTAGGAACTCACAGCCTTGTGGCGAGAGCACGGTAGTTTCCATTCTCTGTCGCATGCGTTCTCCAGTGACCAATATTAGGGACAAGGATGAGTGAAATAGTAAGTTTCCTATTTTATTTTTCAGAAATAATAATAATAATAATAATAATAATAATAATAATAATAATAATATTGGTTTTACGTCCCACCAACTACTTTTTACGGTTTTCGGACACGCTGAGGTGTCGGAACGTTGTCCCTCTGGAGTTATTTTACGTGCCAGTAAATCGATCGACCTGGTGCTTGTTGTTTAAAGGGACCTAACATCTAGATCATCGGTCCTACCAACATGAAGTTGGCGTGCTTGAGCACTTACAAATACCGCCGGACTTGAGCTCAGAATGCCAGTGCTCTACCGCCTGAGCTACTCAGTCTGGCTGTTCAGAAATAAAGGAACGTGGATCGCTTAAGGAGACTCATAAATCTTCCACCTCGAAAAATAGACATTTTATAAATTTTGTTCCTCAATCCTGTAAATCCTCTGTCAATGAAGCGCAGTGCACCTTAAATGAATGTACATACATAAGAATGTATTATCTTACTTTAAACGTTTGTTATTGATATATTTTCAATATCCTCATCGTAAAATTTGCACCAACTCTCATTTTCAAACATTCTTCTTTTGTTCTCAATAGTCGGATTAACAACCTGAAGGCCAGTAAAAGAGATAGGCTACAGGTTGGGCTGTGTCATCTACGTGGCCGTAGGTACTTGTGCGTGGCAACGTCTGTGGCCGGTGGCAGAAATAATAAACTGTGTGGGTTTGAGAGCAATTTATTTGATGGTGGTCTAGAATGGGAGTCCAACGGTGGTGTGAAAACGACTGGATATTGGACGCAGGTGCAGGAAGTCGGGAAGGAAGCGCGAAATATCACCTGTGATGTGCCTGGTGAATGTGAGGCCCTGTCAAGTTCCCCTCAAAGTCAACAGTCAAATTAACAACAAGCCGAACTTCAATAATTAAGGTATTTGCCCTGCAAGTGGAAACACGAGAGATACGAGGTGGGTTGTTTCGTTTACAAGGCCGCAGGTACGCGCGCGTGGCAACGTCTTTGGGCGGTGAAAGAAATGGGAGACTGTGTGGGCTTTGACAGCAATTTATTTGATGGTGGTATGGAATGAGAGAGCAGTGGTGGTGTGCAAACGACTGAATATCGGGCGCAGGTGCAAGAAGTAGGACATTAAGCACAGATTCTCACCGGTGATATGCCTGGCGAATGTGAAATCTTGGCAAGTGAGTGCATTTCAAAGTCGTCGGGGCATTGTAGACGCATTCTAGATTGTAGTTGCCTTTGACGAAGTGCACGAATTCGGGTTTGGTGATTACATCGAGAGAATCGCCGCATAGAATAAAAGGGATGTCGGAATCCAAGGTGACATGGCGGCAGTTACTGGTAGTTGTGTATGTACGGGACGAGAATCTGGCACATAGCGATGTTCTGTGAAGTTTTTCTGCAATGCAGGTAGATGGAACCGAGCGTGAGGTGAAGTTGATCTTGTTGGTGACTACGGATAATTTACCGAGGCGTACATCATTAAATTTGTAGGAGTGCGTGGCCTGGTTGAACAAGTTAACGTCCAGTGGCTTGCATGGATTTGATGAAGACGTGCGTGTAATTGGCCATTATGCCGGCTGCATAGGTGGTCGATGAGGTTCGGTTGTTCATTTACGTAACGCACTTGTAGTTGTGAATGGATATGGACTGCTTGTCGTCACGCATCCTATTTTCGTACAGTGCTAAGTAGTTGCAGCGCTGTATAACTGAGTCTGTTTGGACGTGCCCACATGGGCCCTAAGACCCTGCACATTCAGACTGAGTATCTGAGTATGTGCGGTATCGCTCGAAAAGTTTTGCGGATCATCCGCATGGCCAACGCCTCACTGCTTCTTCTCTCGTGCAGGAATCGAAATGTTGCAACGTTATCGGTAACTTCGTACCTATCTTTAGAGTGGCAACCCTTCTGAATGCTACATAGATGAGTTCCTGTGGCTACTGAGTCTAGTAGGCCTGCTTGTTAGCGATCTCGTTGAATGTGCCACCTTACGACTTGTGAATGAGAGAGTGCTGACGGGCACCAGTGAAAGCTGTTTGCATCTACCATCACCGAAACATTCACGTGATCCCTTAAGCGAAGTCATATCTCAAGCGACGCACCCGCATAGAATCGCAAACTCGGCAAGATCAAGCGCTCACTGACTGGAACAAGTTCCAGGAGACAACTGGTCTATTCGGGTACAAGTAGGCGTTTACATTTACCAGGGTGGGCATCTTGTAGCTGGTCAGTGACCATTTGTGGTTTGAACACACAACGTACTGTATGCGGATGACTTCTGTTTCATCCACTGTGAGTGGTTCATTGCTCGCCACATGCCATCTCACGATGGATTGTACGGGTTTTGCAGTCACAACATACCTTTTTTTCTGTATAAAGGATTGTAATTTAAATAATTTAATTTTTGAATTGGTGATAGAATATAACGCAACAAAGCACATTTCAAATAGAAAAAAATATATTTAGGCTGAAGTTTGAAAACCTCGTATGTCGAGCTGCTTAATGACGAAAAATTGAAAAACTGACTTTTTCTCCCCTTCAGTCACCACATATATCTGGGTAGGCGGAATTTAGTGTGAAATACTCGTTGGCCATAGATTGTGATTAGTTGTCTGTTCTAATGCTTCTTTAATAACATAAAACAACTAAGGAAAGATCACGTTGTCAATTACCGGCTCCGGTTACCTAAATTAGGTAATACAGTAGAGTCTCACAAACTCGACCTAATGTGGACTGAGAGGTTGTCGGGTTTACGAAATGTCAAGTTTTACGGAATAAATGGTGGGTTATTTACAACTCCTAATATTTTTCTGCATTTTACATTGATATAAATGCAGGACACAGAACAGTACAACATACCCTAAAGTAATTGTTAAAAATTAATAAACGTACTCATTTCGTACTTCGTGCAGCTTTGGAGAAACAAAACGTTCATAATATGCCCAATTGTTTGCACTGTTTAGAGGACGTTAGAAAGAAATTACAGTATTCTTAGAATAGAAAATAGTATTGCAGTCTAGTCATTACACCACCTTATTTCAAATATTTCTGCGAAAATCATTTGGCGCTTAAAGGAAAGAAGAAAAAAGTGCTCGTCAAGTTGTCGAATTATACGGAACGTCGTGTTATCGGGAGTCGAGTTAGTAGGATTTTACTATATTTTAAATCAAAAAAAGTATTTGTACCTTCCATGTAATAAAAGTTACACTAGATTCTCCGAAAATATATTGGAATATAATGAAAACTTCGTAACTCTTAACCGCGAAAGCATCAGAAGCTTGTATAGCCACTGACAGATGTATTAGGTGAATGTTCATGTTTCTGGGATGTTATGCAACATCATTGTCAATAAATCTATTCAGTGAGACTTAGAAATCTAGTCTAGTTTGCTGGTTCTCCAGTAAAAATAATTAAATCGGACACACGAGGTTTTCATTCTTAGGAGTCGATATACGTATGTATGTGATCCTTGAACTGTTAGTGCCAGTCCACGAACATATTGACTGTAGTACGTACATAGGTGTACACTGTGTTGCCTACACTGTAAGCGCCAGTCCAAGGGGTTATTGACTGTAGTACACGTGTGTACGACGTATTGCCTACACAGCAGGCGCCAGTCCAATAACTTATTGACTGTAGTAGTAGCTGATAATGTCTATTCTAGTGTGTCTGTTATGACATAATCCATACAAATGATTTAGAAGAATAGCTACTAAATACATTTGGACATTTTAAATATCGCGTAGACCATATACTTCTGCCCTACTTGTCCTTAATCTACAGCAAAGGCACTGTTATGTCGGGCGGCAGGATCTCTATGCAATGATACATACCTCATGGGTCAGAATTTACATTGTAAAGTCCACATGAAACAAATTAAGTACTCACATCTACTCTTATAACTTTCTCCCTATGGATTGTCGGACAACCGTTCTGGCCCCATCACGTTGGGCTGAGAGTCAGCATTCTAACGGTACCCCACGTAGGATGAGATCGGAACTGATATGAAAAGTAAAATTATCGATTTGGCTCGCAACCTGCAAAGAAAATGTAAATTTTTGTTAAACAGTCACTATTGTTTTGTACATTTACGTTTATTGGTTAGGTACTGTATTAGTTAAACTGTTTATGTACACACCATTAGGCACCAGAGCTGCTCCGATTATGTGAACCGTTACCTTGCTGCAGGAATTCGAAGCGTACTGACCCTTCAATGGTTGAATTACCTCTGGTTCCTAGATAGCTTCGTGGTGATTATGGCAATTAGATGTTTAATGGTACAGAAAACAAACTCCAAACCCCAATAGTAAAAATTCGCATTTATAATTGCCATAAGATTTATTCCGACGTTATCGGCATTTATTCGGAGGTGTATCTTGTAATATTTATAAATTAGACACCAGCTGCGTTACATATTGGTATTATATTAATTAATTTCAGGTTTTAAGTGATTTTATTGTACATAAATAAAATGTTATGCTAGTGAGACTTGTGCAGTTCGGATAAGCTTTGCATAAACAAATACTTTATAAGTTTGGCACTAACAAACAATTCAAACAGATTTTGTAATATCATTCGCGGAACGTAGAAGTAGGCAGTCTTAGTGTACAATTTCTAAAATTAAAACTGTGTAGAGCTTTCAACCCACTTCAGTTGACAGCTTAAAAACACTCAAGTTCAGATTGTACGAAATGAAATACACGAACATTTAGGACAGGCTCCATAAATTTAATTACTAAATAAATGCAATCACTTGGTTTTTAATTTGATTTTGCTTCAAGATATATGGAAATTAGTAATTCATTCACATACATGTACGAAGTTCAGAATCACTAATCCTGAAAGATATCTCCGTTAACAAATATTATCACTACAGCTCTGCAGCCACGACGTGCATGCGTATCTACCTGTATCGTGTGTATCTATTTATTAGCAAATAAAACTAAACTCAAAAACTTCATTGCTATTCAGGCCATGAAGAGCATGTATGCGTGTGGAAGGAAAATGCTTGCATCATTCACAATCTTGACAGAAATAAGGGAAGAGATTTTCGTCCTGTTTCTGACGGTTTTTGCACCCAGAATTCCACCTGGTTACGAGCTGAGTTAACTTCAGTGCTTCCCAGAAATAGTAACCTCGTTTATAACTTTCTCGACCCTCTGACAGGAAATGAAATCAACCTCCTTCCGGCTGAAACAACATTTACTTTATATTATGCTAAGAAACACTCCTCAGACGTCTTTCCCATCAACCATCGTGTTGATATCGAGTTACATGCTTAATACATCCAGAATATTCAAGTAGTCCATTATTGTATATGTATGATGCTTTCTATCCTTCCCAAATGGAAATGAATTATTTTGAGAATTTTGATACGTGTCCTAGATATATTGCAATGGATGAACCACTGAAGTGAGGTTTTGAGTTGTAGACCAACGTTATAACAGGGGCAGGTGTCGCATGTAACGCCCAAACCATCTAGTACCTGGAAAGAGAGAAGTACCCTGAATAACGAAGACCAAAGCCAAGTAGTCATTCAATTCGAAAACTCATGTTGGCGTGTCCTTTGGGGCATAAGAGGAGTATTTGTAGCTGAACTCGAAATTATAAGGTCGTTTGTTTTCGAGTCATCACCTGTTTATCTCCACGTAATAACCGCATCCTACAGCCACTCTGATCCAAGAAGTGAAACTTCCGCGGAGTGTAGAGTTATTTGGTTCTTCATCCGCGTTGAACCGTGTTGTTGTTTTTGTACATTCCTTACAGTTCGCCGACGTTTCGAATGTATTGCAGTATTCTTTGTCAAGGCGACTGAAATACCCTTACTCGATCCGAGTTCATCAGGGCCGATTGTATAAACATCATTGACTGGAGATTAGTTTTAATCTAAGTTCAGAAAATGATCTGAGATCAGACCAGTGTCGTGTTGTATACCACTGATCTAAGATCAACTAATAAAAGTTCAGTGTTGATCCCAGTTCATATGTGAGCGCTTGGCAACAGCGCAGAAACAGCTGAGTATCGCGAGTCCCGTTGAGCAGTGCGAATTTCTTTTTCTTCGTATTCTGTGTGCCGAGCGAAAGAAAAAAAGAAATAAAGAAAAAATGACTAAAATGAAGCAGGAAAAAGACCGTTCTCCTAATTTTTCCAATGAAGACAAGGATGCCGTAGTTGAAATCGTACCGGTAGAGTTGGCCGTGCGGTTAGAGGCGCGCAGCTGTGAGCTTGCATCCCGGAGATAGTGGGTTAGAGACCCACTGTCAGCAGCCCAGCAGATGGTTTTCCGTGTTTCTCATTTTCACACCAGGCAAATGCTGGTAATGTACCTTAATTAAGGCCACGGCTGGTTCCTTCCCACTCCTAGGCCTTTCCTATCCCATCGTCGGCATAAGACCTATCTGTGTCGGTGGGACGTAAAGCCAATTATAAAAAACACGAGGCAACTTCACTCTTAGCCACATACTGAGACAAGGGAACCGACTTTCCACAACCTCAAATGTTCTTTCTATTGCTGACCTGGTTGCTTTATGGGCTCGATTCTAAGCTCGCTCTGCAGCTGTTTCGGCATGAATTACTGGAGTCAGCAGGTAACGACAACACTGATAGGCATTGTCTCCCAGGAGTATGCCTTCTGGAATGTCTCCCGTTTCGAACTGAGCATGCACTAGTAGATTAATGAAAACAATGCTATCGTGTGCAGATCCTGGCCATCTTGCTACGATATTTAGGGACCTGAACCGAGCATCACAAATAACTTGAACATTTAACGAAAACCACCCATGACGATTCCTATAAACTTCAGCGTTATTACCCTCAGGAGATATTGTAGGTACGTGGGTACAATCTATAACGCCTAGAACACCAAGGACGTGTTGTACATCGAAAACATCGCGCATAATTTTCCTCACGTCAATTTTTTCGGAAGACATTTTGATAAACTCGTGTTTCAGTGGAACAGTAAGGTTAGATACACGATGAATGGCTCTGCAGACTGTCGCTGCGTCTACACGCAGTAAATCACCAACGACTAACTAAAAATTTCCCGCGGCGAAGAATCTCAAAGTTAGTAACAACGTGTGCATTGGAGACAAAGAGTTGTTTCTCTTGGTAGGTTTAGCTAGAATAACATGCAACCTGTCTTCTAGCTGTTCTACGGTACCTTTTCCCAAGCGATCCCTCAGTTTAAACTTCTTATCACTCACTTATCTTATTGGATTTCCTCTTTCACAGAAGACACGGGGAGCCCGACGAAATTCATCCTTTTCGTTATCAGAAGATACTTTATATCCGGGAAATCAGAGTAATCAGACATCTGTAAAATACGAACGAGATAAGATAATAACGTAAGCAATTTATCGAGGTTATGGTATAGAATTATTACATTACACTGCAGTAAAAAGCATAATATTGGCTATATACGGACAACAACTATAGCTAGCAATGCATGAGGTTAGACTTGAGTGCAATTTCTTACCATTTATCGTAATAACACAGGTAATATTTTATTAACAATCAGCTGTTCTTGTATCTCAAGTAGAAAACAACTCCTTGATCTGAGATCAAAGAGTTTGATCGGAGAAATTTTTCCAGTCAAAG